>NC_041392.1:593651351-593663573 GCF_002162155.2 Triticum dicoccoides | reverse complement strand
ATCGATCCCTTCAGTGGGAACCTACTATCAAAGTCAAGATTAAAAATTATGAGTGTTTTACTTTATGTGACTTGGGTGCTAGTGTTTCTACAATTCTGAAATCTTTATGTAATGTGCTTGGTCTTACCGATATTGAAGAGTGTTCTTTAAATTTGCACTTGGCGGATTCTACTATTAAAAAGCCTATGGAAAGAATTAATGATATTCTTATTATTACAAATAGGAATTATGTGCCCGTAGATTTTATTGTTCTTGGTATTAATTGCAATCCGTCTTGTCCAATTATTGTTGGTAGACTGTTTTTACGCACTATCGGTGCTGTGATTGATATGAAAGAAGGCAATATTAAGTTCCAATTTCCACTAAGGAAGGGTATGGAACACTTCCCTAGAACAAGAATTAGGCCACCATATGAATTAATCATGAGGGCATCTTATGGATCTAGAAATAAGGATGACAAAATTTAGATCTTTTCCTGTATGCCTAGCTAGGGGCGTGAAACAATAGCGCTTGTTGGGAAGCAGCCCAGTGAATAAAATTTATTTTTGCTTCTTGTTCTTGAGTGAGGATAACCCACAAGTATAGGGGATCACAACAGTTTTCGAGCGTAGAGTATTCAACCCAAATTTATAGATTCGACACAAGGGGAGCCAAAGAGTATTTGAAGGTATTAGCAGCTGAGTTATCAATTCAACCACACCTGGAGATGAATTATCTGCAGCAAAGTAATCAGTAGCAAAGTAGTTTGATAGTTTTGACAATAGTGACAGCAGCAACGGTAAGAGTAACAGTGATAGCAGTAGTTTGTAGCAAGTGTAACAGTGATGATAGCAATAGTAACGCAGCAAGATCAATAAGGATAAATTCGTAGGCATTGGATTGGTGACTTATTGGATGATATTCATCATGTGACAGTTATTACCTAGGGCAATACGGCACTAGCTGCAGTTCATCGATATAATGTAGGCATGTATTCCATAGATAGTCATACGTGCTTTATTAAAAGAACTTGCATGGCATCTTTTCTCCTACCCTCCCGTGGCAGCGAGGTCCATATTGGAAACTAAGGGATTAAGGCCTCCTTTTAATAGAGAACCAGAAGAAAGCATTAACACATAGTGAATACATGAACTCCTCAAACTACGGTCATCACCGGGAGTGGGCCCGGTTGTAGTCACCCCGTGGTTGCCGGATCATGACACCTATTAGGTGACTATAACTTGCAAGATCAGATCTAAAACATGGATATAATGATGAATTCATAAACGGTTCAGATCTGAAATCATGGCACCCGGGCCCAAAGTGACAAGCATTAAGCATAGCAAAGTCATAGCAACATCAATCTAAGAACATAGTGGATACTAGGGATCAAGCCCTAACAAAACTAACTCAATTACATTATGAATCTCATCCAACTCCTCGCCGACGAGCGAGCCTACGAAGGAATTACTCACTCCCGATGGGGAGCATCATGGAATTGGCGATGGAGAAGGGTTGGGGATGACGAAGACCGAAGATCCCCCTCTCTGGAGCCCCAAATGGACTCCAGATCTGCCCTCCCAAGGAAGAACAGGGCTTGGTGGAGGCTCCGTCTCGTGGATCATGATAATTCTCCCTCCCTGATTTTTTTCTGAAAATTTTATAGTATCAGGGGGGTCATTAGCGGGGCCACCAGGTGGGTACAACCCACCTAGGCGCGCCAGGAGAGGGGGGCGTGCCCTGGTGGGTTTTGCCCACCCAGGGGCCCCTCTCTAGTGGGTCTTGGCTCCAGAAATTCTTATTATTGATATAAAAAATCCTCGCAAAGTTTCGTTCCATTCCGAGAACTTTTATTTCTGCACAAAAACAACACCATGGTAGTTTTGCTGAAAACACCGTCAGTCCGAGGTTAGTTTCATACAAATCATGCAAATTAGACTCCAAAACAAGAGGAAAAGCATGATAAAAAGTAGATCCATGGGAGACGTATCAACTCCCCAAGCTTAAACCTTTTCTTGCCCTTAAGCAATTCAGTTGATAAACTGAAAGTGAGAAAGAAAAACTTTTACGAACTCTTTTGCTCTTGTTTGCATAAATAAACTTAAACATCACCCAGGTTTTCAGTCAACATTATAACTAACCATGTTGATAATAACTCTTAAAG
The DNA here is from genome assembly GCF_002162155.2 of Triticum dicoccoides. NCBI lineage: Eukaryota > Viridiplantae > Streptophyta > Magnoliopsida > Poales > Poaceae > Triticum > Triticum dicoccoides. The sequence continues at coordinate 593,661,430 of NC_041392.1, read as the reverse complement.
ATTATAATGATTCATATCAATGACATAATCAGCTAGTGAGCAATAATAAGATATCTCAAATGGCAACACGTTGTCAAAACAACCATGATATAATATGACAACAGTGGTATCTCGCTAGCCCTTTCTGAGACCGCAAAATATAAATGCAGAGCACCTCCAAAGTTCAAGCAGTGACTAAACATTGTAATTCATGGTAGAAAAGATCCAGTCATGATGCACCCTACATTAGATACACCCAATGTATAAATCATGACCGTTGTGCTCTACTCAGTTTCCGGCGCTTGTTTTTTAGAAGGTGATGACACAACATAAAAGTAAATAGAAAGTCCCTTCGCAGAGGGAAGCAGTGATTTGCAGAGGTGCCAGAGCTCATTTTTTAAAACAGAGTTAAATGAAATTTTGAGACATGCACCCTTCTTATTCACTTCACGACCATCAGTTATCGCCATCTTCCATGCTAAGCACGCTAGTGGCGGTTCCCAAGAGGTAAAAGTAAAGGTTTTGACTCCATTGGGAGCTTTTGTTTGATTATTTAAGAGATGAACTATTTTTGTATTTTGCAGTTTGGGACTGGGCATCCCTATTACCGCCCATTTTCTCGTGCGATGGCAAGTGAATAAACACTCGACCTAAGAATAACCCGCTTAGCACGGAAGATATCGACCACCTCCTGTCGTTCCATGAACGATCAAGGCACACAAAATAGATATTTTTTTAGAAGTTTTTAGAGGTGGCACATGCAAATTTATTTAGGATGGCAGGGTAATACCGTATATAGGTAGGTGCGGTGGACTCATTTGGAATAACTTTGGGTTCAAGGTTTTCGATGTAGAAGCAGAATCCCCACTTAGTACAGGCGAAGGCTAGCAATTTAGATTGAGAAGCATCTAGCTAGAGAGCAACAACGATCATAACCATGCATTATGCGTAAGTAACATTGGACACTAGCGTGAGTAGGATATGAACACCATGAACATAAACATTATAGAGGCTATGTTGGTTTTGATTCAACTACATGCATGAACATGTGCCGAGACAAGCCACTTGAACACTCATAGGAGGATACCATATCATCATACTATATCACAATCATTTTAACGCTACGTTGATATCCAAGATAAATCATTATCAACTCCCAGCTACTTATGCATGGCATGAGAAACTATAATCTCTAATTGGCATTGCAAACATGTTTAATCATAATGGGTTGAATCATGGGCGCTAGGTTAAACATATTTACACAGACACGACAAGTCGAGTTCATACCAGTTTCTCTTTGCCATAGCCAGTTCACAGAATGTCAACATTATTGCCTTTCACTTGCATGACCGAATGATATGAAAATAATAATTGTGCAAGAGTGCCATGGAGTAAGCTGGAATCTGCAAATATTTTATTCAATATGAGAAGACAAGGTAAAATGGGCTCTTTATTAGTTCAACAATTATTCATATGAGAGCCACTCAACATTTTCATCATGGTCTTCTCCTCGGTACAACTCGAATAAAAGAAAAGAATTTCAGAGAAACACACTGAAATATTTTTGGAGTTTTTGGTTTTCTTAAGCAAGCATATAAGGGAAAAGCAAAAATGAGAAAAACTATTTACATGGGAAAGCTCCCAACAAGCAAAAGAAGAACAAGGAAATCTTTTTGGATTTTCTTTTTAGTACTACTACTAAGCATCCATAGAAAGTAAATTAACTACAACTATTTTTGTTTTTTCTAGAAGTTTTTTCAAACACACAAGAAGAAAGCAAGAAAATAAATCTAAGCATGGATGATACAATGAAAAAGTGTGAGCACCGACAAATAGAATGATATGTGAACATGAATATAATGTCGGTGAGAACACGTACTCCCCCAAGCTTAGGCTTTTGGCCTAAGTTGGTAATCAATCAGTAGCCTAGAGGGTAGTAGGGATTCTGAGGAGCGGGCATCCACTGGTCCCACTGCAGAGGTGCCTGGTGTGCTGCCTCCTCAGCAGCATGAGTGTTCCGATAGGCGATGATGTCTGCAGGCATAATCCTATATCCGCCCCTGGCAACAGAATCAAACAAAGCAGGAGCAGGAAATGGAATAACATCGCAAGTCCTCACACTAAACATCAGGTTATACAGAATAGGGATATGAGGGGACTCGATATCAGTAAAATGGCGGTGATCCATGGTTGCACGGTCTAGGTAAACTTTGGTCAAAGGGAAATCATGAGGGCGTATCTCAACCTCGAAGTGAGCCGCCAAACAAGTAGCATAAATCCCACCATGTATTTTACCCTATGATTTATTAAGATGGCGGCGACGAGCCACAATAGCTCCCAAGCTATAGGTGTTGTCGCCCTCTAGTGCTCGGCGTAAAACTGCAAAGTCTGGTGCACTGAGCGCACCTACTTTCTTTCTAGCAAGCAAGCATTTAGCACAAATAAAGCAAAATAATGTACAGCAGGAAACTGTATGCTAGCAGCCGTAGTGGCCGACACTACTCTCTTGTCACCCACTATCGGTGTGCGATAAAAATCCTCAAATCCAGCCGGCCTAGGCTCAGCCAAGCTCCCATCAGACGTGATCATGCATATGTCACAAAACTCAGTAAGTGGTATCTGATGGTTTTCAGCATCTAAATTAAAGCTCACTTCAGGGGGGTTATTTCTACGCAAGAAAGTAAAGCTCTGAACAAAGATGTTTGTGAGGATTTGGTGCTGGTCACACTCATCTACGATGAAGTCGGTGAGGCCGACATTAACAATGTATTGCATAAACTCCTCAAGAATTCCAGCCTCTTGCAGGAATGGGGTGTGCGGCCATTCGCACGGCCGTACTTCCGCCAACCTTCGAGGGTGGAGATCATTGTTAGAAGACTCCCCAATAACACCCTTGGAGTTTTTCTTAGAACCAAACTTCCTGAAGATATTCATGTCCGCGTATAATTTTTTGAAACTAAAAATTTTGGAGTGACAAAATTTTTTCAACAAAACTTTGTAAGATTGATAGCAACTACTCATAGGGATACATAGAGGCCATAACAAGCATTCAAAAAACTTAGAACACTAAGAATTCATCATGCAAGCACATCTACAGCAGCACCAAGAGTAGCTAATTATTCAAAGTATAAGCAACTAAAACAAAAACTAATTGGAAAAATGATGGAGTCACATACCAAGCAACAATCCCCCGAAACAATTTCGGAAACAGAGCTTTGAGCAAAGAGATCGAAATCCGCGGGTTTGAGCTCAAGAACACGGGAGAGAGAGCAATGGGGATTTTTTCTGGAGGTAAGTGATGATGTGGTATGAATAGGTAAGTGAGGGGGCCCACGTGGGGACCACAACCCACCAGGGCACGCCTGGGGGTGCTGGCCCACCCAGGTGGGTTGTGCCCACCTAGTGCACCTTGCTACCTCTTGAGCACTGCGTTGGATTTCCTTGAAGAGGAAAGGATGATGCAGCAAAGTAGTGTAAGTATTTCCCTCAGTTTTTGAGAACCAAGGTATCAATCCAGTAGTAGGCTACGCGCGAGTCCCTCGTACCTGCACAAAACAAATAACTCCTCGCAACCAACGCGATAATGGGTTGTCAATCCCTTCACGGTCACTTATGAGAGTGAGATCTGATAGATATGATAAGATAATATTTTTGGTATTTTTGTGATAAAGATGCAAAGTAAAATAAAAGCAAAGGAAATAACTAAGTATTGGAAGATTAATATGATGAAGATAGACCCGGGGGCCATAGGTTTCACTAGTGGCTTCTCTCAAGAGCATAAGTATTTTACGGTGGGTGAACGAATTACTGTTGAGCAATTGACAGAATCGAGCATAGTTATGAGAATATCTAGGTATGATCATGTATATAGGCATCACGTCCGAGACAAGTAGACCGACTCCTGCCTGCATCTACTACTATTACTCCACTCATCGACCGCTATCCAGCATGCATCTAGAGTATTAAGTTCATGAAAACAGAGTAACGCCTTAAGCAAGATGACATGATGTAGAGGGATAAATTCATGCAATATGATAAAAAAACATCTTGTTATCCTCGATGGCAACAATACAATACGTGCCTTGCTGCCCCTACTATCACTTGGAAAGGACACCGCAAGATTGAACCCAAAGCTAAGCATTTCTCCCATTGCAAGAAAGATCAATCTAGTAGGCCAAACCAAACTGATAATTCGAAGAGACTTGCAAAGATAACCAATCATACATAAAAGAATTCAGAGAAGATTCAAATATTGTTCATAGATAATCTTGATCATAAAACCACAATTCATCGATCTCAACAAACACACCGCAAAAAGAAGATTACATCGAATAGATCTCCACAAGAGAGGGGGAGAACATTGTATTGAGATCCAAAAGGAGAGAAGAAGCCATCTAGCTAATAACTATGGACCCGAAGGTCTGAGGTAAACTACTCACACTTCATCGGAGAGGCTATGGTGTTGATGTAGAAGCCCTCCGTGATGGATGCCCCCTCCGGCGGAGCTCCGGAACAGGCCCCAAGATGGGATCTCGTGGATACAGAAAGTTGCGGTAGTGGAATTAGGGTTTTGGCTCCGTATCTGATCGTTTGGGGGTACGTAGGTATATATAGGAGGAAGGAGTACGTCGGTGGAGCAATAGGGGGCCCACGAGGGTGGAGGGCGCGCCTGGGGGGGTTGGCGTGCCCCCCTACCTCGTGGCCTCCTCCTTTATTTCTTGACGTAGGGTCCAAGTCTCCTGGATCATGTTTGGTGAGAAAATCACGTTCCCGGAGGTTTCATTCCGTTTGGACTCCATTTGATATTCCTTTTCTTCGAAACCCTAAAATAGGCACAAAAAAATAGCAATTCTGGGCTGGGCCTCCGGTTAATAGGTTAGTCCCAAAAATAATATAAAAGTGGATGATAAAGCCCAATAATGTCCAAAACAGTAGATAATATAGCATGGAGCAATCAAAAATTATAGATACGTTGGAGATGTATCAAGCATCCCCAAGCTTCATTCCTGCTCGTCCTCGAGTAGGTAAATGATAAAAAGATAATTTTTGATGTGGAGTGCTACTTGGCATAATTTTAATATAATTCTTCTTCATTGTGGTATGAATATTCAGATTCGAAAGATTCAAGATAAAAGTTCATATTGACATAAAAATAATAGTACTTCAAGTATACTAACTAAGCAATTATGTCTTCTCAAAATAACATGGCCAAAGAAAGTTCATCACTACAAAATCATATAGTTTAGTCATGCTCCATTTTCGTCACACAAGAATGCTCTCATCATTCACAACCCCGATGACAAGCCAAGCAATTGTTTCATTCTTTAGTAATCTCAAACCTATAAACTTTCATGCAATATATGAGCGTGAGCCATGGACATAGCACTATGGGTGGAATAGAATATGATGGGGGTTATGTGGAGGAGACAAAAAGGAGAAAGTCTCACATCAACGAGGCTGATCAATGGGCTATGGAGATGCCCATCGATTTATGTTAATGCCCATAGAAAGTCTTTTTCTGAAAATTTTGATATATAATATAGCTATATAAAATTTTTATTTTATTTTTGTTATTCGGTTTTCCTTCTGTTTCTATTTAAAAAAAATTATACGAGCGGCCCATATTTATTTATCGCCTATATGCGCAATATAGTAGCTTCTGGCGCCCTATTGTTTTTTTCTCTTAAATAGGCCAGGCCCAACCAGCCTTTTCCTTTTCAGATTTTATTTTCCTTTCGCAAAAAAAAAATGCAGCACGTACGCACGCGGCCGGCTGATGGGCTTTAGGCCGTGCGAGGCGCTTAGCTCTTCTCCTCTGTTTCATTTATTTTGGTCTTATATTTAGTCCCACATTGCCTAGCCTTTAACCCCTAAACTTTTTTTTTCATTAATAAATATAGACCCATATAGCCTCCAAAAATCATCCGATTCGGGTTAAATTAATATTTTGGTTTGACTAGATAAAAATATTTTTCTCCTCTCCGGCGCGACTTTTGGAAATAGTTTCCTTTCTCTAAAGTCATCTTTTCTCCGCCTTATAAAGGTATCTTTCTTTATACTTTCGTAGTTTATTATTTCTAGACTAATACGATAAAATAATTAGATTATCAATTAGTCTACGTATTTATATATTAGACCCTAGCCGTAGCTATTTTTCTTCCGTAAAACAACTTGGCTCTGATTTTTCAAATAGTCATAACTTTTTACTCGTTCATCCAAATTAGATGAAACCAACGCCTATAGCTTCGTTTTGTTTTACCTATCCAGTGAACATGTCACATCAACTTTTTGAAATTTTTAAATTTCGAATTTTGTTCAGATTTATATTCAAACTTCTTTTGATCATAACTTGAGTTTTATAACTCCGATTTAGTTGATTATTTTTGCAAATTAAAGCACTTGACCTAAACTTTCTGATGAGGCCAAATTCACATAATTTTGGTACTGTTAGAAATTGTTTTATGTTGCAAGAGTTATTTGCTGGGTTTTGAAGCTTTCCGAATTGTTTTCTTCTTTATCTCCGACCTTTTGAGTGATTGCTTATGTGTGGTTACTATTGATTGCTTACGATAGATTGACCGGAGTGTGACGAGTAGAACTATCAAGAGTTATGAGTGTGAATCATCTTCATTAACATTACAGGCAAGTTCACACTTTGATCATACCCCTTTATCACCCAGTTTTTATGCATTAGTTTCAACCTCAAACATTGCATGAGTAGGATTGATAACATGTGGGTATTGGGAAGTAGTTGATGAGGTAGGAACCTATTGCCCTGCATTCAAACCTTGGGAGTTACTATTACGTTATGTTTATACTACTATGCTATGCTCGTAGACGTGGATTGGGTTTGTGAGTATTCATGAAAGATATGAGATTGTTAATTAATGGTTTACTTAAGGTGGCAACTTTAACACACATCTGTGTGGATTGAGGCACCTGGGTACTCCAGCGATTGCCTGTTTAAGCACCTGGGTATTCCAGCGATTCCCTATTTTTTTGGACCGCCACCCAGGCTCAAAGGGATCATGAGATTATTCATACTAGAAACTTCTGTGTGCATCCACAAGCTACTATGGGCTCTAGCATAGTTGATTAAGTCATGCGAACTCTTACAGTGGTAGACTAGCAGATGTAGGGGAAAGTAGGTGTAACGGTCTACCCAATCGTAAGGTGCTAGCGCTTCTAAAAGACTATGTCTCGGTCATCCGTTTCTCAAACACCATGTAGTGCGAGAAATCAAACTGAGGCGATCGAGTCTTGTGGGGAAAAGTGCACAAACCTCTACAGAGTGTATAAACTAATCATGGTTAGCCGTGTCCCCGATTATGGACAACTTGAGTATCTAGTACTTGGATTATCCTGTGAATCTCATCATGTTACTTTAACTTAATTTTGTTGGGTTTAATGATGTCACTTAATTGGGATTGAGAATGTTGTCAACCATTCTCAATGTTCAACAAGCACCATGATAGTTAAATTAAAAAAATTACTCCTTTGCAGTAGGGAAAATTTGGCTTTTCGCAAAAACATTATAACCATAGAGCTTTTCCACCAGCCAAATATGCATGTAGAGATAGCCATTGTTCATCATTTCTCTCTATGGTGTGAATTTGCCAGTACATTCAATGTACTGACCCTTTGTGGCTGCAATGTCTCATGTTGCAGGAAATCTTACGACGAGTAAGTGATACGTTAGGGTTACGGTTTCTACACTCAACTTTGCCGTTGGTGTTGATGGGAATCCACAACCTTGTTACTTCCGCTATTTGGATTGAGGTAATAGTAATTACGTTACTTTTACATGTGATTTACCTCTGTTATAAATCCTCGAGTACTGTGTGTGTCAGCATACCGATCCAGGGATGACACTTAAGCACAGAGACTTGATCCATTCGGGTCGGGTCGCTACAAGATGGTATCAGAGCACATGTTGACTGTAGGACGTGACCCCTAGAAACTGGCAAGCCCATAGGAAAGATTTTTCTCTACAACTTTCTTTTCAAAAGGATCTTTTACCTCTCTTCTCTGATGAGCTTATTCAAAAATTCCTTTTTAGTGAGACTATACCCTTTTCCCCTTTTGACCACTCGAAGATTCGACTGATGAGGCCACTCCAAGAAGTACAAGATATCGGACAACTGAGACCATTCGGAATGAAGAGGATTTTACCATACATTATAATAATGGAAACTACAACGGTTGAAGACTCCGAAGACTAGGAGAATTGGAAGGCTCTGAAGAATTTCCAGATTTGTATGACCTAGGGAGGCTACCCTTATGGAACTTGGTAGACTATGGAAGTTGTCAATACCCGAGATCAAGGAGTATCGGAGAAAGACCGGAACATGGAGCATTAGAACTCAAAGTTTTGTCAAGAAAACCCTAAGGCAGGAGATATCAACTATGGAATGATAGCTCATGGAAATGACAAGAGCAGAAACACTGCTATCTATGGTGTTATCGCCTGTTTATGCCATTGTCACCGTGCTGAGTTAAGCATGCATATGCCTGGAAGAATTGGATGGTAGAAGGCTGAAGGAGCACCTATCAGCAAGATGAAGTTTTAACCTTAGCCGGTGTATCACCAGGATCTGGAGTAGTACATCAATAAGTTTAAGGTGGAGCTCCATGAAGCCGTATTAGACAAGGAAGCATTTCGTGAAGAACTCAGGAACCAAAAGCTGAAAGTAGCCAAGCTGGAGGAGCTACAACCTCGAGATACCGGAGAATTGTCAGGAACTGAAGGACAGTAGGACCATGGCTCATGCCAAGGATGTTGAAACCCAGAAGTTTGGAACACAACTCTAGAAATATTGAAGGACGTCATGAGAGACTTCGTGTCAACAGAGATGATCTGGCAAAAGAACTTGAGAAGGACAAGCACGATCGAAATAAGCCATCGGAGACATGAACAAGACTCGTAGAGCTTGATGACTTTGAAGATTTATTGACCTTTAGAAGACCCAATCCCTGTTATATGCCTATGTTAGATGCGACATTTGTGAGCTGTCATTTGTTTGATGTTTCTCCGACAGCCACAACAAAAATCTGCCTTTTCAAAACTATTGTTTGCATTGTGTGTATCCCTCTCTATCTCTCTTATATCACCCCAAACCCATGGACCCAATAGAGGACGAATGGAGATGAACTCATGTTTTCCTGGACCGATAAGTCAATTGGAGATGGACCGATGGATTCAGAACATGGAGGATCACATGAAGAATAACCCTATAGTCGGAAAGGATATGACCCATCATGCTCTTTAGTGCTTTGAAAGAGGTGCTGCTACTTGGTGGAGGATGTACCAAAACATCAATGGATGGCAATGAGTAACCACTTGGAAAGAATTTAAGTTGACTCTGCCAAAGTCTCAGCCTGTGTCCCAAAAGTTGAAGCCTTATGGAAAGGATATGAAGAAACCTTGTGCTTGCAAGTGTAACATCCCAAATTTTCAATTTGGAATGTTATACATAGATCATCATGCATATCATATTTTCTTGCATTTTGCCCGATCCTAGAAATTTCACGCAACTCAAGGACCCTCGGAGAGAGTTGGAGATTTCGTTATTTTCATATTTGAGTTTTCTCAAATTTTGAAAAGAGGATCATTTGATTTATTTATTTTATCCTCAATTATTTTTCCGGTGTCAAAATAAATGAGAGAGGGAATAATATGACTTTCCCAAATTTAGGAAAAATGAAGATTTAATAAATAAGTCAAATTTTGTTTTCCGGTGTTCTGTTTGTTTTCTTTGGATAGGGAAAAATGCGCGTTTTCGAAAATTGCATTTTAGGTCCGGAGTAAAGTTCATTTTGTTCGACTCATTTTTAGGAGTCGGGGAAAATTTACTTTAGGAATTTTGGAGTTCGTTTAGATTTTTTTTCTGTGTTTTTCTGCGCGCAAGACCGTTTAAAAAAATCCAGCAGGCCAGCCGGGCCAAGGCCCAGCCAGCCACCGCCCCAGCCTCCCATGCGCCAGGCGCCAGGCGCAGGAGCGCCAGGCCGCCACCTCCCCTCGCTCAAGCCGAGTCCTAAAAGGACTCTGGCCGGTAGCCCCCCCCCCCCTTTTTCCTTTGTTCCGTTTTCCTTTTTCTTCT
>NC_041392.1:593609864-593650846 GCF_002162155.2 Triticum dicoccoides | reverse complement strand
ACCAAAAACCCCAAGCCCTCCACCGCACCCCACCCCGCGCTCTACACCGCCGCCGCGCCACCCCACACCCGCGCCGCCGCCCTTGTGCCCTAGCACCGCCGCCGCCCATCGCCCATGCCGCCGGAGCCCCTCGCCGGAGGTTGCCCCGCGTCTCTTTTCATCGGATCGTTTTCTTCTAATCGTTCCGATTCTTTTCTTTTCTTCCGATTCGTTTTCTTTCCGGTTCTTCTCTAAACCGTTCCGGTTTTCTAGATCGGTTTTCGTTCTTCTTTTGGACCGTTCGTCTCAACGAACGTGATCACCGATTTTTCCCCGGTTAAGGACGCCCGTTCGTTTAATCGTTCTTCTTTTTCTTTTCGTCGGATTTATTCCGCGATCGTGATCTCAGATCCGATCTTCGTTCTAGTCTTTCTTCTCGCTCGTTTATCGGAATCAGGTGATTCAAGCGCCTGGAGTTTCGTTTCGAAACCGTCGTTCCGTCTAATCAACTTAAACAAGTTTTGCCCGGTAAAATTTGACCTAGTTTCAAACTTGCTAGAACCGAGTTGTTTTCTTCCATCGTTTTTTTTTCGTTTCTTTGTTCGGTTCGTTCTTTCTTTGCAACCGGAGTTCTTAAGTTGAACTTCCTGGTTCGTTCTCTTGTTTGAGTTTTACCTGTGCATTAGATGAGTACTTATTGTGTGCTTGTTGTTTGTCTGCGATAGATCACCCGGATTGCGCCGCTTGTTACTTCGAAACCCTAGGACTCACGGATCATCAGCAAGGCAAGTAACACTTTGATCATACCTTTTCTACAACCCATGTTTTATTGCATTAGATCAATCCTCACACATTGCATGAGTAGGATCTAATTAAATTGTGGGATGGGAAGTAGATGAGGTAGTACCTATTACCTGTATTATTATGAAACCTTTGGGAGTTACTTCTACGTTTGATAATTTTAATGGTTTATCTAAGGTGGCAACTTAAACACACATCTGGGTGGACTGAGGCACCTGATGTCTATCAGGACTTGCCTGTTTTATTTTGGACCGCCACCCAGGCTCAAAGGGATCATAAGATCTTTCATGCTAGAAACTTCCGTGTGCAGCCACAAGCCATTATGGGCTCTGGCATAGTTGACTAAGTTGTGCGAACTCTTACAGTGGTGGACTAGCAGATGTAGGGGATGTAGGTGTACCGGTCTACCCGATCGTAAGGTGCTAGCGCTTCTGAAAGGCTATGTCTCGGTCATCCGTCTTCTCAAACACCATGTAGTACGAGAAACCAAACGGAGGCAATCGAGTCTTGTGGGGAAAAGTGCACAAACCTCTGCAGAGTGTACAAACTAATCATGATTAGCCGTGTCCCCGGTTATGGACAACTTGAGTATCTAGTACTTGAATATCATGTGAATCTCAACATGTTACTTCTAATTAATGTTGTTGGGTTTTAATTATTTTTAATTGGGATTGAGAATGCTGTCAACCATTGTCAATGTTTCACAACCACCATGCTAGTTAAATAAATTTATTCCTTTGTAGTAGGGAAAAACTGGCTTTACACAAAAACTGTAACCATAGAGCTTTCCACCAGCCATATATGCATATAGTATAGCTGTTTCATTCCATTACTCTCTATGTGTTACATTGCCAGCATATTCCATGTGCTGACCCGTTTTCGGGCTGCAACTTCTCATGTTGCAGACTTCTCAGACGACGAGTAAGGTGCTTTTAGGTCGTGGTTCTATACTCAGTGATGCCGTTGGAGTTAATGGACCCATTTATCTTCCAAGTCTTCCGCTGTTTTCGACACTAGTTGGCCTTAAGCCATATTTATTGTAATAAGTTCTCTTTTGAGACAACGATGTAATAAGTGTGTGATTGCCACTCTGCTATAAATCCTTCAATGTACTGTGTGGTGTCAGCATTACTGATCTAGGGATGACACCTGAGCACAGAGCACTTTATCCATTCGGGTCGGGTCGCTACAGCAAGATTTGTGGAGAAATAGGACACACCCATAAAGAACACAAGGATGAATGCCCTAATTGTGAAGGAAGTCACCCAGTTGAAGAATGCCCAACTAGGCAGATTACTTGTTTCTTGTGTGAAGGGACTACCCACTATCCTGCTCAGTGTCACATTTACCCCATGGTACAATGAACCATCCAGCAGAAGAAAGAAGTAATGAAAGGAGCCCTCATGGAAATTTTAGAAGAAGCTGTGATGAAGGAAGGGATGGAGGACACGCCTAAAGAAGACCCGAGCAAACCCTGCACTAAGTCTTGCTATTCATGTGGAGAAGAAGGACACATCTCCCAAAATTATTTGAATGGGGATCTAGTAGAATTCCCGACAAAGGAAGTAGAATATGACCCACAGGAAATAGAAGCCCTGATTGGAATGGAAAAGTCCAGGAAGAGAAACCGATTGGAGCCCAGGAGGGACCTGAGTCATATCACCTGTTACAGGTGCAAGGAGTCAGGGCACTACCTCAACAGTTGCCCAAAAAGGAAACCTCGATACTTGCCAAAAGTAATATGTTTTAGTTGTAATGGAGCAGGGTACTTTGCCAGAGAATGCCCCAAGGAGAAGGAAACTTGTGCTAGATAGTTGAGTTTGCAACAAAAGAAATGGAGTAGTAGAAGTGAGAACATTTTCTTTTATATTGAGGTGTTGAGTTGAGACATGTAGTGGAAAAGCGAGAGATTGTCATCACTTGAGAATGAATAAAGTTAGCTTCATTGGTACTGATATGGATTTTATGAGTTGTTACTCTATGAAGAAGAATTTTGGCCATTCTGAGGATATGAGAAATATGGTCTATGGAAGATTTGTGCATTTTAAGGGTGGTAGTACCATGTAAGAACCGTTGACCATGGAAAAGATAAGGATACTCCACTGAGTGGATTTCGAACAAAATGAATAAGAGTTTTGTCTCGATATGTGTGATACCCCAAGAGTGTGTGGGATAAAGTTGGAGACCATGAGTTGTTTGGACCAAATGTGATCAAGGAGTCAGAAGAGAATGTTAAGTTTATTCGAGATAGACTGAAGGTAGCTCAGTACAGGCAGAAGAGTTATTTAGACTCAAAAACTCAAGGAGGTAGTCTATGAAATTGGAGACAGAGCATGTCTTCGTGTGTCCCCTCTGCGAGGAGTTAAACGATTTGGAGTTAAGGGACAGTTAGCCCCGAGATTTGTAGGACCATACCGAGTTTTGGAGCGTATGGGAGAAGTGGCCAACAAGTTGGAGTCACCCGAAGGACTATTAGGAGTTCATGATGTGTTTCACATTTCCCAGTTGAAGAAGTGCCATGCAGAGATGGCCAATATTCCCCTGTAAGGACGCTTGACCCTCGAAAGGATAATGATGTTCCATGAAGTGGAATATGGAATTCATAAGTATAAGTTTTTATCTCGGTATGAGGGATATCCCACGAGGATGAATAGATAAATTACTATTGGATATAAAGGAGGTATGATGTCGGAAATATGGATCAATGAAAACTCCATGATGAGTCTGAGTAATCATGTCGTAGTTTGGTGCCAATAGAAGGAAGGAAGACAGTATAATTGGATGGATTTAAGAATACTAGGAAGTTAGAATAATGATCAGTTGCCCGATGATAAGTTCAAGGACTACAAGTGATGAGATGGGCCATAACCCACATGCCCCAGGACCTGCCAAGAAGCAAGCACATTCTTGCTGAAGGAAAAACCCTGGAGGAAGATACGACGTTTATCGGAAGACAATTTTATAGGAGTAACGCAAAACCCGAGAGTTGTGAAGGAACGATAGATGTTTGTTTGGCTTGCAGAATCAATGGATTATTCCGAACGCAGTTCATGGACAAGAGAAATTCTGCAATGCTTGTGAGGATGACCGAGTGTTAGAATGCGAGATTCGCTAAACCGTATACAAGGCAATGATTTGGGTGCGGGGTGGATTGATCACCATACTGACTTACTCTTATTGTTCGCCTTGATATATGGGATGGTAAATCTGAGTGACTTACCTATAGTAGAGCGCTGACGATCGAAACTGTCAGGACCCCGATCCTAAGTCACACCGATCTAGCATGTAACACATCATATCACTTTGCGGCCTCACGCACGGTATTCCCACGGGTGCCACCTTACCTGGCTCGGGACCGTTTGCGCCTTTTGGCTCACGTATATGATAGTGTCGCTAGCATCCATATGACAAAGAACCCGGGCTGACATGGCTAGTCGTGAACCCAAAGTGGCACTAACTTACAGGGACAGGCATCCATGACACAGCATCGAACGTGTCGGTCATCAACGAGTGAATCCAGGATGTAGCACTGGGCTAGCAGGACTCCGGTGAACCGGGCTGTAGCGGGCTAACAGGACTCCGGTATTCATCGCGTGACATTTCCCCGAAGGGACAGACACAGGAACGAAGAAGGACACATGCCGGCCAGCCTAAGTGTTCCGGAGCAGTAGCAAGCTACCATGGCTCGGTGGAAACACTAGGAGACATTTCCCGGTAAGAGAGGCTACTAAAGATAAACAACTAGATAGTCAGATCCCACACATACCAAGCATTTCAATAACATACACACAATATGCTCGATATGTGCAAACACAACATGGCATCACAACATGACTCTATGACTCAAGTATTTATTCATTAGGCTCCGAGGAGCGAGATATTACAAACATAGGTCTCATGACCCAACATTCAGAGCATACAAGTCAAAGCACAAGCGGAAGCTATCATGTCTGAGTACAGACATCTATAAATGGAAAAGGCTGAAAGCCTGACTATCTACCAGATCCTGCCGAGGGCACAAGATCGTAGCTGAGGTAACAAGCTAAACGTCGAAGTCCACGTGGAACTACTAGTGAGACTGAAGTCCCTCTGCAAAAACATAAAATAGGCAAACATGAGTACAAATGTACCCAGCAAGACTTACATCAGATCTATCTACATATGCATCATTATCAACAAAGGGATGGTGGGGTTTAACTGCAGCAAGCCAGCTTTGACTCGGTGGCTATCCTGAACTACGACTGCAAGTAACTCTTTTGAGGTGGCGCACACGAGTCCACATATTCACCATAGCAATACACTACTATGGATCCGCTTCCGTCTCCCTACGAGAACGCCATCCATAGCACTCACGCTTATCTTGCGTATGTTAGAGTATCCACTTTCACTTGTCTATGAACTGTACAAGGGGTCCAAGTTTCCATATCCGAGGAATCCGGCTATTCGAATAGATAATGATAACCCTGCAGGGGTGTACTTCTTCACACACGCTCCCGCCACTTATCGCCCTGTACACGTCATGTACCTCGGCAACCTTCAAGCGGAAGCCGGGCGAGGGAGTCGGCCACGACCTGACTAACCAAACAAGTCTCTCGTCCAGGTTTATCGCCTATTCGGGTTCCATCCGCAAGGAGATCTGGCCGGGGTGTCGCTCACGGCCCCAAACGATGTGAGCAGGGTTCCCAAGCCCACCATCCGGGTGCCACTTGGTACATCGTGCCACTGTGCCTAGTCTGTCCCAAGCCCACCTGTACCGGGTGCCACTTGGTAGACTACTAACACTACCTACAAACACCAGAAACTAATTGCAACTCCTGGACAGAGATCAAGTTGATTAATAAGTCGAGAGGGGCACTTAAGCATTCCAATGCGTGGTAGTAGCTGGTCATGGATCACAAACACAGAACTCAGTTCCTGAGGACGGCTGCAATGAGACAACCCACCATGTACTCCTACATGGCCTCTCACCGCTACCTTTACCAAATCGTGTTCACACACTTAGCTCACACACAGTAGGACATGTTCACACGCCTCTGATTCATCCCCGATGAATCAGACCTGACTCAACTCTAAGCAGTAGCAGGCATGACAAACAAGCATGAATGAGTAGGCACATCAGGGCTCAAACAACTCCTACTCATGCTAGTGGGTTTCATCTATTTACTGTGGCAATGACAGGTCATGCAGAGGATAAAGGGGTTCAATTACCGCAGCATGTAACAGTTGAATCGGTGTTGTCCTAATGCAGTAAAAGAGAGCAGGAGCGAGAGAGTGGGATTGTATCGGAATGAACAAGGGGATTTTGCTTGCCTGGCACTTCTGAAGATAATATAGCTCTTCATCGGTGTCATCGAACTCATCGTCGGAACCACGTCTATCGAGAGGGGGCAAGTTTCGGCAACACAGAAGGAAACATAATCAATGCAATGCACAATATGATGCATGCTCATGACATGGCAATATGAATGTGTTTTGGGCTAATGCACCTAGCTATGATTTAAATGAAGTTGGTTTGAATACATGATTCAAATTCCAACTCCATATATGATTATTTAAATGCCCTTTATTTGTTTTGTCCAAAACAGAGGACAAACTTTGTTCAAACATGCATGAAAATGGTGCAGATGGATTCCTTGAATTTTTCTGATAATTTTTCATATATAATTTATTTAATTTGGAGTTACGGTTGAATTTCTATGAATTTTAGAAGTTTATACAATTTTCTGGAATTTTCTGAATAAAAATAAATCCAGAAAACATTACTGCGTCAGCATGACGTTGGCATGACGTCAGCAGGTCAACAGGGGCTGGTCCGGGTCAAACCTGACCAGTGGGGTCCACTGGTCAGTGACTGGGGCTGGTTAGTGCCGCTGACGTGTGGTCCGGTCAACGGCCACGTCAGCACGGTCAAAACTGACGCGTGGGGCCACTGTAATTAGATTAAACTAAACAGAAAATAAACTAGGATTAGTTAAAGCGTGGGGCCTAGGTGTCAGTGACACGGTGCGGTGTTTAGTGGCTAACTAAGCCAGCCACGTCAGCAAGTGACGCCGGCGACCACAGCGACGGCGAGACCTCGCCGGAGTTGCTCAGGACGGTGCTACAGCCCGTGGCTGGTCGCGCTGAGGGCACCAAGAGGGAGCCCGTGCTCCCGCGCATCTAGGGGCGCACGCAGCTGGGCACAGGGAGGCCGGGGTCGACGGCGGCGACCACTTAGGCGGCGGCCGGAGCTACGGCAACGATGGGTTAGGCGATGCAGGGCGCCAGGGGAGGCGTTGGTGAGTGCTATGTGCTCCTGGGACTGTGGTGAGCACGACGGTGGGCTCGAGAACGAGCTGCGGTGGCTGTGGCCACGGCCACGCCATGGCCGGCGGCGAGAAACTCTCGGCCGCGATGGGAGATGGGGCTAGGGGGCGAGAACGGAGGGGGCGAGCACAGGAGAAGCAGCGGAGGCTCACAGCGGATCCATTCGAGGCGGAGACGAGGCCGGGGACGGTCCGGAGCCGACGAATCGGGCGGTGGCGACCGGCGGGTCCGAGAAGGGGAAAAACATCGGGGCGGCGCTTCGGGGCTTCTGGAGGGGCGTGGCTCCGTGAGGTGGGTTGAGGACGGAGTGGCGGAGCTTGTGAGCTAGTCGGGGAAGCGAGGGAGGCCCGGTGGCCGTGGTGGCAGTGGACGGCGGCGACGAGCTCCGCTCGGGCTGCGCGAGAGAGAGAGAGAGCCAGGGGAAAGGAGGGAGAGCAGTGAGTGAGGGAGAGGGAACAGGGTCTTCGGGCGTCTCCGTGGCGCTGGTAGAAGGCCCAGGGCTCCCAGGAGGAAGCAGGAGGTGGCCGAGGGCTCTCGGGCGCGCGCCACGCCTCGCCTCTGTCCTTCTGGCGAGGGAGGAAGACGACAGGGGGAAAGCGGCGGTGGGCTGGGCCGTGCTGGGCCGGTGGTGGGGCCAGGTAAGTGGCTGGAGGAGCTGGGCTAGGTAGGTTTCTCTCTCTCCATTTTTTCTAATTCTTTCTGTTTTCTAGTTTTTGCTATTTGTTTTGATTTAGTAATAATACCAAATCATTTTAATAAATCCTGAAAATAATTGTGGGCATTAACTGAATTATCACAGAGGCCCACAACTATTTTCAGAATTGTTGGAGCATTTAAAAATATTAACAGTATTTAAATGCCCCAATTCAAATACAATATGGTTTACTCAAAAATCCAAAAATGTCTTGGAAAAATATCCATCATCTCTGGAAATGGTTTTCACCCTTTTCCATTAATCATGAACATTTTTGCAAACCAATTTGGGTTCTTTGAAAATATTTTGAAGTTGAACCTATTTGCATTGCTTTGGTGCTAGGGCTTGGTCATCCCCATTTCAAATTTCATGAACTTTAAACATGATGCACACATGGAAGCAAGCATAGGTCAGGCCAGAACTAGGGATGTGACAACTCACCCCCACTAAACAAGAATCTCGACCCGAGATTCAAGTGTAGGGTAAGACGATGGGGAACGCAACCTAACACAATCTTCACGATCCAGGTTGCCCTTCATAAGAACATTGATTCGATCACCATCATTGTCTTGATGTCTTGCTCCGAGAACGCCAACCGTCATGACAACGAGAGGGGAAAGAAAACTCTAGAAGGATTGAACTTCTCGAAGGTCGAACAACTCAGGATTAACTCACGGAATGAGACATAGCAACATCTCTCGAGCTGAGAGGCAAAACATGCATCAGGAGCAACAGAAGAAACAATTTGACGAGGGTTTCAAAGTAGCGAGGGAAATTGCCATGATTCCAAAACGGGGCACCTCAGGGAAGGTGACTTGTAGATATATCCCCTTAGGTGGCAAAAAGAATTACTTTTCATTCAGAGATCATTGAAACTCTTTATACCAGCCTAAGGCAATTCTTGAGTGATCGTTTGGAGGGGGTCGGTAGAATGGCATACTCGGACTTGGATGATGTGGATTACCTTGTTGAAGACAACGTAATGGATGAATTTGCTTACCACCGGAATGGGAGAGACCCGTGGTAGAATGGCACATTGGCGGTGCAGGCTGGGAACAAAATGCAAATGCTGGGAATGATTCTGGTAACTGGGGAAGAACCCAACAATAGAGAGTGAATTCACTGTTTGAAAAGGTCATAGCATTGTCGAGGAAACTGAGAGCACTATACAGTTAATGCCAACGATCAAACCTAGCACTTGTGCGTGCTCTCAAGAACTTGAGCATTTCCATAATCATCAAGATTTTACCAATATCCGTGTCAAGGATTCTGGTAACACAACTTGCTACCATGATGAATGATGATGGATGATGCAGATGCAAAGAAAGATAACACTTTCTCAGATTTCACCCTTGGCGGGGCCAAGGAAATAAAATCTGGATGATCGACCGAGAGACATTTAGCACTCCGCTTCTAATGTTCTCCTTGATGTGCTAGTGTAACCCATTCATAGAAATGGTCTGGTATCTAGAACATCAAGTAAAGGTCGGAGTTCGGAAACACAAAAATCATAAAGCACAACTAGGGAGTAAATCCTACAAAGTCCTTATGGGAAGGTGTCCAACTTCTTCAATCAAGATACTACAATAATAGGTCCTTCGGCTGGGTGGTGCTGGCCACGACATCCACTTTACCAGTTATCGAGGGACCAATATTATAGTTCTTGGGAAATGTTCCAACTATCATATCTGCCTGAGATTCAGATCTGGTTGGTGTCAGAATAATCCTGACTCATCGAGTCTAGGAAGAAAAATGAAAATTTGCAACACAAATCGATGAGATGACGTTGCGAGATTCTTGGAAAATAAACTACGATAGCAAGCTCCAAAACATGAGCTGGTTCTGCTACACACATGTGAACACGCTGTCCCAGACAAACATGATCACATGGTAGTCTTACAATAAAACACTACCGAGTTCTGGTAGGGAACCATCATCGTGGATAACGAAGTCCTTGCATAAGTCATATGATTAGCTCTTATGAGGGAACTTCTTCTCCTTGAACAAATCAATCAGTGGCTTGGTGTGCTCGGGACACATATGGAATGAAGGTTGCAAGTCTCCAGACCACAGAATACTTCGCACGTGTGTATGACTGACTTGCGATGATTCCAGAGGAAGCAAAACTAACTTTCTCAAATTCATGGCGGCAACTTTCACCAAATGCACGTGTATAAAAGGAAGTCACTCCTTTCATCAAACAAATACTTCATGAGCTAGCATGAAGAAAATGCTTCAAAAGTTTCCAACACTAACTTATTGTCCAACAAGATCTTGGAGAAGATAAAATGATGTTGATGGGCTCAACAACAATTCATCGAGATTTCCATGAAGATGGAATTCCCTAATTATGTGAACAGGTGATAGCATTGGTCAGACCCATAAGATATAATGGTGTATGCTCGAGGAGTCAACCACGAGTAAGACAACATTACGAACATCGTTGGTTCTGATTTGATTTGAGAATAGCCCACACTCAAATCAAAGTTTTAACAAGATAATAGGTCCAACAACTGATCACAGGGACCGATCGATGAAGACATCATCTTTCTTCAACATACATACAAGATATCCCTTAATATGAACTAAGTCGAAGAAGCCTTTATCTTCCAGCTCTCCAAGTTGTTGTTTAGCTTAACCAACTAGCTCAGGGGTATCCAACACGGATTCTTGGAGAAATAGTGGTTTACAGGAATAAACCAACTTGGTCACGAGATCAACATAGCGGTCAGGCGACAACCTGGTGATACTTCCGAGAAGAAATTCGGAATATCATGAACCACCGGTATGTTACTAAGCTCGAGAACAATCTTGCTTTTC
Organism: Triticum dicoccoides; assembly: GCF_002162155.2. Classification (NCBI taxonomy): domain Eukaryota; kingdom Viridiplantae; phylum Streptophyta; class Magnoliopsida; order Poales; family Poaceae; genus Triticum; species Triticum dicoccoides. The sequence goes on along the minus strand of NC_041392.1, from coordinate 593,640,246 downwards.
AGGGCAAGACGATATGATCAAAAGAGCGAGGGATTGCCAAAATCCTAACTCATTGATCGAAGGGTGCACCAGGAAATAAGGACTAGGTAGCACAATCAGTCTTGGAATGATGATTCAAGAACCAACACACTAAGAATGAAATTATTGTCCATTAACTACCAAACAACAGAGTTGCTAGGAGTATAGATTTCACACATCACGATTCACTTGTCGACGTTCCGGTTATAATAACACGGGAACCAAGGAATGAATATCGATGGCGAGAAGTATCACTGTATCAAGAGTTCATCGGATGGTGTGCAATTCCCATGATATTCTTGATATAAAGATGGTAATACTCCAAGGTAGAACAGAACAAAAGTTGGATTAGCAACTTGATCTGCAGAGTACAACTACTTTGACCCAACCCTGGATATGGGTCAGGTTCTGGAGTTTGTTTCTCCTAGTCATTCCAGAATAGAATGGCTTGACGGACCACAAGAATAATAGGCATCGATGAACGAATGCATACATACTCTTGACTATCAATTGATATACGACGGTCAGAAGACAACTAAAGGGGGGGGGGACAACTCAAAGGAACATATGTTTTTCTGAGTTGTGGATGCATGGACTAGCATGTCGAACCAAGTTCAACATGTTTCTTTCGGATAATCCATGCAAAAAAGTTGAACTAGCAGAGTCGCAATATAGAATAGAGAACCCATCGAGAGCACTCCTGTTATGATCTTTTGATCCAACAAACTACTGCCATAAGTGGTTCATAGTATTTGGAAGAAGGAAAATACCATGGACCTCGAGGACTAATGCAAAAGTTACTAATTTCCTAAAGGAACTAGCAAACACTATCAACATGAAGTAAGTAGGGTGAATCTTGGGCTCAGAAACCCAGGAGTAGAATACCTACTGCTAAGTGGCATCACGGGATGCTTTCGAGAATGATAGCCAGAATCATCTGGGAACACAAGGCATGACTGGATTACTAGGTGGTACTCTAGACACCTAGGGTCATAATAATAACTCCAACATATATGTCAAGGCAGCAGAGTACCTCAACTCACCGATTAGTGTGGTTAATCTGGCCCAAAGGAACATCAAAACGGGAGGAAGGGATTTGCAAATTGCTTCAGACTATTTAGAAACCTGGGATGACTCGGACAGCATAACGGCTGTAAATGCTCAAAAAAGATTTGAGACATTCACAAAATGGTGGCATAACCACTCAGAAGCACAATATCAAGGTTTCGAGATCATCAGAGACATACCGAAGTAATAGGAACTGGACTGAGGCTTAAATCCAACAATCTTATAGGTCTACGGATTAGTAACACGTGATCCTGATAGAAAGAAGAGAAATCCTAATTCCTTAACCCCGTAGGAAAGATAAGATGACTCAGATCAGAAGGGCATAAGGTATAAGGAGTAAAAAGAGCCTTACGTTCCATCCCACAATCAATTCCCTTATATAACTAAAGCATTTCTAGACTCAACTTCGACCAGTTTGGCTTGGTAATCCTACAGGCAGTCAGGCTCTGATACCAAAACTGTCAGGACCCCGATCCTAAGTCACACCGATCTAGCATGTAACACATCATATCACTTTGCGGCCTCACGCACGGTATTCCCACGGGTGCCACCTTACCTGGCCCGGGACCGTTTGCGCCTTTTGGCTCACGTATATGATAGTGTCGCTAGCATCCATATGACAAAGAACCCGGGCTGACATGGCTAGTCGTGAACCCAAAGTGGCACTAACTTACAGGGACAGGCATCCATGACCCAGCATCGAACGTGTCGGTCATCAGCGAGTGAATCCAGGATGTAGCACTGGGCTAGCAGGACTCCGGTGAACCGGGCTGTAGCGGGCTAACAGGACTTCGGTATTCATCACGTGACATTTCCCCGAAGGGACAGACACAGGAACGAAGAAGGACACATGCCGGCCAGCCTAAGTGTTCCGGAGCAGTAGCAAGCTACCATGGCTCGGTGGAAACACTAGGAGACATTTCCCGGTAAGAGAGGCTACTAAAGATAAACAACTAGATAGTCAGATCCCACACATACCAAGCATTTCAATAACATACACACAATATGCTCGATATGTGCAAACACAACATGGCATCACAACATGACTCTACGACTCAAGTATTTATTCATTAGGCTCCGAGGAGCGAGATATTACAAACATAGGTCTCATGACCCAACATTCAGAGCATACAAGTCAAAGCACAAGCGGAAGCTATCATGTCTGAGTACAGACATCTATAAATGGAAAAGGCTGAAAGCCTGACTATCTACCAGATCCTGCCGAGGGCACAAGATCGTAGCTGAGGTAACAAGCTAAACGTCGAAGTCCACGTGGAACTACTAGTGAGACTGAAGTCCCTCTGCAAAAACATAAAATAGGCAAACATGAGTACAAATGTACCCAACAAGACTTACATCAGATCTATCTACATATGCATCATTATCAACAAAGGGATGGTGGGGTTTAACTGCAGCAAGCCAGCTTTGACTCGGTGGCTATCCTGAACTACGACTGCAAGTAACTCTTTTGAGGTGGCGCACACGAGTCCACATATTCACCATAGCAATACACTACTATGGATCCGCTTCCGTCTCCCTACGAGAACACCATCCATAGCACTCACGCTTATCTTGCGTATTTTAGAGTATCCACTTTCACTTGTCTATGAACTGTACAAGGGGTCCAAGTTTCCATATCCGAGGAATCCGGCTATTCGAATAGATAATGATAACCCTGCAGGGGTGTACTTCTTCACACACGCTCCCGCCACTTATCGCCCTGTACACGTCATGTACCTCGGCAACCTTCAAGCGGAAGCCGGGCGAGGGAGTCGGCCACGACCTGACTAACCAAACAAGTCTCTCGTCCAGGTTTATCGCCTATTCGGGTTTCATCCGCAAGGAGATCCGGCCGGGGTGTCGCTCACGGGCCCAAAGGATGTGAGCAGGGTTCCCAAGCCCACCATCCGGGTGCCACTTGGTACACCGTGCCACTGTGCCTAGTCTGTCCCAAGCCCACCTGTACCGGGTGCCACTTGGTAGACTACTAACACTACCTACAAACACCAGAAACTAATTGCAACTCCTGGACAGAGATCAAGTTGATTAATAAGTCGAGAGGGGCACTTAAGCATTCCAATGCGTGGTAGTAGCTGGTCATGGATCACAAACACAGAACTCAGTTCCTGAGGACGGCTGCAATGAGACAACCCACCATGTACTCCTACATGGCCTCTCACCGCTACCTTTACCAAATCGTGTTCACACACTTAGCTCACACACAGTAGGACATGTTCACACGCCTCTGATTCATCCCCGATGAATCAGACCTGACTCAACTCTAAGCAGTAGCAGGCATGACAAACAAGCATGAATGAGTAGGCACATCAGGGCTCAAACAACTCCTACTCATTCTAGTGGGTTTCATCTATTTACTGTGGCAATGACAAGTCATGCAGAGGATAAAGGGGTTCAATTACCGCAGCATGTAACAGTTGAATCGGTGTTGTCCTAATGCAGTAAAAGAGAGCAGGAGCGAGAGAGTGGGATTGTATTGGAATGAACAAGGGGATTTTGCTTGCCTGGCACTTCTGAAGATAATATAGCTCTTCATCGGTGTCATCGAACTCATCGTCGGAACCACGTCTATCGAGAGGGGGCAAGTTCCGGCAACACAGAAGGAAACATAATCAATGCAATGCACAATATGATGCATGCTCATGACATGGCAATATGAATGTGTTTTGGGCTAATGCACCTAGCTATGATTTAAATGAAGTTGGTTTGAATACATGATTCAAATTCCAACTCCATATATGATTATTTAAATGCCCTTTTTTTGTTTTGTCCAAAACAGAGGACAAACTTTGTTCAAACATGCATGAAAATGGTGCAGATGGATTCCTTGAATTTTTCTGATAATTTTTCATATATAATTTATTTAATTTGGAGTTACAGTTGAATTTCTATGAATTTTAGAAGTTTATACAATTTTCTGGAATTTTCTGAATAAAAATAAATCCAGAAAACATTACTGCGTCAGCATGACGTTGGCATGACGTCAGCAGGTCAACAGGGGCTGGTCCGGGTCAAACCTGACCAGTGGGGTCCACTGGTCAGTGACTGGGGCTGGTTAGTGCCGCTGACGTGTGGGCCCGGTCAACGGCCACGTCAGCACAGTCAAAACTGACGCGTGGGGCCACTGTAATTAGATTAAACTAAACAGAAAATAAACTAGGATTAGTTAAAGCGTGGGGCCTAGGTGTCAGTGACACGGTGCGGTGTTTAGTGGCTAATTAAGCCAGCCACGTCAGCAAGTGACGCCGGCGACCACGGCGACGGCGAGACCTCGCCGGAGTTGCTCAGGACGGCGCTACAGCCCGTGGCTGGTCGCGCTGAGGGCACCAAGAGGGAGCCCGTGCTCCCGCGCATCTAGAGGCGCACGCAGCTGGGCACAGGGAGGCCGGGGTCGACGGCGGCGACCACTTAGGCGGCGGCCGGAGCTACGGCAACGACGGGTTAGGCGATGTAGGGCGCCAGGGGAGGTGTTGGTGAGTGCTATGTGCTCCTGGGACTGTGGTGAGCACGATGGTGGGCTCGAGAACGAGCTGCGGTGGCTGTGGCCATGGCCACGCCATGGCCGGCGGCGAGAAACTCTCGGCCGCGGTGGGAGATGGGGCTAGGGGGCGAGAATGGAGGGGGCGAGCACAGGAGAAGCAGCGGAGGCTCACAGCGGATCCATTCGAGGCGGAGACGAGGCCGGGGACGGTCTGGAGCCGACGAATCGGGCGGCGGCGACCGGCGTGTCCGAGGAGGGGAAAAACGTCGGGGCGGCGCTTCGGGGCTTCTGGAGGGGCGTGGCTCGGTGAGGTGGGTCGAGGACGGAGTGGCGGAGCTTGTGAGCTAGTCGGGGAAGCGAGGGAGGCCCGGTGGCCATGGTGGCTGTGGACGGCGGCGACGAGCTCCGCTCGGGCTGCGCGAGAGAGAGAGCCAGGGGAAAGGAGGGAGAGCAGTGAGTGAGGGAGAGGGAACAGGGTCTTCGGGCGTCTCCGTGGCGCTGGTAAAAGGCCCGGGGCTCCCAGGAGGAAGCAGGAGGTGGCCGAGGGCTCTCGGGCGCGCGCCACGCCTCGCCTCTGTCCTTCGGGCGAGGGAGGAAGACGACAGGGGGAAAGCGGCGGTGGGCTGGGCCGTGCTGGGCCGGTGGTGGCGCCAGGTAAGTGGCTGGAGGAGCTGGGCCAGGTAGGTTTCTCTCTCTCCTTTTTTTCTAATTCTTTCTGTTTTCTAGTTTTTGCTATTTGTTTTGATTTAGTAATAATACCAAATCATTTTAATAAATCCTGAAAATAATTGTGGGCATTAACTAAATTATCACAGAGGCCCTCAACTATTTTCAGAATTGTTAGAGCATTTAAAAATATTAACAGTATTTAAATGCCCCAATTCAAATACAATATGGTTTACTCAAAAATCCAAAAATGTCTTGGAAAAATATCCATCATCTCTGGAAATGGTTTTCACCCTTTTCCATTAATCATGAACATTTTTGCAAACCAATTTGGGTTCTTTGAAAATATTTTGAAGTTGAACCTATTTGCATTGCTTTGGTGCTAGGGCTTGGTCATCCCCATTTCAAATTTCATGAACTTTAAACATGATGCACACATGGAAGCAAGCATAGGTCAGGCCAGAACTAGAGATGTGACAGAAACCCTGTTTAAACTTTAGAATGGTAAGAATGTTTCCCCTTGTACAAGGCAGCTTTTGCCAACCGTAGGTTATACGGTGAGGATCAACCCAGACCCATTCCCTGTAGGAGAAACCAAAATTGGATGACCGCCATGAGATATCGATAGTTGTTTAGTATTGGCGCCAGACCCGTCAGCTAAGAAGACCCAGTCTCGAAATAACCTTGCCAGGATGAAAGTACAGAAGAATTGAGGAAAAGGTTATGCCGCTGCCGGAAGAGCCAGAGAAGGAACTATCCCTACGATCTGAGAAGACCGGCCCTGTCAATAATAAGGATGGAGTATATGAGTATTGATGGGACCGTAACGATGTTCTAAGGGTGGTAGCACCCCAGACCTCGGAGACGATTGATGAAATTTTGAAGAGACCCCGAACCAAACCTATTTCTTTCTGGCCTCTCCGAATCTCGAGGACGAGATTCCTTTTAAGGGTGGTAGGTTTGTAACATCCCAAAATTCTAAATTTTGGAATGTTATAATAAATAGATAGATTTGATTGATTATTTGATTGATTGTGTGAAATTGAGTGAAATTCGAAACATTTTTGAAAGTTAAATGAGAGGAAATAAAAGGACTTTCCCAAACTTTCATTTTGCATTCGTGATCTCCGTGAATTCAAATTCTTTTCACTACGAAACCCTGGAGAGAAGATGACATGACTTCTTCCATTTATTTAAATGACAAGGGGTGTTGAAAATATTTGAATTTCATTTGGAAACTTTATGCAACTCAATGATTTTTAAGAGAGGAGATAAAATGACTTCTTCAAATTATATGAAATATGAGTTGGGAGTTTCAAAGGATCAAATTCAAAGTCTTTTTGGAATTATTTTTCAATTTGGAGTTATTTGGATTTTATTCAAATCATTTTTCTTCAAAAATAAAATACATGAAAAATAGGGTAACATGATTCCCTACAACAGAAAATTGGAGAGAAATAAATTTGATTTCATTTTGATATTTCTAAAATGATTTTCGTTGGATCTTATTAGAGCAGGAGCACTGTTGGAATTATTAGAATATGTGTGTATTTTGTTTAATGCTAGAAAAATGTTCATGCCGTAGAAAATCTTTTTCTGAAAATTTTGATATATAATATGCCTATATAAAAATTTTATTTCGTTTTTGTTATTCGGTTTTCCTTCTATTTCTATTTAAAAAGACTGTACGTGCGGTTCATATTTATTTATCGCCTACATGCGCAGTATAGTAGCTTCTGGCGCCTCATTGTCTTTTTTCTCTTAAATAAGCCAGGCCCAGCCAGCCTTTTCCTTTTCAGATTTTATTTTTCTTTGGCAAAAATAATGCAGCACGTACGCGCGCGGCCGGCCGATGGGCTTTAGGCCGTGCGAGGCGCTTAGCTCTTTTCCTCTGTTTCGTTTATTTTGGTCTTATATTTAGTCCCACATTGTTTAACCTTTAACCCCTAAACTTTTTTTTCATTAATAAATATAGACCCATAGAGCCTCCACAAATCATCCGGTTCAGGTTAAATCAATATTTTGGTTTGACTAATAAAAATATTTTTCTCCTCTTCGGCGCGACTTTTGAAAATTGTCTTCTTTCTCCAAAGCCATCTTTTCTCCGCCTTATAAAGGTAACTTTATTTATACTTTCGTAGTTTATTATTTCTAGACTAATACGATAAAATAATTAGATTATTAATTAGTCTACGTATTTATACATTAGACCCTAGCCGTAGCTATTTTTCTTCCGTAAAACAGCTTGGTCCTGATTTTTCAAATAGTCATAACTTTTTACTCGTTCATCCAAATTAGATGAAACCAACGCCTATAGCTTCGTCTTGTTTTTACCTATCCAGTGAACCTGTCACATCAACTTTTTGAAATTTTTAAATTTCGAATTTTGTTCAGATTTATATTCAAACTTCTTTTGATTATAACTTGAGTTTTATAACTCCGATTTAGTTGATTCTTTTTGCAAATTAAAGCTATTGACCTAAACTTCCTGATAAGGCCAAATTCACATAATTTTGGTACTATTAGAAATTGTTTTATGTTGCAGGAGTTATTTGTTGGGTTTTGAAGCTTTCCGAATTGTTTTCTTCTTTCTCTCTGACCTTTTGAGTGATTGCTTATGTGTGGTTACTATTCAAGATGGCAATGGGGCCCCGAAACCCGCGTCCCCATGGGTTTTTACCCTATTAGGGGACGGGAATGGGCATCTTTTCATCCCCGCGGGGCTGTTGTTGGGCACATTATACAACCCGACACGTTTCATGGGTTTACACCCGTTTCGGTAGTCCCCGAACCCGAAACGTGGCAATACTCACAAAATTACATTACTTTTTATCAATGTAGCCATATTACCCCCGGAATCTTAGAGGCCTTGATGTGTTCACAAGATTGGATAAGAAACAAACATAAAGGTGTCTCTTTCTTTACATATCATCATAAAGTTTATCATTATCTTGCTGTAATGTTTCGTAAGATGTTCATTACTACTTATTTGATTCTCATAGATGCTGACAATGAATAAGGACAAAGCTTTTGGAGTTGTCTTCAAGACATTCAAGAGGGAATGCAGGTGAAGTACAGGTACTTGCAAATTTCATATACCAATCTGCATATTTTTCTCATGTTTATCTTTAGCTTGAGCGAGTTTTGATCTTCCCTAGTACTTGGCACTTTGATTTGGCATTGGAAGATTTGAAGATGGTCGTTTGGAGGCTTGGAGATGTGAAAGATGCCATAATGATTCTAACTTTAAAGTGATTTGTGAACTATAAGTTCTATTTCAAAACTTATATAGCTGTTGAACCATCTACTATTGTTTTTTGTTGAAATTTACTCAAGTTATGCTGCTGAAATGTGCTTGTTTTGCTGCTGAAATGTTATTCTTTGTCACCATTATGTTTGTTTAAGTATTTTGAATTTATCATGGGTTTCCCGTGGGTTCCCCGAAACCCGATGGGTTTAGGGGACGGGCAGAAAACTAGCCCCACACACGGTGATGGGGACGGGGACGGGTTTACGATTTTCTCGTGGGGATGGGTTTGGGAAGGCAAAACCCGATGGGTTTCGTCCCCATTGCCATCTTGAGTTACTATTGCTTGCTTACGATCGATTGACCGGAGTGTGACGAGTAGAACTATCAAGAGTTATGAGTGTGAATCATCTTCATCAACATTGCTAGCAAGTTCACACTTTGATCATACCCCTTTATCACTCAGTTTTTATGCATTAGTTTCAACCTCAAACATTGCATGAGTAGGATTGATAACATGTGGGTATTGGGAAGTAGTTGATGAGGTAGGAACCTATTGCCCTACATTCAAACCTTGGGAGTTACTATTACGTTATGTTTATACTACTATGCTATGCTCGTAGACGTGGATTGGGTTTGAGAGTATTCATGACAGATGTGAGATTGTTAATTAATGTTTTACTTAAGGTGGCAACTTTAACACACATATGGGTGGTTTGAGGCACCTGGGTACTCCAGCGATTGCATGTTTAGGCACCTGGGTATTCCAGCGATTGCCTGTTTTTTTTGGACCGCCACCCAGGCTCAAAGGGATCATGAGATTATTCATACTAGAAACTTCCGTGTGCAGCCACAAGCTACTATGGGCTCTAGCATAGTTGATTAAGTCGTGCGAACTCTTACAGTGGTAGACTAGTAGATGTAGGGAAAAGTGGGTGTAACGGTCTACCCGATCGTAAGGTGCTAGAGCTTCTGAAAGACTATGTCTCGGTCATCCGTTTCTCAAACACCATATAGTGCAAGAAATCAAACGGAGGCGATCGAGTCTTGTGGGGAAAAGTGCACAAACCTCTGCAGAGTGTATAAACTAATCATGGTTAGCCGTGTCCCCGGTTATGGACAACTTGAGTATCTAGTACTTGGATTATCCTGTGAATCTCATCATGTTACTTTAAATTAATTTTGTTGGGTTTAATGATGTTACTTAATTGGGATTGAGCATACTGTCAACCATTCTCAATGTTCAACAACCACCATGATAGTTAAATAAAAAATTACTCCTTTGTAGTAGGGAAAAATTGGCTTTTCACAAAAATATTATAACCATAGAGCTTTTCCACCAACCAAATATGCATGTAGAGATAGCCATTGTTTATCATTTCTCTCTATGGTGTGAATTTGCCAGTACATTCAATGTACTGACCCTTTGTGGTTGCAACGTCTCATGTTGCAGGAAATCTTACGATGAGTAAGTAATACGTTAGGGTTGCGATTTCTACACTCAACTTTGCCGTTGGTGTTGATGGGAATCCACAACCTTGTTACTTCCACTATTTGGATTGAGGTAATAGTAATTACGTTACTTTTACATGTGATTTACCTCTGTTATAAATCCTCGAGTACTGTGTGTGTCAGCATACCGATCCAGGGATGACACTTAAGCACGGAGACTTGATCCATTTGGGTCGGGTCGCTACATTTCATAACATTTGCATTGAATTGATCTTGTTTTCTAATGTAGTTTTCAAACTCATAAAGGCATTGACTAGGATGCATATTGTGAGGATTATCATTATCATTAAACTTCATAAGAGAATTTACCTCTACCACCTTAGGCATTGGTGGTGTATTAAGCTCATGTATTTCTTCAATAGGAGGTAAATTTTTAACATCCTCGGCTTTAATACATTTTTCCTTCACAGATTTCTTTGCCTCTTGCATATCTTCGGGACTGAGATATAATATACCCCTCTTCTTCGGAGTGGGTTTAGCCGCTGGTTCAGGAATAGTCCAATCATCATAATTTTTCAATATGTTATTCAATAATTCCTCATCTTGAGAAATAGTTTTGTTCCCTGAAAACACAACCAGCACAACTATCTAGGAAGTCCCTAGAAGCATCAGTTAGTCTATTATAGAAGATATCAAGTATTTCATTTCTCTTAATAGGATGATCAGGCAAAGCATTAAGTAACTAGAAAAGCCTCCCTGAAGCTTGTGGGAGACTCTCTTCTTTAGTTTGAGCAAAGTTAAATATTTCCTGTAAGGCAGCTTGTTTCATATGAGCAGGAAAATATTTTTCAGAGAAGTAATAAGTCATATCATGGGGACTACGCACACAACCAGGAGCAAGAGTGTTGTACCAAGATTTAGCATTACCCTTTAATGAGAAAGGAAATAATTTGAGAATAAAGTAATAACGAGTTTTCTCATCATGAGTAAAAAGGGTGGCTATGTCATTCAACTTAGTAAGATGTGCCACAACAGTTTCAGTTTCATAACCATGGAAAGGATCAGATTCAGCCAGAGTAATTAGCTCTGGGTCGACAGAGAATTCATAATCCTTATCATCAATAAAGATAGGTGAAGTAGCAAACTTAGGATCACACTTCATTCTAGCATTCAGAGATTATTCTTTATACTTGTGTAGTAAATTCTCAAGATCATCTCTATCATTGCAAGCAAGAATATCTCTAGTTGCTTCTTCACTCATAACATAACCTTCCGGTACCTTAGGCTATTCATAGCAGGTGTCTCAGGAGATTCAGTTTCAAGCTCATCATCGGATTCAACAACATCATGTTGTATAACTCTAGCAATTTGTTTATCAAGAAATTCACCAAGTGGCACATCATCATTATCAAGCAAGGTACTAGCATCATCATAATCATCATTCATAGTAGAAGTAGCATCATCAATAACTTGTGACATACTAGAATTAATAGCATGTGGTGGTGTTGCAAGTTTATTCATAACAGAAGGTGAATCTAAAGCAGAACTGGATGGCAGTTCCTTACCTCCCCTCGTCCTTGAGGGAAATATCTTAGTCTTTGGATCCTTTAGATTCTTCATAGTGATAGTATGATAACAATCCCAAGTGACTCAGCAAATATAGCTATGCTCCCCGGCAACGGCGCCAGAAAAAGGTCTTGATAACCCACAAGTATAGGGGATCACAACAGTTTTTGAGGGTAGAGTATTCAACCCAAATTTATAGATTCGACACAAGGGGAGCCAAAGAATATTTGAAGGTATTAGCAGCTGAGTTGTCAATTCAACCACACCTGGAGATTAATTACCTGTAGCAAAGTGATCAGTAGCAAAGTAGTTTGATGGTTTTAATAATAGTGACAGCAGCAACGGTAACAGTAACAGTGATAGCAGTAGTTTGTAACAAGTGTAACAGTGATGATAGCAATAGTAACACAACAAGATCAATGTAAATTCGTAGGCATTGGATCGGTGACATGTTGGATGATATTCATCATGTGACAGTTATAACCTAGGGCGATACGGTACTAGCTCTAGTTCATCGATATAATTTAGGCATGTATTTCATAAATAGTCATACGTGCTTTATTAAAAGAACTTGCATGACATCTTTTTTCCTACCCTCCCATGGCAGCAGGGTCCATATTGGAAACTAAGGGATATTAAGGCCTCCTTTTAATAGAAAACCAAAACAAAGCATTAACAAATAGTGAATACATGAACTCCTCAAACTACAGTCATCACCGGGAGTGGGCCCGGTTGTTGTCACTCTGGGGTTGCCGGATCATAACACGTAGTAGGTGACTATATCTTGCATCGGATCTAAAACATGGATATAATGAAAGATTCATAAATGGTTCAGATCTGAAATCATGGCACCCGGGCCCAAAGTGATAAGCATTAAGCACAACAAAGTCATAGCAACATCAATCTAAGAACATAGTGGATACTAGGGATCAAGCCCTAACAAAACTAACTCGATTACATGATGAATCTCATCCAACTCCTCACCGACCAGCGAGCCTACGAAGGAATTACTCACTCCCGGTGGGGAGCATCATGGAATTGGTGATGGAGAAGGGTTGGTGATGACGAAGAACGAAGACCCCCCTCTCCGGAGCCCCAAACGGACTCCAGATCTGCCCTCCCGAGGAAGAACAGGGCTTAGGGGTGGCTCCGTCTCGTGGATCACGATAATTTTTTCTTCCTAATTTTTCTGAAAATATGTGAATTTATAGAATCAGGGGGGTCGTCAGCGGGGCCACCAGGTGGGTAGAACCCACTTGGGCGCGCCAGGAGAGGGGGTGCGCCCTGGTGGGTTGTGCCCACCGAGGGGCCCCTCTCTGGTGGGTCTTGGCTCCAGAAATTCTTATTGTTGATATAAAAAATCCTCGCAAAGTTTCGTTCCATTCCAGAACTTCTATTTCTGCACCTTGGTAGTTCTGCTGAAAATAGCGTCAATCCAAGGTTAGTTTCATTCAAATCATGCAAATTAGAGTCCAAAACAAGAGGAAAACGTGAGAAAAAGTAGATACGTTGGAGATGTATCAAGTGATAGCACAATTATGCTACTGTTATGATTGTTTTTTTGTGTGTTTTAATTAGTGTTTGTGCCAAGCAAAGCCTTTAGGATCTTCTTGGGTGATAGTTGACTTGATCTTGCTGAAAAACAAAAACTTTCGCGCTCGTGAGAATAATTTTAATTTTTAACAGAGGTATGATAAAATACCAATTATTTTTGAAGAAGATTATTATACAAATTGCTCAGGTCTTCATAATTTTTCATAATTTTTGGAGTTACAGAAGTATTCAAAATACCCAGATTGCTACAGACTGTTCTGTTTTCAACTGATTCTGTTTTCTTTGCGTTGTGTGCTTGTTTTGATGATTCTATGGTTTTATTTATAGAGTTTTTGCCATAGAAAAGTTGGAATATAGTAGATATAATGCAATAATAAAATATGAATTGGTTTGCAACAACACTTATACTAGTGATTTGTTTTCTTATACTAACGGATCTCATGAAGGTTTTGTTGAGTTTTGTGTGATTGAAGTTTTCAAGTTTTGGGTGATGTTACGATGGATGAAGGAATAAGGAGTAAGAAGAGCCTAAGCTTGGGGATGCCCATGGCAACCCAACCTATTATCCAAACAAAAGCAAGCGACTAAGCTTGGGGATGCCCCGAGTGTCATTCCCTTTTCTTGTAAAGACCATCGGTATTTTACTCGAAGCTATATTTTTATTCATCACATACTATGAGTTTTGCTTGGAGCGTCTTGTATGATATGAGTCTTTGCTTGTTTTGTTTTGTGTTCTATGAATTTTTTTAAGAAATCTCTCTTGCTTCACTTAAATTAATTTGAGAGAAAGGAATATTATGCTCATGATCTTCACTTTTATTTGTTTGAGCTTATCAAAAGCAACACATGAAAATTAGTTCCAAAGTGATAGATATCCAAGAAGGATATAATAAAAACTTTCATGAAGATCATTGGACAAAATAAACTTGATTCCTTGTAATAGTTTTAAGATAGGATGATGTGATATGTGAGTCATGTTGATGAGTAATTATGCTTTAGTAGAATATTGGTGTTAAGGTTTGTGATTCCCTATGCAGGCATTAAAGCCAATAGTTATGCAATGAAATTACATCCTACTTGTGGTGCATTATTCGGTGTTAATTATGCTGAATGCTCGCTTATGAGATTATTCGTTTCTTGTTTGGTCGCTTCTCAATCTTTTGATAGCCTTCATTTTAAACTAAGTATGATCACTACTTGTGCATCCAAAATCCTTAAAACTAGTTTTGCCACATGAGTCCATCATACCTACCTATATGCGGTATTTTTTTGGCCGTTCTAAGCAAATTTGTATGTGCCATCTCTAATTTTCAAAATAATTTTCTCTTTCGTGTGCTCATACCGCTCATGAATTGGTAGGGGGTGGCTAATATATTTTCATGCTAGATATGTTATTCTGACGATGAGTGTTGATTCACTTGTCATTGCACGAGAGTAAGGCAAAGGTATTAGGGATGCCCAGTCTCGAAATGAAAAATGAATTTACTTTATGTTGTTAAATAATAAATTCCTTGGAAAGTGTTGGTATGGAAGGCACCCGTGGATACGGCTAGCCATGGAAAGTGAAAATATGGTGGAAAAGGGAATAAACTTTAATTTCTGTTTGGGAACCGCCTATGATATATCTAGCATGGAAAGTATTGGGAACTTCTCGATCGTTCTCCTTGACAGGAAAAGCATGCCTCCCAAAATGTTTTTATCTCTATGTTTTTCGCTTTAAGCTCTGGCACCTCTACAAATCCCTAATTCCCTCCACGAAGGGCCTTTCTTTTACTTTATGCAAAAAAAATTAATTTGAGTCTCCATATTCTCTTATAAAGAACCAACTAGGGGGCACTATGATCGTACTTGAGCATTGGGTGTAGCTAATATGCGAGTGTGTATCATGAATGGATCAATGACTGAGCATGATGGACTAGGGATAACTTATTTTAGCATTGATATTTTGAAAGAGATTGTTGCTTGTTGATATGCTTGAGTATTTAAGTCTCATGTTAAAACTAGACTATTGCTTTGAACCATATAAAAGTCCAAATGTCCATGCTATAAAGAAAATAAAATGAGATGACATGTTATGCAACATTCCACATCAAAAATTCTATTTTTATCATTTACCTTCTTAAGAAAGAGCAGGAATTAAGCTTCGGGATGCTGATACATCTCCAACGTATCTATAAATTTTTATTGTTCCATGCTGTTATATTATCATTCTTTGATGTTTATAGTCATTTTATATCATTTTTTTGTACTAACCTAATGACATAGTGCCAAGTGCCAGTAGCTGTTTTTTGCATGTTTTTTACATCACAGGTAATCAATATCAAACGGAGTCCAAACACAGCGAAACTTTTTATGGATTTTTTTGGACCAGAAGAAATCCAATGGGCCGAAGAAGCGCCTGGGGGTGCTCCGAGGCGAGCACAACCCACCAGGGCGCGCTTGGAGGCCCAGGCGCGCCCTGGTGGGTTATGCCAACCTCGGGTGCCCACCGGACCACCTCTTTACTCTATAAATACCCCAATATTCCAGAAACCCTAGGGAAGTTGACGAAAATCAATTCCAGCCACCGCAAGTTCCAGAAACACCAGATCCAATCGAGACATCATCACGGAGGGGTTCATCATGTCCATTGGTGCCTCTCCGATGATGTGTGAGTAGTCTTTTGTAGACCTTCGGGTTTGTAGTTAGTAGCTAGATGGCTTCCTCTCTCTCGTTTGATTCTCAATACAATCCATATGATGTAATTCGTTTGCGGTGTGTTTGTTGGGATCTGATAAACTTTGAGTTTATGATCAGATCTATCTCTTTTTATCCATGAAAGTTATTTGAGTCTTCTTTGATCTCTTATATGCATGATTGATTATAGCCTCCTAATTCTTCTCCGATATTTGGGTTTTGTTTGGCCAATTTGATCTATTTATCTTGCAATGAGAAGAGGTGCTTTGTGATGGGTTCGATCTTACGGTGCTTGATCCCAGTGATAGAAGGGGAACCGACACATATGTATCGTTGCCATTAAGGATAACAAGATGGGGTCTATTTCTACATAAATAAGATTTTGTCTACATCATGCCATCATTCTTATTGCATTACTTCATTTCTCCATGAACTTAATACACTAGTTGCATGCTGGATAGCGGTCGATATGTGGAGTAATAGTAGTAGATGCAGGCAGGAGTCAGTCTACTAATCTTGGACGTGTTGCCTATATAATGATCATTGCCTGGATATCGTCATGATTATTTGAAGTTCTATCAATTGCCCAACAGTAATTCGTTTACCCACCGTTTGCTATTTTTCTCGAAAGAAGTCACTAGTGAAAACTACAGCCCCCGGGTCTCTTCCTTAATATATTTGCCTTTGCGATCTATTTTCCTTTACTTTTATTTTCAGATCTATTAAACCAAAAATAAAAAAACACCTTGCTACAATTTATTTTATTCGAGATCTATTTATCTCATCTATCATATTTTTATCATGTCTCTTTACCAATTTCTGGCGCCGTTACCCAAAAGGGATTGACAACCCCTTTGACACGTCGAGTTGCGAGTATTTGTTATTTGTGTGCAGATGTTGTTTACGTAGTGTTGCTTGGTTCTCCTACTGGTTCGATAACCTTGGTCTCATCACTTAGGGAAATACTTACCGTCGCTGTGCTACATCATCCCTTCCTCTTTGGGGAATTACCAACGTAGTTCCAGCAGACATCAGCGCCAAGTGGCTCTATAGCCGAGTTCCACACTCGGTAAACATATTTCACCCAGTACCTAACTCGGCAGAGCATCTAGTAGTGGCAATTTTTTGTTTAGTCTTTTGTTTGCCCTGCAACAAACCACATTGAAATAATATCTGGCATATATACGACAAGCAATATCACTTCGCAGATGACTCAACCATTGCCACATTATAGTCATTGTGTTCATCACCTACACGTGCATTTATTTGCATTCTTTTTTAATGTTATAAACCCTAAAAAGCTTTAAAGAGTGCTTTTATTATGAACATAAATGACATGTGCATATAGATGATGTTTTTATGAGCATTTTGATATCTTAGTTTGCATTCTTCTGATTTCATATGAATTTGTTATGAATTTTCAAAATTTCGTTCAAACAACTTTGATGAGATTAAAGGGCATTCTTGCAACCTAAAATGCTTTTTAGGGGCAAATTTAAGCACGTCAAAAAAATTAGGGGTTTGAGTACTGGGTTCGAGTTAGGTGCAGAGATGTGAATGTCCCTCTAAAAAAAGACTCCTTTGTTCACTGACTGGATGCATAGGGGACGTACGCGTCCTCTAGGTCAACAATTAGACTAATGAAATATATAATATATGTGGCTAGAGTTTTATGTTCAAGAACTTTATTTATAGATGGATTTAGTGCTATAAAAAGAACAACCCTCAATCTCTTCAACATGACGATGCACAGAATTATATATTTATTAAAGTTTGAATACCAAGTTTAAGTACAAAATGGTCAAATAAACAAGCAACAACTGTGAAATTATAAATATATGTCTACACACATAGTCTATTATTGAACCGTCGTCCAAATCAGTTATACGTATCCCAGTCTAACATCTTGCATTGGTTGCACCTAAACTCTGGGCTATTTTCTTCTGTTCACAAAAACAATATTACTTACTTGCTTTATATTGTCCTCAGTGGGATAACCTCTATATGCACAAACTGATTTTTTTTACAGAAATAATAAGTACATAACGTTAGATACATAGACATGGCAAATCAGATGTTTTTTATGTCAATTCTAGTAAAGCAGGGATGACAAGTTAGTTGACACACACAGAATTTTTTGTAAAAAGGAAAAAAAACTAAAGCACGGCTGCTTGTCAACTAAAATTATCATCCTCACATCACTAAACTCATAAAAAAATAGTGGACTTGCCAAGCGTACGTACTTGGCAATCAACTATTTATTAGATTCCAATTTAAGCATAAAGTTGCCATACTTGTCAACTAAAATTGTCATCCTCATATCACTAAACTTGTCATAAAAAATCGTTCGATTTGCCAAGTGTAGGTACTTGACAACAGCTACTTATTAGATTCCAATTTTTAATCATGAGTGTACATTGCCTTTTCATGTAGGATGGAGACATGGAGTACAACTAGTCATGTTTGTTGATTAGAGTATCTAGGTAGATCTGGACAAAAACAAACTTGTGTTAAGAACACTACAGCCAAGTACATGTATAAATAACCTTGCTAATCGCTAATCACATGGACAAAGCTAGAACGAGCAGATCTAAGCAGGGCAGTCAACTCCGCTCCATCGTCAGCATGGAAATGGCGCAGGCAGCACGAGACCTGTTCATTCCCACCGGCACCAGCGTACCGCTCCTTCTGCTCGTCGCCGGCCTCACCGCCGTCCTGTACGCCGTGACCCGGCAGAGGAGCGGCGAGCTACGCCTCCCGCCTAGCCCATTCGGCCTGCCCATCCTCGGCCACCTCTACCTCCTCGTGCCGCTGCCGCACCAGGCGCTGCACCGCCTGGCCGAGCGCCACGGCCCGCTCCTCTACCTCCGTCTCGGCTCCATGCCCTGCATCGCCGCCTGCTCCCCGGACGCCGCCCGCGAGGTGCTCAAGACCCACGAGGCCGCGTTCCTGGACCGCCCCAAGCCGACGGCGGTGCACCGCCTCACCTACGGCGGCCAGGACTTCTCCTTCTCCGCGTACGGGCCCTTCTGGCGCTTCATGAAGAAGGCCTGCGTACGCGAGCTCCTCGCGGGCCGCACCCTCGACCGCCTCAGCCACGTCCGCCGCGAGGAGGTGTCGCGCCTCGTGGTCTCCCTGGGGCAGAGCGCCGCCGAGGGCAAGACCGTGGACGTGGACGCCGCGCTCATGGGCCTGACCGGCGACATCGTCTCGCGGATGGTGATGAGCCGGCGGTGGACCGGCGACGACAACGACACCGAGGAGATGCGGAGCGTGGTCGCCGAGACGGCCGAGCTCACGGGCACGTTCAACCTGCAGGACTACATCGGCGCGTTCAAGAACTGGGACGTGCAGGGCCTCGGCAAGCGCATCGACGCCGTGCACCGCAAGTTCGACATCATGATGGAGAGGATACTCACGGCAAGGGACGCCAAGCGGCGGCAGCAACGGGAGACCGCCGACTCCGACGACGGTGGCGAGGGGGAGCGTAAGGACATTCTTGATATCCTGTTCGACATGCACGAAGACGACGCCGCCGAGATGCAGCTCACCAGAGACAACATCAAGGCTTTCATGCTGGTACACGATGGATTGCCCGATCTGTTCACAAACGATGCGATCAAATCGATGCAGTGCTTAACATAAATCTCTTCAATTGGTGCAGGACATCTTCGCGGCGGGGACGGACACGACGACGATCACGGTGGAGTGGGCGCTGTCGGAGCTGATCAACAACCCGGACGTTCTCCGGAAGGCCCAGGACGAGATGGACGCGGTGGTCGGCAAGGACCGGCTCGCCGACGAGTCGGACATCCCAAACCTGCCGTACCTGCAGGCCGTGACCAAGGAGACGCTGCGGCTACACCCGACGGGCCCGCTGGTGGTGCGGCGGTCCCTGGAGCAGTGCAAGGTGAGCGGGTACGACGTGCCGGCCGGCGCGACGGTGTTCGTGAACGTGTGGGCCATCGGGCGCGACCCGTCGTGCTGGCCGGAGCCGCTGGAGTTCCGACCGGAGAGGTTCCTGGAGGGGGGCACGAACGCCGGGACGGACGTGCGCGGGCAGCACTTCCACATGCTGCCGTTCGGGTCCGGGCGGCGGATCTGCCCCGGCGCGTCGCTGGCCATGCTGGTGGTGCAGGCGGCGCTGGCCGCCATGGTGCAGTGCTTCGAGTGGCGGCCCGCGGGCGGCGCGGACAAGGTGGACATGGAGGAGGGGCCCGGGCTGACGCTGCCGCGGAAGCACCCGCTCGTCTGCGCCGTCGCGCCACGGCTCCACCCGCTGAGGAGCTGCCGCGGCGCGTCCCCGGTGGTTAAAAAGTCAGAGCTGGAAAAAAATACGAGTTTTTTTCCTGAATGCTGTACGGTGTCAGTTTGTTTGTCGATTTAAGGTTTTGTATTACTACAGTAGCTGGAGTACGAATCTCGCATGTGTCACTTCACTAATTTGTTTGAATAATAAGACAACTACTTCTCCCATATTAATTGTTGGTGTTTTAGGGATCTTCGGCGATCAGCAATTTTTTTTCCAGCTAGCGGATACGAATGCGGGAGGCCGTCATCCAAGATTCAACGATATTCTATATATGTCCGTCAGTAAATTCAAATTCGTATACTTCGATTCAAATAGCGTGCCGGATCACACCAGTGTCAGATCGCATACCCGATCACAACCAAAAAGAGGCAAATATGCTTAGTTTTTACATGCCAGAATTCAAAATTGAGTATATTGATTCATTAGAAAACATTAGATAGACTTGGATTTGTCCTGACTTCTTTTGTATTCTTATATTGGTCATTGTATTTACATGCCAGAATTCAAAATTGAGTATATTGATTCATTAGAAAACATTAGATAGACTTGGATTTGTCCAAATTGGTCATTGTATTCCTATATATATATGCCCACGAAGCTCAATCAATAAACATCGATTCCACCAATCCCCCCCTCTCTCTTTTAACATGGTATCAGCCTAACTGATCCAAACCGTAGTCGTCGCCTGTCGCTTCAGTCCCTTGCGCCGCCCCCGGGGCAGTTGGCTGCCATGACCGCCGCCGGGGGTCGCGCTGCCCGTACCTATGGTTCTTCTGCCGATCGTGGTGACCTGCTGCCCTAAAGAGTCTTTTTCCCGATCTCTTGATCTAGGTTTTCTCTCTTTCGTCGGTCGCTTTGATCGGTGTTTACTTTTTGGTTTTCCAATCTAAGATCGGTTTGTGTCGCCCGCCAACGTCGTTGACCCCCGCGCCTCTACTCCGCCATCGACGTCATCTCTACACCAGCCGCTTCATCATCACCCGCACGGCCAGGATGGACACGCCACCCAAGGGGTGCCTTCGTGCGTCACTGCCGACCGCTCGTCCGCGCGGTCTCCATTGCCGGTCCGTCTTTGTCGTCATCGTCCGGGACATCACCGACAACATCGTCATCGACTCTGATCTGTGCGCCGTCCCCGCCATGGCGCATATAGCACCGCCGTCAGTCTGATCAACCTCCCTTTCATCAGTTCGGACTTTTGGGTGAACTGGTTAAGTGCATAAACTTACAACCAAGAGGTGCAGGGTTTAAAACCCAGTAAAACGCAATAAATAATTGCGGCTTGCCCCCGCTTCCACTGCCCATGTCATATAGCTCCAAAGGAGTATAGACATGAGGGGGAGTGTTGGAGTATAATGTCCAACCCTCTCCCATAGATCGGTCTGATGGTAGAGTTGGCTGGTGCATGAATCTAGTATGGTATCCAAGCTAAGAGGTCTTGAGTTCAAGACCCTGCCAACGCAGTATTATAAAAAAACGATTCTGTGGCCTCCATCGAACCCACGTCTAAGGACAAAAATAGCCTACATGTGGGGGGGTGTTGAAATATATTGCCCACCACCCTCCATCAGTTCGACTTTTGGATGAGTTGGCTGGTGCATGAATTCAATACAAAAGAACATCAGTTCGGCAGTCCGTGCATTTCTGCCCTGCCGGATCAGCAATCCCATTCGTGTCTCCCCGATCAAGGTGGTGTCGTCGCCGCCGCGTAGGCAGCCTTTGCCTCCGCCTCCGTCTTCGCCTCCACGTTCGCGTACGCCTCGCTGCGTCCTCATTCATAGTCCCCATCAACTAATCTTTTTTCCGCTGCAACATCTTGTAGCGGATGGATTGCACGATGATTCTTGTGTCAGCATCCAAAGAGTCCACATTCAAAGTCAACATCCTGGCCTCCTTCGCATTGGCGGCGATCTTCACCCTCTTTTCCTTGAGCGCGGCCTTCCTCTCTTCAATCATGGTCCTCCTCTCTTCGAGCTTGAGCTTCTTGTCCGTCGCCTCCATTAATAGTTTGAACCTCTCCACCTTCTCCTCCTCCTTGATGTCTGAGTGCTTCACACATGTGTCCTCCTTTTTCGCTAAGATGTCCTCGAACCTCTCGTCAGCTTGGCCGCCGCACCATCTCGCTTCGCCCTCTCCTCCTCCCACTTCTTCCCCCGTAAATTTTTTCTAACCATCTTCAGCGGTTCTTGTGTTGGGTCAATAGGGTCACCGGTTTCTTCCTCATTGACTTGCGCGGCGGTCTTGGCTATGAAAAGGTTCCACTTCGGTTGCCCATTCAACTTCAACCAACAATGCATGACGGTGAAGGACTTCTTCTCCAACTTCTTATACACCACACAAACACGAGTAGGGTACAAAGTGATACATTGTCGACAATGCATATTTGTCTAGTATCAACAAAACAATACATGTCCGGCTAGTGATCAACAAAGCTATGCATATCCGACTAGTGATCAACTTGCTTGGTGATTTGTGCACTGTTAGCCGCCTAGGCCATCGTGCGATGAGATGCTTCAAGTTCCCACAATACTTTGACATGGCCTCTTGGATGATGTACCATCAATGCTTGAGGAACTTGCTGAGGAAATATGCCCTAGAGGCAATAATAAAGTTATTATTTATTTCCTTATATCATGATAAATGTTTATTATTCATGCTAGAATTGTATTAACTAGAAACATAATACATGTGTGAATACATAGACAAACAGAGTGTCACTAGTATGCCTCTACTAGACTAGCTCGTTAATCAAAGATGGTTATGTTTCCTAACCATAGACAAAGGAGTTGTTATTTGATTAACGAGGTCACATCATTAGTTGAATGATCTGATTGACATGACCCATTCCATTAGCTTAGCACCCGATCGTTTAGTATGTTGCTATTGCTTTTCTTCATGACTTATACATGTTCCTATGACTATGAGATTATGCAACTCCCGTTTACCGGAGGAACACTTTGGGTGCTACCAAACGTCACAACGGAACTGGGTGATTATAAAGGAGCATTACAGGTGTCTCCAAAGGTAGATGTTGGGTTGGCATATTTCGAGATTAGGATTTGTCACTCCGATTGTCGGAAAGGTATCTCTAGGCCCACTCGGTAATGCACATCACATAAGCCTTGCAAGCATTGCAACTAATGAGTTAGTTGCGAGATGATGTATTACAGAACGAGTAAAGAGACTTGCCAGTAACGATATTGAACTAGGTATTGGATACCGACGATCGAATCTCGGGCAAGTAACCTACCGATGACAAAGGGAACAACGTATGTTGTTATGCGGTCTGACCGATGAAGATCTTCGTAGAATATGTAGGAGCCAATATGGGCATCCAGGTCCCGCTATTGGTTATTGACCGGAGATGTGTCTCGGTCATGTCTACATCGTTCTCGAACCCGTAGGGTCCGCACGCTTAAGGTTACGATGACAGTGATATTATGAGTTTATGCATTTTGATGTACCGAAGGTTGTTCGGAGTCCCGGATGTGATCACGGACATGACGAGGAGTTTCGAAATGGTCGAGACATAAAGATTGATATATTGGAAGCCTATATTTGGATATCGGAAGTGTTCCGGGTGAAATCGGGATTTTCTCGGATTACCGGGAGGTTACCGGAACCCCCCCGGGAGCCATATGGGCCTTATTGGGCTTTAGTGGAAAAGTGAAAGGGGCTGCCCATGGTGGGCTGCGCGCCTCCCCCCTCCCCTAGTCCAACTAGGACTAGGAGAGGTGGCCGGCCACCTCTCTCTCTCTCTTTCCCCCTTGGGAATCCTATTTGGAATAGGATTGGGGGGGGGGGGGGAGTCCTACTCCCGGTAGGAGTAGGACTCCTCCTGCGCCTCCATAGGGCTGGCCGCACCCCTCCCCCTTGGCTCCTTTATATACGGAGGCAGGGGGCACCTCTAGACACACAAGTTGATCCACGTGATCTATTCCTTAGCCGTGTGCGGTGCCCCCTGCCACCATATTCCTCGATAATACTGTAGCCGAGTTTAGGCGAAGCCCTGCTGCTGTAGTTCATCAAGATCGTCACCACGCCGTCGTGCTGACGGAACTCTTCCCCGACACTTTGCTGGATCGGAGTCCGGGGATCGTCATCGAGCTGAACATGTGCTCGAACTCGGAGGTGCCGTAGTTTCGGTGCTTGATTGGTTGGATCGTGAAGACGTACGACTACTTCCTCTACGTCGTGTCAGCGCTTCCCCAGTCGGTCTACGTTGGGTACGTAGACTACACTCTCCCCTCTAGTTGCTATGCATCACATGATCTTGCGTGTGCGTAGGAAATTTTTTGAAATTACTATGAAACCCAACAGTGGCATCCAAGCCTAGGTTATTTATGTTGATGTAATATGCACGAGTAGAACACAAGTGAGTTGTGGGCGATATAAGTGATACTGCCTACCAGCATGTCATACTTTGGTTCGGTGGCATTGTTGGACGAGACGACCCGGACCAACCTTACGCGTACGCTTACGCGAGACCGGTTCCCCCGACGTGCTTTGCACACAGGTGGCTTGCGGGCGACTGTCTCTCCAACTTTAGTTGAACCAAGTATGGCTACGCCCGGTCCTTGCGAAGGTTAAAACGGAGTCTATTTGACAAACTATCATTGTGGTTTTGATGCGTAGGTGAGATTGGTTCTTGCTTAAGCCCATAGCAGCCACGTAAAACTTGCAACAACAAAGTAGAGGACGTCTAACTTGTTTTTGCAGGGCATGTTGTGATGTGATATGGTCAAAGCATGATGCTAAATTTTATTGTATGAGATGATCATGTTTTGTAACCGAGTTATCGGCAACTGGCAGGAGCCATATGGTTATCGCTTTATTGTATGCAATGCAATCGCGATGTAATGCTTTACTTTATTACTAAGCGGTAGTGATAGTCGTGGAAGCATAAGATTGGCGAGACGACAACGATGCTACGGTGGAGATCAAGGTGTCGCGCCGGTGACGATGGTGATCACGACGGTGCTTCGGAGATGGAGATCATAAGCACAAGATGATGATAGCCATATCATATCACTTATATTGATTGCATGTGATGTTTATCTTTTTATGCATCTTATCTTGCTTTGATTGACGGTAGCATTATAAGATGATCTCTCACTAAATTGTCAAGAAGTGTTCTCCCTGAGTATGCACCGTTGCCAAAGTTCGTCGTGCCCAGACACCACGTGATGATCGGGTGTGATAAGCTCTACGTCCATCTACAACGGGTGCAAGCCAGTTTTGCACACGCAGAATACTCAGGTTAAACTTGATGAGCCTAGCATATGCAGATATGGCCTCGGAACACGGAGACCGAAAGGTCGAGCGTGAATCATATAGTAGATATGATCAACATAACGATGTTCACCATTGAAAACTACTCCATCTCACGTGATGATCGGTTATGGTTTAGTTGATTTGGATCACGGAATCACTTAGAAGATTAGAGGGATGTCTATCTAAGTGGGAGTTCTTAAGTAATATGATTAATTGAACTTAAATTTATCATGAACTTAGTCCCTGATAGTATCTTGCTTGTTTATGTTGATTGTAGATAGATGGCTCGTGCTGTTGTTCCGTTGAATTTTAATGCGTTCCTTGAGAAAGCAAAGTTGAAAGATGATGGTAGCAATTACACGGACTGGGTCCGTAACTTGAGGATTATCCTCATTGCTGCACAGAAGAATTACGTCATGGAAGCACCGCTGGGTGCCAGGCCTGCTGCTGGAGCAACACCAGATGTTATGAACATCTGGCAGAGCAAAGCTGATGACTACTCGATAGTTCAGTGTGCCATGCTTTACAGCTTAGAATCGGGACTTCAACGATGTTTTGAACGTCATGGAGCATATGAGATGTTCCAGGAGTTGAAGTTAATATTTCAAGCAAATGCCCGAATTGAGAGATATGAAGTCTCTAATAAGTTCTATAGCTGCAAGATGGAGGAGAACAGTTCTGTCACTGAGCATATACTCAAAATGTCTGGGTATAATAATCACTTGATTCAATTGGGAGTTAATCTTCCGGATGATTGCGTCATTGACAGAATTCTCCAATCACTGCCACCAAGCTACAAGAGCTTCATGATGAACTATAATATGCAAGGGATGAACAAGACTATTCCCGAGCTCTTCACAATGCTGAAAGCTGCGGAGGTAGAAATCAAGAAGGAGCATAAAGTGTTGATGGTTAACAAAACCACTAGTTTCAAGAAAAAGGGCAAAGGGAAGAAGAAGGGTAACTTCAAGAAGAACAGCAAGCAAGTTGCTGCTCAGGAGAAGAAACCCAAGTCTGGACCTAAGCCTGAAACTGAGTGCTTCTACTGCAAGCAGACTGGTCACTGGAAGCGGAACTGCCCCAAGTATTTGGCGGATAAGAAGGATGGCAAGGTGAACAAAGGTATATGTGATATACACGTTGTACCTTACTAGAGCATGCAGTAGCACCTGGGTATTTGATACTGGTTTTTTTGCTAATATTTGCAACTCGAAATAGGGACTACAGAATAAGCGGGCACTGGCAAAGGACGAGGTGACGATGCGCGTGGGAAACGGTTCCAAAGTCGATGTGATCGCGGTCAGCACGCTACCTCTACATCTACCTTCGGGATTAATATTAGACCTAAATAATTGTTATTTGGTGCCAGCGTTGAGCATGAACATTATATCTGGATCTTGTTTAATGCGAGACGGTTATTCATTTAAATCAGAGAATAATGGTTGTTCTATTTATATGAGTAATATCTTTTATGGTCATGCACCCTTGAAGAGTGGTCTATTCTTATTGAATCTCGATAGTAGTAATACACATATTCATAATGTTGAAGCCAAAAGATGCAGAGTTGATAATGAAAGTGCAACTTATTTGTGGCACTGTCGTTTAGGTCATATCGGTGTAAAGCACATGAAGAAACTCCATACTGATGGACTTTTGGAACCACTTGATTATGAATCACTTGGTACTTGCGAACCGTGCCTCATAGGCAAGATGACTAAAACACCGTTCTCCGGTACTATGGGGAGAGCAACAGATTTGTTGGAAATCATACATACCGATGTATGTGGTCCGTTGAATATTGAGGCTCGTGGCGGATATCGTTATTTTCTCACCTTCACAGATGATTTAAGCAGATATGGGTATATCTACTTAATGAAACATAAGTCTGAAACATTTGAAAAGTTCAAAGAATTTCAGAGTGAAGTTGAAAATCATCGTAACAAGAAAATAAAGTTTCTGCGATCTGATCATGGAGGAGAATATTTGAGTTACGAGTTTGGTGTACATTTGAAAAATTGTGGAATAGTTTCGCAACTCACGCCACCCGGAACACCACAGCGTAATGGTGTGTCCGAACGTCGTAATCGTACTTTACTGGATATGGTGCGATCTATGATGTCTCTTACTGATTTACCGCTATCGTTTTGGGGATACGCTCTAGAGACGGCCGCATTCATGATAAATAGGGCACCATCAAAATTCATTGAGACGACGCCTTATGAACTGTGGTTTGGCAAGAAACCAAAGTTGTCGCTTCTTAAAGTTTGGTGCTGCGATGCTTATGTGAAAAAGCTTCAACCTGATAAGCTCGAACCCAAATCGGAGAAATGTGTCTTCATAGGATACCCAAAGGAGACTGTTGGGTACACCTTCTATCACAAATCCGAAGGCAAGACATTCGTTCCTAAGAATGAATCCTTTCTAGAGAAGGAGTTTCTCTCGAAAGAAGTGAGTGGGAGGAAAGTAGAACTTGACGAGGTAACTATACCTGCTCCCTTACTGGAAAGTAGTACATCACAGAAAACTATTTCAGTGACACCTACACCAGTTAGTGAGGAAGCCAATGATAATGATCATGAAACTTCAGATCAAGATACTACTGAACCTCATAGATCAACCAGAGTAAGATCCGCACCAGAGTGGTACGGTAATCCTGTTCTGGAAGTCATGCTACTAGATCATGATGAACCTACGAACTATGAAGAAGCGATGGTGAGCCCAGATTCCGCAAAGTGTCTTGAAGCCATGAAATCTGAGATGGGATCCATGTATGAGAACAAAGTATGGACTTTGGTTGACTTGCCCGATGATCGGCAAGCAATTGAGAATAAATGGATCTTTAAGAAGAAGACTGACGCTGACGGTAATGTTACTGTCTACAAAGCTCGACTTGTCACAAAAGGTTTTCGGCAAGTTCAAGGGATTGACTACGATGAGACCTTCTCACCCGTAGCGATGCTTAAGTCCGTCCGAATCATGTTAGTGATTGCCGCATTTTATGATTATGAAATTTGGCAGATGGATGTCAAAACTGCATTCCTGAATGGATTTCTGGAAGAAGAGTTGTATATGATGCAACCGGAAGGTTTTGTCGATCCAAAGGGAGCTAACAAAGTGTGCAAGCTCCAGCGATCCATTTATGGACTGGTGCAAGCCTCTCGGAGTTGGAATAAACGTTTTGATAGTGTGATCAAAGCATTTGGTTTTATACAGACTTTTGGAGAAGCCTGTATTTACAAGAAAGTGGGTGGGAGCTCTGTAGCATTTCTGATATTATATGTGGATGACATATTGCTGATTGGAAATGATATAGAATTTCTGGATAGCATAAAGGGATACTTGAATAAAAGTTTTTCAATGAAAGACCTCGGTGAAGCTGCTTACATATTAGGCATTAAGATCTATAGAGATAGATCAAGATGCTTAATTGGACTTTCACAAAGCACATACCTTGACAAAATTTTGAAGAAGTTCAAAATGGATCAAGCAAAGAAAGGGTTCTTGCCTGTGTTACAAGGTGTGAAGTTGAGTAAGACTCAATGCCCGACCACTGCAGAAGATAGAGAGAATATGAAAGATGTTCCCTATGCATCAGCCATAGGATCTATCATGTATGCAATGCTGTGTACCAGACCTGATGTGTGCCTTGCTATAAGTTTAGCAGGGAGGTACCAAAGTAATCCAGGAGTGGATCACTGGACAGCCGTCAAGAACATCCTGAAATACCTGAAGAGGACTAAGGATATGTTTCTCGTATATGGAGGTGACAAAGAGCTCACCGTAAAAGGTTACGTTGATGCAAGCTTTGACACTGATCCGGACGATTCTAAATCGCAAACCGGATACGTGTTTACATTAAACGGTGGAGCTGTCAGTTGGTGCAGTTCTAAACAAAGCGTCGTAGCGGGATCTACATGTGAAGCGGAGTACATAGCTGCTTCTAAATATGCCCTAGAGGCAATAATAAAGTTATTATTTATTTCCTTATATCATGATAAATGTTTATTATTCATGCTAGAATTGTATTAACCGGAAACATAATACATGTGTGAATACATAGACAAACAGAGTGTCACTAGTATGCCTCTACTAGACTAGCTCGTTAATCAAAGATGGTTATGTTTCCTAACCATAGACAAAGGAGTTGTTATTTGATTAACGAGGTCACATCATTAGTTGAATGATCTGATTGACATGACCCATTCCATTAGCTTAGCAACCCGATCGTTTAGTATGTTGCTATTGCTTTTCTTCATGACTTATACATGTTCCTATGACTATGAGATTATGCAACTCCCGTTTACCGGAGGAACACTTTGGGTGCTACCAAACGTCACAACGTAACTGGGTGATTATAAAGGAGCATTACAGGTGTCTCCAAAGGTAGATGTTGGGTTGGCGTATTTCGAGATTAGGATTTGTCACTCCGATTGTCGGAAAGGTATCTCTGGGCCCTCTCGGTAATGCACATCACATAAGCCTTGCAAGCATTGCAACTAATGAGTTAGTTGCGAGATGATGTATTATAGAACGAGTAAAGAGACTTGCCGGTAACGAGATTGAACTAGGTATTGGATACCGACGATCGAATCTTGGGCAAGTAACATACCGATGACAAAGGGAACAACGTATGTTGTTATGCGGTCTGACCGATAAAGATCTTCGTAGAATATGTAGGAGCCAATATGGGCATCCAGGTCCCTCTATTGGTTATTGACCGGAGACGTGTCTCGGTCATGTCTACATCGTTCTCGAACCTGTAGGGTCCGCATGCTTAAGGTTACGATGACAGTAATATTATGAGTTTATGCATTTTGATGTACCGAAGGTTGTTCGGAGTCCTGGATGTGATCACGGACAAGACGAGGAGTCTCGAAATGGTCGAGATGTAAAGATTGATATATTGGAAGCCTATATTTGGATATCGGAAGTGTTCCGGGTGAAATCGGGATTTTACCAGATTACCGGGAGGTTACCGGACCCCCCCCCCCGGGGAGCCATATGGGCCTTATTGGGCTTTAGTGGAAACGTGAAAGGGTCTGCCCATGGT
>NC_041392.1:593542680-593609534 GCF_002162155.2 Triticum dicoccoides | reverse complement strand
CTCTCTCTCTTTCCCCCTTGGGAATCCTATTTGGAATAGGATTGGGGGGGGGGGAGTCCTATTCCCGGTAGGAGTAGGACTCCTCCTGCGCCTCCATAGGGCTGGCCGCGCCCCTCCCCGTTGGCTCCTTTATATACGGAGGCAGGGGGCACCTCTAGACACACAAGTTGATCCACGTGATCTATTCCTTAGCCGTGTGCGGTGCCCCCTGCCACCATATTCCTCGATAATACTGTAGCGGAGTTTAGGCGAAGCCCTGCTGCTGTAGTTCATCAAGATCGTCACCACGCCGTCGTGCTGATGGAACTCTTCCCCGACACTTTGCTGGATCGGAGTCCGGGGATCGTCATCAAGCTGAACGTGTGCTCGAACTCGGAGGTGCCGTAGTTTCGGTGCTTGATCGGTTGGATCGTGAAGACGTACGACTACTTCCTCTACATCGTGTCAGCGCTTCCGTAGTCGGTCTGCGTTGGGTACGTAGACTAAACTCTCCCCTCTCGTTGCTATGCATCACATGATCTTGCGTGTGCGTAGGAAATTTTTTGAAATTACTACGAAACCCAACACTTGCATTCACGGTTGCGGATGACCGCGTTGTAGTAGGGCACGAATGCTTGTTCATGGAACCATATGTGAATGCTCCTCCAAAAGGTTGTGCCCTTTTGCTCTATGCCATGGATTGGATCAATACTAGTGGCCAACCAAGCATAGCACAATAGCTCGTCCTCCCGCATGTTGAAGCTTTCTCCTATATCCTTCTTCTTTGGATCGCTGGTTGTATGCTACTTGTGATAGGCGTTAGGATTTCCCCAAAGAGAAAGAGTGAAGTAGTATAGTAGCAGAAAGTATTTTCCTTAGTAAAGAACCAAGGTTTATCGAACCAATAGGAGATTCACACAAATGACAATCAACAATACCTGCACACACACAAACAAATACTTGCACCCAACACGGGTAAGAGGGTTTTCAATCCCCTTGTACTCATTAATTGCAAGGATCCATTCTGATGTTGGTAGATATATATATTGTAGAGTAAAATAAAAGTAAATAAAATGCAGCAGGGTTTTTAGGGTTTTAGTAATAAGCTTTAAATGGACCCGGGGGCCATAACATCACTAGAGGCATATCTCTCAAGAGCATATCAAACGATATGTTGGGTAGACAAATTACTGTTGGGTAATTAACAAAATGACACATAGTTATGATGTTATCATGGCATGATCAGTACATAGGCATTACGTTCATGACAAGTGGACCGACATCCATCTGCATCTACTACTATTACTCCACTTCGAAAGCGCTTCTATGCTTGCCCCTCTACGTATTACGTTCATGACAAACAGAGTAATGCTTTAAGCAAGATGGCATAATGTATACAAAATAAGACCAACTAATATGATCAAACCCCGTCATTTTATCATTAGCAGCAACAATACAAATATGTGCCTCGCTACCCCTTCTGTCATGAAGTGAGGACACCACAAGATTGAACCTACTACTATGCACCACTTCCACTGAAGATGTAATCATCAACTTGACCAAAGATAACTCACAGATCGGAAAGCATTACATAGATGTAACAATCACACATAATAAAGTTCAGAAATAACTCAATAACATTCAATGAATAACCTGATCATAAACACACAAATCATCAGATCCCAACAAACACACTGGATAAAAGGATTACATCATATCGATCTCAAAAGAGAACATCTAGCTACTGCTATGGACCCGTAGACCGTGTGAGGAACTACTCACTCATCATCGGAGGTGCAACAAAGTTGATTCCCCCTCCGGTAGAGTACACACGGAGGCCTCCATATGGGATCGCGGAAGAACAAAGGCTTGTGGCAGCGAATAATTTTTTTAGGTCGCGCTCTGGTGGTTTCTAGATTTTAGGGAATTTATGGGACTGGAATTAGGTCAAACGGAGTTGCGAGGGGCCACAAGCTCAGACAGCGCGCCCCCCTTGGGGCACGCCGTGTGAGCTTGTGCCTCTCTCGTGCGGCGTGTGGTATTTCCCCGAAACTTCTAGGGTCCCTTCCTTCTGGTCCAAAAAAAATCACCGTTAAGTTTCATCGTGTTTGGACTCCGTTTTGTATGGTTTTCCAACGAAACAATAAAATAGACAAAAATAGGAACTGGCACTGGCACTAGGTTAATAGGTTAGTTCCATAAATGATATAAAATTGCATATAAAGCGGAAAAATGATAATATAATAGTATGAAACAATAAAAAATTATAGATACGTTGGAGACGTATTAGCATCCCCAAGTTTAATTCCTGCTAGTCCTCAAGTAGGTAATGATAAAAACAGAATTTTGGATGTTGAATGCTACCTAACATGTCTTAACATGTCTTATAATAAAAACAGAAATGATGAAGTAAATAATATCAACATAATAATATCGATGAATACTAGAAAATAATCATTACTCTTCAAAATATACGATGCTTAACGAATGTTATCCCTACTCATTGATTTATGTAAGCATGGCATGACTCTGTCTTCCTAACATAAGTACGAATCATGATCACCTCGATGCCAAACCAAGCGATTTTATAATACTTTTTCTCGCTTCAGCATTTTAAACTCCACTCAATACCTATGCATGAGCCATGGACTTAGCACTTTGGATGGCATAGAGAGCGTTGGTAGGGATTCATAAGGGAATACAAAAAATAGAGAAAGTCTAGCATCAACTTAGTATATCGTTAGGCAATGGAGACGCCTTCCAATTGATATCAATATGATGAGTCAGATTGCCATGCAACGGATACACTAGAGCTATAAGTGTAGGACAACTCACTACTGAAATTAAATGGGCGTGCATCCAACTTGCTTGCTCATGAAAACCTCGGACATTTGAGGAAGCTCATCATTGGAATATGCAAGACAAGTTCTATAATGTAAAAAGTTCCCACTAGTATATGAAAATGAAAAATCATGGAGACTCTCCAAATGATGAACATGGTGCTACTTTGAAGCACAAGTGTTGTAAAGGATAGTAGTGTGCCCCCTCTCTCCTTTTCTCTCATTTATTTATTTTCTCTTTTTTTAGAACATCCTCATGGACCTCATTCCCACTTTTCTGAGGACTCATTATTCTCCACCATCCTTTTCCTCACTGGTAGGGGCAACACTCTAATAGTGATGATCATCACACTTCTATTTACTTACAACTCGATAAAACAAAAAAGAATATGACTCTATATGAATGCCTCTAACAGTGTACTAGGATGTGCAGTGATCTAGCGTAACATGTACTACAACGACGATAGTTGGTTGTGCCCCAAATATCATTTCAGCTCTGTGATCATACAAGGCAATATGACCATGAACACACAAGTCATGTAAATAGTAACTATGGAAGTTGCATGGCAATATATCTCGGAATGGCTATGGAAATACCATAATAGGTAGGTATGATGGCTATTTTGAGGAAGGATATAATGAGGCTTATGTGTGATAGAGTGTATCATATCACGGGGTTTGGATGCACCGACAAAGTATGCACCATGTCTCGAGGTGAGAACGGGCAATGCACGGTACCAAAGAGGCTAGCAAAATATGGTAGGTAGAAGTGCTTTCGTCCACAAACTCAGATTAGTCATAAAGAACTCAAATACTTATTCTGAAGCCTATTAGCCCTCCGACAAGCAAATACAAAAAAATAAAATGACGCTCCAAGCAAAACACATATCATGTGACGAATAAAAATATAGCTCCAAGTGAGGTTACCGATAGTGTTGGAGACGAAAGAGGGGATGCCTTCTGGGGCATCCCCAAGCTTAGTTGCTTGGATATTCCTTGAATATTACCTTGTGGTGCCTTGGGCATCCCCAAGCTTAGGGTCTTGCCACTCCTTATTCTCCTCATATCAATATCTCACCCAAAACTTGAAAACTTCAGTCACACAAAACTTAACGGAACCTCGTGAGATAGGTTAGTATGATAAAGACAAATCATTCACTTTGGTACTGTCAAAGACAAGATTCATAATTGTTCTCACACAATGCCTATTGTACCTTATCATTTCCAAAATTTATATTGAGCAATATAAGCCATAGAAACTAGGAAAAAAGTAAATTATGTATTGAAAATAGAATCGGTCAAAAAAAGAACAGTCTATAATGATCTGGACAATGACCATACTTATGCTCCTCCAAAAATTCTGAAAAGTTAGGACAATGTAGGTAATTTTTATATCAATCATCTGTAAAAAAAATCAAGAATTTATCACGTTCCATCAGAGCAGATTAATTCTGTTACTGTGCGCAAAATTCCTATTTTTGCACAGAATCAAGTCAACTATCATCCATACTATCCCATAAACTTTACTTGGCAATTTATTGAGACAAAAGCTATAAAACATGATTACTATAGTAGCTTAATCATGTGAACACACAAAAACAATAGGTAAAAGAGTTGGGTTGTCTCCCAGCAAGCGCTTTTCTTTAATATCTTTTAGCTAGGCATGATGATTTCAATGATGCTCACATAAAAGATAAGAATTGAAACATAAAGAGGGCATCATGAATCGCATGTTCCTCTCTCATAATAATTTTCAGTAGAATCATGAATGGATTCATCAATGTAACTATCACACAAAGTATTCCTTTCATGATCCACAAGCATAGTACTGTTTTTACTCTCCACACAAGGTAAGAATTTGAGATTTGCTTGACGGATTTGTGACACACCACCACCACTTCTGAGTAATCTGTAGGATCATATTCTTGTGTGTTTCTATTGCTGCTAACCATGGCAGGATCACAAGCTGATGATACTGATTGGGAGAACATGATGAACAAACAGCTACATGATAAATTTCAGCAAATGATGAGTGGACAGGTGATGCCTACTACACAACCTTCTTCTTGTAGACGTTGTTGGGCCTCCAAGTGCAGAGGTTTGTAGGACAGTAGCAAATTTCCCTCAAGTGGATGACCTAAGGTTTATCAATCCGTGGGAGGTGTAGGATGAAGATGGTCTCTCTCAAACAACCATGCAACCAAATAACAAAGAGTCTCTTGTGTCCCCAACATGCCCAATACAATGGTAAATTGTACAGGTGCACTAGTTTGGCGAAGAGATGGTGATACAAGTGCATTATGGATGGTAGATATAGGTTTTTGTAATCTGAAAATATAAAAACAGCGAGGTAACTAATGATAAAAGAGAGCGAAAACGGTATTGCAATGCGTTGAAACAAGGCCTAAGGTTCATACTTGCACTAGAGCAAGTTCTCTCAACAATAATAACATAATTGGATCATATAACAATCCCTCAACATGCAACAAAGAGTCACTCCAAAGTCACTAATAGCGGAGAACAAACGAAGAGATTATTGTAGAGTACGAAACCACCTCAAAGTTATTCTTTCTGATCGATCTATTCAAGAGTCCGTAGTAAAATAACACGAAGCTATTCTTTCCGTTCAATCTATCATAGAGTTCGTACTAGAATAACACCTTAAGACACAAATCAACCAAAACCCTAATGTCACCTAGATACTCCAATGTCACCTCAAGTACCCGTGGGTATGATTATACAATATGCATCACACAATCTCAGATTCATCTATTCAACCAACACAAAGAACTTCAAAGAGTGCCCCAAAGATTCTACCGAAGAGTCAAGACGAAAACGTGTGCCAACCCCTATGTATAAGTTCACGAGGTCATAGAACTCGCAAGTTGATCACCAAAACATACATCAAGTGGATCACGTGAATATCTCATTGTCACCATAGATAAGCACATGCAAGACATACGTTAAGTGTTCTCAAATCCTTAAAGACTCAATCCGATAAGATAACTTCAAAGGGAAAACTCAATTCATCACAAGAGAGTAGAGGGGGAGAAACATCATAAGATCCAACTATAATAGCAAAGCTCGCGATACATCAAGACGTGCCAAATCAAGAACACAAGAGAGAGAGAGAGAGATCAAACACATAGCTACTAGTACATACCCTCAGCCCCGAGGGTGAACTTCTCCCTCTTCATCATGGAGAGTGCCGGGATGATGAAGATGGCCACCGGAGAGGGATTTCCCCCTCCGGCAGGTTGCCGGAATGGGTCTAGATTGGTTTTCGGTGGCTACAGAGGCTTGAGGCGGCGGAACTCCCGATCTAGGTTTCTTTCTGGAAGTTTGGGTATATATATGAGGTGTTGGAGTCAGGAACAAGTCAGGGGGGGTCCCCGAGGCGGCCACGAGGTAGGCGGGCGCGCCCAAGGGGGTAGGGCGCACCCCCCACCCTCGTGGGTGCCACGGGACTCTTCTAGCCCATCTCTAGTACTCTGTGGGCTTCTTCTGGTCCAAAAATTATCTCCGTGAATTTTCAGGTCAATTGGACTCCGTTTGGTTTTCCTTTTCTGCAATACTCAAAAACAAGGAAAAAAGCAGAAACTCGCACTGGGCTCTAGGTTAATAGGCTAGTCCCAAAAATCATATAAAATAGCATATAAATGCATATAAAACATCCAAGGTTTATAATATAATTGCATGGAACAATAAAAAATTATAGATACATTGGAGACGTATCAAGAATCCCCAAGGTTAATTCCTGCTCGTCCTCGAGTAGGTAAATGATAAGAACAAAATTTTTGATGTGGAATGCTACCTAACATATTTATCCATGTAATTCTCTTTATTGTGGCAAGAATATTCAGATCTGAAAGATTCAAGACAAAAGTTTAATATTGACATAAAAATAATAATACTTCAAGCATACTAACAAAGTAATCATGTCTTCTCAAAATAACATGGCCAAAGAAAGCTATCCCTTCAAATTCAT
This sequence comes from Triticum dicoccoides, assembly GCF_002162155.2. Classification (NCBI taxonomy): domain Eukaryota; kingdom Viridiplantae; phylum Streptophyta; class Magnoliopsida; order Poales; family Poaceae; genus Triticum; species Triticum dicoccoides. The sequence goes on along the minus strand of NC_041392.1, from coordinate 593,602,727 downwards.
ATAGTCTGGCTATGCTCTATCTTCATCACACAAAATATTTAAATCATGAACAACCCCAATGACAAGCCAAGCAATTGTTTCATACTTTTGATGTTCTCAAACTTTTTCAATCTTCACGCAATACATGAGCGTGAGCCATGGACATAGCACTATAGGTGGAATAGAATGGTGGTTGTGGAGAAGACAAAAATGAGAAGATAGTCTCACATCAACTAGGCATAGCAACGGGCTATGGAGATGCCCATCAATAGATATCAATGTGAGTGAGTATGGATTGTCATGCAACGGATGCACTAGAGCTATAAGTGTATGAAAGCTCAAAAGGAAACTAAGTGGGTGTGCATCCAACTCGCTTGCTCACGAAGACCTAGGGCATTTTGAGGAAGCCCATCATTGGAATATACAATCCAAGTTCTACAATGAAAGATTCCCACTAGTATATGAAAGTGACAACATAGGAGACTCTCTATCATGAATATCATGGTGCTACTTTGAAGCACAAGTGTGGTAAAAGGATAGTAGCATTGCCCCTTCTCTCTTTTTCTCTCATTTTTTTGTTGTGTTTTTTACCTTGTCTTTTTTATGGCCTCGTTTTTCTCTTTTTTTATTTTTCGTCTGGAGTCTCATCCCGACTTGTGGGGGAATCATAGTCTCCATCATCATTTCCTCACATGGGACAATGCTCTAATAATGATGGTCATCACACTTTTATTTACTTGCAACTCAAGAATTACAACTCGATACTTAGAACAAAATATGACTCTATGTGAATGCGTCCGGCGATGTACTGGGATGTGCAATGAATCAAGAGTGACATGTATGAAAGAATTATGAATGGTGGCTTTGCCACAAATACGATGTCAACTACATGATCATGCAAAGCAATATGAAAATGATGAAGCATGTCATAATAAACGGAACGGTGGAAAGTTGCATGGCAATATATCTCGGAATGGATATGGAAATGCCATAATAGGTAGGTATGGTGGCTGTTTTGAGGAAGGTAATCATGGGTGTATGGTACCGGTGAAAGTTGCATGACACAAGAGAGGCTAGCAATGGTGGAAGGGTGAGAGTGCGTATAATCCATGGACTCAACATTAGTCATAAAGAACTCACATACGTATTGCAAAAATATATTAGTTATCGAAACGAAGTACTACGAGAATGCTCCTAGGGGGATAGATTTGTAGGAAAATACCATCGCTCGTCCCCGACCGCCACCCATAAGGAAGAGAATCAAAAAATAAATCATGCTCCGACTTCATCACATAACGGTTCACCATACGTGCATTCTACGGGAATCACAAACTTTAACACAAGTATCTCTCAAATTCACAACTACTCAACTAGCATGACTCTAATATTACCATCTTCATATCTCAAAACAATCATCAAGTATCAAACTTCTCATAGTATTCAATGCACTTTATATGAAAGTTTTTATTATACCCATCTTGAATGCCCATCATAGTAGGACTGATTTTATAACCCAAGAAAATTACCATGCTGTTCTAAAGACTCTCAAAATTATATAAGTGAAGCATGAGAGTTCATCTATTTCTTCAAAATAAAACCACCACCGTGCTCTAAAGGATATAAGTGAAGCACTAGAGCAAACAAACTACTCCGAAAGATATAAGTGAAGATCAATGAGTAGTTGAATAATTATGTAACTATGTGAAGACTCTCTAACATTTACGAATTTCAGATCTTGGGATATTATCCAAACATCAAGAAAAACAAAATAAAATAAAATAAAATGATGCTCCAAGCAAAACACATATCATGTGATGAATAAAAATATAGCTCCAAGTAAAGTTACCGATGAATGAAGATGAAAGAGGGGATGCCATCCGGGGCATCCCAAGCTTAGGCTCTTGGTTGTACTTGAATATTACCTTGGGGTGTCTTGGGAATCCCGAAGCTTAGGCTCTTGCCACTCCTTATTCCATAGTCCATCGAATCTTTACCCAAAACTTGAAAACATCACAACACAAAACTTAACAGAAAACTCGTAAGCTCCGTTAGTATAAGAAAATAAATCACCACTTAGGTACTGTTGTGAACTCATTCTAAATTCATATTGGTGTAATGTCTACTGTATTACAACTTCTCTATGGTTCATACCCTCCGACACTACTCATAGATTCATCAAAATAAGCAAACAACACAATAAAAACAGAATCTGTCAAAACAGAACAGTCTGTAGTAATCTGTATCATTCGAATACTTCTGTCACTCCAAAAGTTCTGAAATAAATTGGTGGACCTGAGGATTTTTTCTATTAATCATCTTCAAAAAGAATCAACCTAAACGTACTCTCCAGTAAAAAATGGCAGCTAATCTTGTGAGCGCAAAAGTCTGTTTTGTACAGCAAGATCGCAAAGACTTCGCCCAAGTCTTCCCAAAGGTTCTACTTGGCACAAACACTGATTAAAACATAAAACCACATCTAAATAGAGGCTAGATGAATTATTTATTACTAAACATGATCAAAAAGCAAATAACAAAAATAAAATTGGGTTGCCTCCCAACAAGCGCTATCGTTTAACACCCCTAGCTAGGCATGATGATTTCAATGATGCTCACATAAAAGATAAGAATTGAAACATAAAGAGAGCATAATGAAGAATATAACTGGCACATTTAATCCTAACCCACTTCATATGCATAGAGATTTTGTGAGCAAACAACTTGTGGGAACAAGAATCAACTTGCATAGGAAGGTAAAACGAGAAAATCTTCAAGATTTTCAACACATAGAGAGGAAACTTGATATTATTGCAATTCCTACAAGCATATGTTCCTCCCTAATAATAATTACATGTAGGATCATAAGCATATTAAACAATATAGCTATCACAAAACATATTCTTAAAATGATCCACATGTATGCAAAGTTGACACTCTTCCAAAATAGTGGGATTAACATTAACTAAAGTCATGACCTCTCCAAACCCACTTCCATAATTAACACGACAAGATTCAACACCCTCCAAAATAGTGGGATCATTACTTCCTAAAGTTGACACTCTTCCAAACCCACTTTCATCAATATAATCATCATAAATAGGAGACATGCTATCATCAAAATAAATTTGCTCATCAAAACTTGGAGGACAAAAAATATCATCTTCATCAAACATAGCATCCCCAACCTTGTGGCTTTGCATACCATTAGCATCATGGATATTCAAAGAATTCATACTAAAAACATTGCAACCATGCTCATCATTCAAGTATTTAGTGCCAAACATTTTAATGCATTCTTCTTCTAACACTTTGGCACAATTATCGGAATCCTTATTTTCACGAAAGACATTAAAAAGATGAAGCATATGAGGTACCCTCAATTCCATTTTTTTGTAGTTTTCTTTTATAGACTGAACTAGTGATAAAACAAGAAACAAAAAGATTTAGTTGCAAGATCTAAAGATATACCTTCAAGCACTAACCTCCCCGGCAACGGCGCCAGAAAAGAGCTTGATGTCTGCTACACAACCTTCTTCTTGTAGACGTTGTTGGGCCTTCAAGTGCAGAGGTTTGTAGGACAGTAGCAAATTTCCCTCAAGTGGATGACCTAAGGTTTATCAATCCGTGGAGGTGTAGGATGAAGATGATCTCTCTCAAATAACCCTGCAACCAAATAACAAAGAGTCTCTTGTGTCCTCAACACACCCAATACAATGGTAAATTGTATAGGTGCACTAGTTTGGCGAAGAGATGGTGATACAAGTGCAATATGGATGGTAGATATAGGTTTTTGTAATCTGAAAATATAAAAACAGCGAGGTAACTAATGATAAAAGAGAGCGAAAACGGTATTGCAATGCGTTGAAACAAGGCCTAGGGTTCATACTTTCACTAGAGCAAGTTCTCTCAACATTAATAACATAATTGGATCATATAACAATCCCTCAACATGAAACAAAGAGTCACTCCAAAGTCACTAATAGCGGAGAACAAACGAAGAGATTATTGTAGAGTATGAAACCACCTCAAAGTTATTCTTTCTGACCGATCTATTCAAGAGTCCGTAGTAAAATAACACGAAGTTATTCTTTCCGTTCAATCTATCATAGAGTTCGTACTAGAATAACACCTTAAGACACAAATCAACCAAAACCCTAATGTCACCTAGATACTCCAATGTCACCTCAAGTATCCGTGGGTATGATTATACAATATGCATCACACAATCTCAGATTCATCTATTCAACCAACACAAAGAACTTCAAAGAGTGCCCCAAAGTTTCTACCGAAGAGTCAAGACGAAAACGTGTGCCAACGCCTATGCATAAGTTCATGAGGTCACAGAACTCGCAAGTTGATCACCAAAACATACATCAAGTGGGTCACGTGAATATACCATTGTCACCACAGATAAGCACATGCAAGAATACGTCAAGTGTTCGCAAATCCTTAAAGACTCTATCTGATAAGATAACTTCAAAGGGAAAACTCAATTCATCACAAGAGAGTAGAGGGGGAGAAGCATCATAAGATCCAACTATAATAGCAAAGCTCGCGATACATCAAGATCGTGCCGAAACAAGAACACGAGAGAGAGAGAGAGAGAGAGATCAAACACATAGCTACTAGTACATACCCTCAGCCCCGAGGGTGAACTACTCCCTCCTCATCATGGAGAGCGTCGGGATGATGAAGATGGCCACCGGAGAGGGATTTCCCCCTCCGACAGGGTGCCGGAACAGGTCTAGATTGGTTTTTGGTGGCTACAGAGGCTTGCGGTGGCGGAACTCCTGATCTAGGTTTCTTTCTGGAAGTTTGGGTATATATAAGAGGTGTTGGAGTCAGGAACAAGTCAGGGGGGGTCCCCGAGGCGGCCACGAGGTAGGAGGGTGCGCCTAGGGGGTAGGGCGTGCCCCCACCCTCGTGGGTGCCACGGGACTCTTCTGGCCCATCTCTAGTACTCCGTGGGCTTCTTCTGGTCCAAAACTTATCTCCGTGAATTTTCAGGTCAATTGGACTCCGTTTGGTTTTCCTTTTTTGCAATACTCAAAAACAAGGAACAAACAGAAACTGGCACTGGGCTCTAGTTTAATGGGTTAGTCCCAAAAATCATCTAAAATAGCATATAAATGCATATAAAACATCCAAGGTTGATAATATAATAGCATGGAACAATCAAAAATTATAGATACGTTGGAGACGTATCAACAGGTGCCAGATGTGCTAAACAGATTTGAAGAGGCCATGGAGAAGATAGATGGCATTGAAAATACGTTCGAAACAAAGCTTGATAACAAGTTTAATGAATTGCTCGCGCGTCTTCCACCACCACCGCTGGCTGCACCTATCGCACCTCTACGACAACAACGACAACAACGACAACAATAACAACAACAACGACAACAATGACAACGACAACAATGACAACGACAACGACGAGAACGACAACGATGACGATGACAACGACAACGACGACAACAATATCGTCGCCTTTCAAATCAAGTGGGACGAACACTGCGCGTTCCCCTTGAGCCTGAACAAAGTTCTAGTGCCGCTACTACTGTTGTTGATGCTTCTGTAGCTCCTGCTTCTACTGCAAAGGTTGTGGACTATTACGAGGATGGGGTTGATCAAAATCAAAACTATGTGCAAACACCAGCACCACCACCAGCAGGCCGACCTCAGGCATATAACCGCAATGGTAGGTCTGCAACAACACCTCAGGTATGAGATCATGACCATCTTTCTAAATTAAAATTGAATATTCCACCATTCGAGGGTAGATATGTTCCTGATATATATCTTACTTGGGAGTTAGAAACTGAACAACGTTTTACATGTTTACAATATCCCGAGGAAAGACGTGTTGCTGTTGTTGTTTGTGCTTTCACTAGTTTTGCATGTGTTTGGTGGTTTGAACATTGTAGATTATATCCTATTCCAGCTACTTGGGCTGCTTTGAAAACTGCTATGCGTACTCGTTGGGTTCCACCATATTATCAATGTGAATTGCTTCAAAAATTGTAGCATTAAAGACAAGGAAAAATTTTGGTAGAAGAATATTATTAGGAATTACAAACTGGCATGATTAGATGTGGTATTACTGAGGAGAATGAAGCTATGCTTGCACATTTTATGGGTGGATTAAATAGAGAGAATCCGATCATTAGAGTATAAGGAGTATAATAATATCACTCGTTTATTCCATCTTGCTTGTAAAGCTGAACGTGAAGTGCAGGATCGACAGGCATTGGTGCGAACTAACTTTTCTGCAGGTCGACCTTCATCATGGACACCGCATGCATCTTCTACTTCCACTGCACCAGCACCTCCATCAGGTGCCACCTCCAGCCTGATACAAGAAAGCAGGCACAACCACCACTATCTGCCAAGAGCACACCTGACGGGCCTGCAGAGAGCTCTTCTTCTTCCATAGCATTAACAGGGCACACAAGTGATATTACTTGTCGTCGTTGTAATAGAAGAGGTCATTATGCGAGAGAATGCACATCTCAGCGTGTGATGATTGCTACTGAGGATAGTGGGTATGAGTCCGCTAGTGACTATGATGAGGAGACTTTGGCTCTTATTACAAGTGAAGAACACGGTGGAGATGATTCTGATTATGAGACACAATACATGGCTCCTGAAGACGCTGACGGGTATGAATGTTTATTTGCTCAACATGTTTTGAGTGTACAGGTCACACAAGCTGAGCAAAATCAGAGGCATAATTTGTTCCATACAAAGGGAGTTGTGAAGGAACGTTCTATTCGTGTCATCATAGATGGAGGGAGCTGCAACAACTTGTCTAGCGTGGAGATGGTGGAGAAGCTATATCTCACCACAAGACCACATCCACATTCTTACTACATCCAATGGTTCAACAACAGCGGCAAGGTTAAGGTAACACGTACTGTCCGTGTGCATTTTAGTATCTTCACATATGCTGATTATGTTGATTGTGATGTGGTACCTATGCAAGCATGTTCCTTACTACTTGGTAGACCATGGCAATTTGATAAAAATTCTATACACCATGGTAGAAATAATAGTATACTCTTGTTCATAAGGATAAAAAATTACTTTGCTTCCTATGACTCCTGATTCCATTTTGAAAGATGATATTAATAGAGCTAATAAAGCAAAACAAGAGAAAAATAAGAGTGAAAATCAGATTGTGGCAAAAGAATTTGAGAAACAAATGAAACCTAATAAGAAACCATCTAGTGTTGCTTTTGAAATTAAATTGAAAAGTGCATGTTTACTTGCCACCAAATCTGATATTGATGATCTAGATTTCAGCAAATCTGTTTCCTATGCTTTTGTGTGCAAAGAGGCGTTATTTTCTTTCGAGGATGTACCTTCCTCTTTGCCTCCTACTGCCGCTAACATTTTGCAGGAGTTCGCTGGCGTCTTTCCACAAGACGTGCCACCGGGATTACCACCTATTCGAGGGATTGAGCATCAGATTGACTTAATTCCTGGTGCTTCACTGCCTAACCATGCGCCATACCATACCAGTCCAGAGGAGACAAAGGAGATTATGCGTCAAGTATAGGAGCTGCTCGACAAAGGTTATATATGCGAATCTCTTAGTCCTTGTGTTGTTCCTATTATACTAGTGCCAAAAAAGAATGGTACGTCGCGTATGTGTGTTGATTGTAGAGGCATTAATAATATTACTATTTGTTATTGCCATCCTATTCCTAGGCTAGATGACATGCTTGATGAATTGAGTGGCTCTACAATATTCTCCAAAGTTTGATTTGTGTAGTGGATACCATCAAATTCGTATGAAACTGGGAGATGAATGGAAAACAACATTTAAAACTAAGTTTGGATTATATGAGTGGTTAGTCATGCCTTTTGGGTTAACTAATGCACCTAGTACTTGCATGAGATTAATGAATGAAGTTTTACGTGCTTTCATTGGACGGTTTGTGGTAGTCTATTTTGATGATATACTGATTTATAGCGGATCTTTGGAGGAACATTTGGAACATTTACGTGTTGTTTTTATTGCTCTACATGATGCACGTTTGTTTGGTAACCTTGGGAAGTGCACCTTTTGCACCGACCGAGTATCTTTTCTTGGCTATGTTGTTACTCCACAGGGAGTTGAAGTTCATAAAGCCAAGATTGAAGCTATTGAGAGTTGGTCGCAGCCCAAAACGGTCACACAAGTGAGGAGTTTTCTTGGCCTCGCTGGATTCTATATGTGTTTTGTGAGAGATTTTAGCACCATTGTTGCACCTCTCAATGAGCTTACAAAGAAGGATGTGCCTTTTGTTTGGGGTACCGCACAAGAAGAAGCCTTCACGGTATTGAAAGATATGTTGACACATGCTCCTTTACTCCAACTTCCTGATTTTAATAAGACTTTTGAGCTTGAATGTGATGCTAGTGGAATTGGATTAGGAGGTGTGTTATTACAAGATGGCAAACCTGTTGCATACTTTTATGAAAAATTGAGTGGGCTTAGTCTGAATTATTCTACTTATGATAAAGAATTATATGCTCTTGTTCGGACTTTAGAAACATGGCAACATTATTTATGGCCCAAAGAATGTGTTATACATTCTGATCATGAATCGTTGAAACATATTAATAGTCAAGCTAAACTGAATCGTAGACCTGCTAAATGGGTTGAATTCATTGAGACTTTCCCTTATGTCATTGCACACAAGAAAGGTAAAGAAAATGTTATTACTGATGCATTGTCTCGTCTCTATACTATGCTTTCACAACTTGACTTCAAAATATTTAGTTTGGAGACCATCAAAGATCAATATGTGCATGATGCTGATTTTAAAGATGTAAGGCAGAATTGTAAAGAAGGAAGAACGTGGAACAAGTTCATAGTTAATGATGGATTTGTGTTCCGTGCTAACAAGCTATGCATTCCAGCTAGCCCCGTTCATCTTTTGTTGTTGCAGGAGGCACATTGATACGTCTCCAACGTATCTATAATTTTTGATTGTTCCATGCTATTATATTACTTGTTTCGGATGTTTAATGGGCTTTAATATGCTCTTTCATATTATTTTTGGGACTAACCTATTAACCGATGGCCCAGTGCCAGTTTCTATTTTTTTTGCCTATTTTAGTGTTTCACAGAAAAGGAATAGCAAACGGAGTCCAAACGGAATGAAACCTTTGCGATGATCTTTCTTGGACCGAAAGCAATCTAGGAGACTTGTAGTGGAAGTCTGGAACTCTGTGAGGCGGCCACGAGGCAGGAGGGCGCGCCCAGGGGGGTAGGCGCGCCCCCCACCCTCGTGGGCCCCTCGTAGCTCCACCAACGTACTTCTTTCGCCTATATATACTCTTATACCCTAGATCGATCGCAGAGAGCCACAAAACCACTTTTCCACCGCCGCAACCTTCTGTACCTGTGAGATCCCATCTTGGTGCCTCTTCCGGCGATCTGCCGAAGGGGGAATCGATCATGGAGGGCTTCTACATCAACACCATAGCCTCTCCGATGAAGCGTGAGTAGTTTACCACAGACCTTCGAGTCCATAATTATTAGCTAGATGACTTCTTCTCTGTCTTTGATTCTCAATATAAAGTTCTCCTCGATGTTCTTGGAGATCTATTCAATGTAATACTCGTTTGCGGTGTGTTTGCCGAGATCCGATTAATTGTGGGTTTATGAACAAGATTATCTATGAATATTATTTCGTTCTTCTCTGAATTCTTATATGCATGATTTTATATCTTTGCAAGTCTCTTCGAATTATCAGTTTAGTTTGGCCTACTAGATTGATCTTTCTTGCAATGGGAGAAGTGCTTAGCTTTGGGTTCAATCCTGCGGTGTCCTTTCCCAGTGACAGTAGGGGCAGCAAGGAACATATTGTTTGTTGCCATCGAGGATAAAAAGATGGGTTTTATATCATATTGTTTGAGTTTATCCCTCTACATCATGTCATCTTGCATAATGTGTTACTCTGTTCTTATGAACTTAATACTCTAGATGCATGCTGGATAGCGGTCGATGTGTGGAGTAATAGTAGTAGATGCAGAATCGTTTTGATCTACTTGACACAGACGTGATGCCTATATTCATGATCTTTGCCTTAGATATCTTCATAACTTTTCTATCAATTGCTCGACAGTAATTTGTTCACCCACCGTAATGCATGCTATCTTGAGAGAAGCCACTAGTGAAACATATGACCCTTGGGTCTCTTTCTTATTATATTGCATCTCTTTTATTTACATCGCATCTCGTTTAATATTTTATAATCTTTAATTTCCAATCTATACAACAAAAATACCAAAAATATTTACTTTACTATCTTTATTAGATCTCACTTTTGCGAGTGACCGTGAAGGGATTGACAACCCCTTTATCGCGTTGGTTGCAAGGTTCTTGATTGTTTGTGCAGCTACTAGGTGACTTGTGCGTTGTCTCCTACTGGATTGATACCTTGGTTCTCAAAAACTGAGGGAAATACTTACACTACTTTGCTGCATCACCCTTTCCTCTTCAAGGGAAAACCAACGCATGCTCAAGAGGTAGCAAGAAGGATTTCTGGCGCCGTTGCCGGGGAGATCTATGCCAAGTCAAGACATACCAAGTACCCATCATAAACTCTTCTCCCTCTCATTACATTATTTTCCATTCGTCTCTCGTTTTCCTCTCCCCCACTTCTAAAACGATTTTCGAAAACCTTTGCCTTTTCTTCGCCCATCTTCCGTTCATCTCTTTTCGTTTGCTTCTTGTGCGTCTGTGTGTTAGATCGTTTGTTTCGCCTTCATGGATAGTCCTCCTATCATTGTTAATACTCCCGATAATGAAGTTATTAATTTTAAACAAAGGGAGGGAGAAAACCTAAAATATGCTTGGTATAGAATTTGCAATGCTCAAAATATATCTACTAGAAAGCAATCTACTTCCGTTCTTCTTCGCAATTTTTACGTAGGCATCACTCCTTGGAATAGATATGTTCTTGACACCATTATCGGAGGGAATTTCTTGGGAAGCCATACTTTTGATTCTTATAATGCTATCATAGATTTGTTAGGCCCTCCACCTCTTTTGTTCAATGGAACTATTTTAACTTTGGAACATGTGATGCAAAGGCTTGATTTTATTGAAAATAAAATTGCCACTGTAGAGTTAATCGAAATTTTGGATAAAAATATCCACAACCAAATTACCTAATATGGATCTAAGGTAGGAGTTACTCTGAAAAATCTTAGGGAAAAGGAACCCATAGTTAATGAGAAGATATACCAAGTTTCCACTAGAATCGATAAACTCGAAGATATTATTACCAACTTGGGATCCACTTTCTCTGCCGTTAAAAATACCTCAAATCCTCCCCCTACAAAAGATTCCAAGTTTATCTATGTTCCTAAAAATAAGGGTGAATCTTCTAGTAAGGAAAATGAAGACCTCAAATCAATAAGTGTTCACCCCAACTTTTTCGATATCATTAAGGAACATTTTGCTACAAATGAATTTCCTGATTTCTTGCCTAGGAGCTTGATCATTAAAAAAACAAAGAACCTCCTAAGGGTTATGAGTGTTCAATTGAAGAATTGCATACCAAAGAAGACAATACCTAAGTCTATTCTTGTTTTTATGCCTAGCTAGGGGGATTAAACGATAGCGCTTGTTGGGAGGCAACCCAATTTTTTTTGTTCTTTCTTTTTGTTCCTGTTTAGTAATAAATAATCCATCTAGCCTCTGTTATGATTGTGTTTTTGTGTTTTAATTAGTGTTTGTACCAAGTAAAGCCTTTAGGATCTTCTTGGGTGATTGTTGTTTAATCTTGCTGATAAAAACAGAAAGTATGTGCTCACGAAAATAATTTTCATTTTTTACCAAAGAGCGATAAATACCAATTCGAATTGCAGTAGATCACTATACTTTTTATCCTGGTCGTCCTAAGTTTTCAAAAAAAAAATCGAGTTACAGAAGTATTCGAAACCTCCAGATTGCTACAGACTGTTCTATTTTTGACAGATTCTGTTTTTCATGTGTTGTTTGCTTATTTTGATGAATCTGTGAGTAGTATCGGGGGTATGAAACATAGAGAAGTTGGAATACAGTAGGTTTAACACAAATAAAAATAAAGAATGAGTTCATTACAGTACCTTAAAGTGGTGGCTTATTTTCTTATACTAACGAAGCTCATGAGATTTTCTGTTGAAGTTTTGTGTTGTGAAGTTTCAAGTTTTGGGGTAAAGATTTGATGGATTTTGGAATAAGGAGTGGCAAGAGCCTAAGCTTGGGGATGCCCAAGGCACCCCAAGGTAAAATTCAAGGATAACCAAAATCCTAAGCTTGGGGATGCCCCGGAAGGCATCCCCTCTTTTGTCTTCGTCTATCGGTAACTTTACTTGAGGCTATATTTTTATTCACCACCTGACATGTGTTTTGCTTGGAGCGTCTTGTATGATTTGAGTCTTTGATTTTTATTTTACCACAATCATCCTTGATGTACACACCTTTTGGGAGAGAAATGCATGAATCGGAATTTATTAGAATACTCGATGTGCTTCACTTATATCTTTTGAGTTAGATAAATTTGCTCTAGTGCTTCACTTATATCTTTTTAGAGCATGGTGGTGGTTTTATTTTATAGAAATTATTGATCTCTCATGCTTCACTTATATTATTTTGAGAGTATTTTAGAATAGCATGGTAATTTGCTTTGGCTATAAAACTAGTCCTAATATGATGGGCATCCAAGATGAGTATGATAAAAACTTTCATATAAAGTGCATTGAATGCTATGAGAAGTTTGATGCTTGATGATTGTTTTGAGACATGAGGATGGTTATATTAGAGTAATGCTATTTGATTAGTTGTGAATTTGATAAATACTTGTGTTGAGGTTTGCAAGTCCCGTAGCATGCACGTATTGTAACCGTTGTGCAACAAATTTGAAGCATGATATATTTCTTTGATTGTCTTCCTTATGAGTGGCGGTCGGGGACGAGTGATGGTATTTTCCTACCAATCTATCCCCCTAGGAGCATGCGCGTAGTGCTTGGTTTTGATGACTTGTAGATTTTTGCAATAAGTATGTGAGTTCTTTATGACTAATGTTGAGTTCGTGGATTATACGCACTCTCACCCTTCCACCATTGCTAGCCTCTCTAGTACCACGCAACTTTCGCCGGTACCATAAACCCACCATTTACCTTCCTCAAAACAGCCACCATACCTACCTATTATGTCATTTCCATAGCCATTCTGAGATATATTGCCATGCAACTTTCCACCGTTCCGTTTATTACAACACGATCCATCATTGTCATATTGCTTTGCATGATCATGTAGTTGACATCGTATTTGTGGCAAGGCCACCATTCATAATTTTTTCATACATGTCACTCTTGATTCATTGCACATCCCGGTACACCGCCGGAGGCATTCATATAGAGTCATATTTTGTTCTAAGTATCGAGTTGTAATCCTCGACTTGTAAATAAATAGAAGTGTGATGACTTTCATTATTAGAGCATTGTCCCATGTGAGGAAATAAAAAAAGAGGAAAGGCCAAATAAAGAAAAGGAGATGGCCCAAAAAATGAGAGAAAAAGATAGAAGGGACAATGCTACTATCCTTTTTCCACACTTGTGCTTCGAAGTAGCACCATGATCTTCATGATAGAGAGTCTCTTATTTTGTCACTTTCATATACTAGTGGGAATTTTCATTATAGAACTTGGCTTGTATATTCCAACAATGGGCTTCCTCAAAATGCCCTAGGTCTTCATGAGCAAGCAAGTTGGATCCACACCCACTTAGTTTCTTTTGTTGAGCTTTCAAACATTTATAGCTCTAGTGCATCTGTTGCATGGCAATCCCTACTCACCCACATTAATATATATTGATGGACATCTCCATAGCCCATTAATATGCCTAGTTGATGTGAGACCATCTTCCTCATTTTTGTCATCTCCACAACCACCATTCTATTCCACCTATAGTGCTATGTCCATGGCTCACGCTCATGTATTGCGTGAGTTGAAAAAGTTTGAGAATACTAAAGTATGAAAAAATTGCTTGGCTTGTCATCGGGGTTGTGCATGATTTGAATATTTTGTGTGACCAAGATGGAGCATAGCCAGACTATATGATTTTGTAGGGATGAACTTTGTTTGGCCATGTTATTTTGAGAAGACATGATTACTTTGCTAGTATGCTTGAAGTATTATTATTTTTATGTCAATATTAAACTTTTGTCTTGAATCTTTCGGATCTGAACATTCATGCCACAATAAAGAAAATTACATCAATAATTATGTTAGGTAGAATTCCACATCAAAAATTCTCTTTCTATCATTTACCTACTCAAGGACGAGCGGGAATTAAGCTTGGGGATGCTTGATACGTCTCCAATGTATCTATAATATTTTATTGTTCCATGCTATTATATTATCTGTTTTGGATGTTTAATGGGCTTTAATATGCTCTTTTATATTATGTTTGGGACTAACCTATTAACCGGAGGCTCAGTGACAGTTTCTGTTTTTTGCCTATTTCAGTGTTTGGCAGAGAAGGAACATCAAACGGAGTCCAAATGGAATGAAACCTTCGCGATGATCTTTCTTGGACCGAAAGCAATCGAGAAGACTTGGAGTGGAAGTCTGGAACTCCGCGAGGCGGCCACGAGGCAGGAGGGCACGCCCCCACCCTCGTGGGCCCCTTGTAGCTCCACCGACGTACTTCTTTCTGCTATATATACTTTTATACCATAGATCGGTCGTAGAGAGCCACGAAACCACTTTTCCATCGTCGCAACCTTCTGTACCCATGAGATCCCATCTTGGGGCCTCTTCTGGCGATCTGCCAGAGGGGGAATCGATCATGGAGGGCTTCTACATCAACACCATAGCCTCTCCGATGAAGCATGAGTAGTTTACCACAGACCTTCGGGTCCATAATTATTAGCTAGATGGCTTATTCTCTCTCTTTGATTCTCAATACAAAGTTATCCTCGATGTTCTTGGAGATCTATTCGATGTAATACTCTTTTGCGGTGTGTTTGCCGAGATCCGACGAATTATGGGTTTATGAACACGATTATCTATGAATATCATTTGGTTATTCGCTGAATTCTTATATGCATGATTTGATATCTTTGCAAGTCTTTTTGAATTATCGGTTTAGTTTGGCCTACTAGATTGATCTTTCTTGCAATGGGAGAAGTGCTTAGCTTTGGGTTCAATCTTGCGGTGTCCTTTCCCATTGACAATAGGGCCATCAAGGCACGTATTGTATTGTTGCCATCAAGGATAAAAGGATGGGGTTTATATCATATTGTTTGAGTTTATCCCTCTACATCATGTCATCTTGCTTAATGCGTTACTCTGTTCTTATGAACTTAATACTCTAGATGCATGCTAGATAGCGGTCGATGTGTTGAGTAATAGTAGTAGATGCAGAAACATTTTGATCTACTTGACACGGGCGTGATGCCTATATTCATGATCATTGCCTTAGATATCTTCATAACGATGCACTTTTCTATCAATAGCTCGACAGTAATTTGTTCACCCACCGTAATGTTGGAATTTTGCTAGTAGGCCTTTGGCCCAAAGCCCAACTAAAATTCTAAAATTCTCTTGGCCCATTCATGCACACATGTGAGTGGAGTGAGTGAGGCTAAAGTTTAGTCCCACCCCGGAAGTTGAGAGAGAGTTGCACCTCTTTATAAGGTGAGCTCTTCTACCACTTGTATGAGCATGAGAAGAGGAGACCTACACGCGCGCTCCTCCTCCTTGCTCGCCTCGCCACGCCACGCCACACCTCGTCACGACGCGCCGCGGGTTGCGGGATTGAGCCGAGCCGAGGACAAAGCTATGCACGTTGTCTATATTTTTGTTGCATGGGAAAATTAATGAGTCATTAATTAATAATTAACGGATGCGTTAATTACTGAACCGTTTCCGATTCTTTTGGATCGTGATGACTTGGACGTGGGGTTTATTCCCATGACCTACCCGGCCCGCACTATATAGTCAGGCAGACGTCTACCCTAGCTGCCGCCGCTTCGTATGGTTTCTCACCACCGTTCCAGATCATTGCGCTGCCAAGCAAGTCTTCTCCATCCCTCCTTCCGGCGTGCACCGCGAGAAGGGACAGCAGGCCTCCGGAACCCCGCCTCTCGTGATCCTGTACGGGAGAGGGGCGATCAGGTTTTTGGGGAGCGCACTCGCGCAACTGCTGGCAGCGACGACTTCGCGAACGACGACTTCTTCCCCGACCTCGGCAACCTCGTCCTCGACGACATGGGCGACAACGTCAACGCCGGTGGTGCTGCACCCGCTGCACCGTATGTGATTCTATCCTTCCTGTTCGAGATCATGGTAGAATTCATGCTTCTAGTATGTGCCCTAGATGTGATATGTTCATCTGCTATGCTAGTTCGCATGATTAGTTTAATCTCTGCTGCTGTGGTCATGATTTATCTTCTGTTTATTCGGATTAAATCTCGTAGTAATTTGCTCATATTTCCAACAATCCAAAAACCTGATTATAGGCAATTTACTCCGAGTGGTTTGCTGCGCATCTGAAGCCGCCTGCCTTTAAGGGGGTGCAATATAAGAGGTGGCGCACGAGAGCAGTCTACTGGTTTCAGACCATGGGCTGCTATGATGCCACCAAGGGCAAGCCTGAGGGCGATCTTAATCCAGCACAGCTGGAAGCTTTTGAGAAGATCGATACCCTCTTTAAAGGTGCTCTTCTGAGTGTTCTTGATGACTCCATTGTGGATTCGTATATGTCGTTTGACAACGGCAAGGACATGTGGGCTGCGCTCGAGGCCAAGTTTGGTGCCTCGGACGCCGACAGCAAGTTGTACATCATGGAGCAATTATATGACTACAAGATGACTGATGAGCGCCCTGTTGTACAGCAGGCTCATGAGATACAGTCGCTCGCAAAAGAACTTGAGTACTTCAAGTGTGTGTTGCCGGACAAATTTGTTGCCGGAGGCATGTAACATCCCAAATTTGCAATTTGGAATGTTATACACTAGATCATCATGCATATCATATTTTCATGCATTTTGGTTGATCCTAGAAATTTCACGCAAATCAAGGACCCACGGAGAGAGTTGGAGATTTCATTATTTTCATATTTGAGAGTTTTCTCAAATTTTGAAAAGAGGATCATTTGATTTATTTATTTCATCTTCAATTATTTCCCAATATCAAAAAAATGAGAGAGGGAATAATATGACTTTCCCAAAGTTAGGAAAAATGAAGGTTTAACGAATAAGTCAAATTTTGGTTTTGCCGGAGTTTATTCGCATTTTATTTGGATAGGGAAAATGCGTGTTTTCAAAAAATTGCATTCTAGGTCCGGAGTAAAGTTCATTTTGTTCGACTCATTTTTAGGAGTCGGGGAAAATTTACTTTAGTAATTTTGGAGTTCGTTTAGTTTAGTTTTCTTTTGTTTTTCTGCGCGCGAATCCAGTTAAAAAAAAGGACCAAGGCCAGCCGGGCCAAAGGCCCAGCCAGCCGGCCGCCTCCCCAGCCAGCGCGCGCGCCAGGCGCAGCGCCAGGCCACCGCCTCTCTCGCTCTAGGCCGAGTGCCAGAGGGACTCTAGGCCGGTTAGCCCCCCCTTTCCTTGTTTTCTTTTCCCTCTTTTGCTTGCCCCCTACCCCAAGTAATCCCCCCCACCTATATAAATACACCCCAAACCCCCCTCTCCTCACATCAATCCCAAGCCCCTCTCCTCCTTAGCCGCGCCCCACCCCGCGCCCCTCACCCGCCGCCGCCGCCCTATAGCCGCCGCCGCCGCCCTATAGCCGCCGTGCTGCCGTTCGCCGGAGCATCGTCGAGGTTGTCCCGCGCCGCGTCTCTTTTTCTCCCCTCGGTTCAGTTTTTCTTCTAAGCCGTTCCGGTTCTTTCTTAACCGTTCCGGTTTTCTTTCGTTCTTTGTTTCAGTTTTCTTTTCCGAAAACCCTAGATCGGTTCTCGTTCTTCTTTCGGACCGTTCGTCTCAACGAACGTGATCACCGATTATTCCTCGGTTAACGACGCCCGTTCGTTTAATCGTTCTTCTTTTTCTTTTCGTCGGATTCATTCCGCGATCGTGATCTCAGATCTGATCTTTGTTCTAGTATTTCTTCTCGCTCGTTTATCGGAATCAGGTGATTCAAGCGCCTGGAGTTTCATTGTGAAACCGCCGTTCCGTCTAATCAACTTAAACAAGTTTTTGCCCCAGTAAAATTTGACCTAGTTTCAACTTGCTAGAACCGAGTTGTTTTCTTCCACCGTTTGTTTTTCCGTCATCAGTTCGGTTCTTTCTTTCTTTGCAATCGGAGTTCTTAAGTTGAACTTTCTGGTTCGTTCTCTTGTTCGAGTTTTACCTGTGCATTAGATGAGTACTTATTGTGTGCTTGTTGTTTGTCTGCGATAGATCACCTGGATTGCGCCGCCTGTTACTTCGAAACCCTAGGTCTCGCGGATCATCAGCAAGGCAAGTAACACTTTGATCATACCTTTTCTACAACACAATTTTATTACATTAGATCAATCCTCTCACATTGCATGATTAGGATCTAATTAAATTGTGGGATGGGAAGTAGATGAGGTAGTACCTATTACCTGTTTATTATGAAACCTTTGGGAGTTACTTCTACGTTTGCTTATTATGCCATGCTATGCTAGTAGACGTGGATTGGGTGAGTGATATCCAGGACAGATGTGAGTTGATAATTTTAATGGTTTATCTAAGGTGGCAACTTAAACACACATCTGGGTGGATTGAGGCACCTGATGTCTATCAGGACTTGCCTGTTTTATTTTGGACCGCCACCCAGGCTCAAAGGGATCATAAGATCATTCATGCTAGTAACTTCCGTGTGCAGCCACATGCTACTATGGGCTCTGGCATAGTTGACTAAGTTGTGCGAACTCTTACGGGGTGGACTAGCAGATTTAGGGGTTGTAGGTGGTACGGTCTACCCCACATGTAAGGTGCTAGCGCTTCTGAAAGACTATGTCTCGGTTATCCGTTTCTCAAACACCATGTAGTGCGAGAAAACAAACGGAGGCGATCGAGTCATGTGGGGAAAAGTGCGCAAACCTCTGCAGAGTGTACAAACTAATCATGATTAGCCGTGTCCCCGGTTATGGACAACTTGAGTATCTAGTACTTGAATATCATGTGAATCTCAACATGTTACTCTAATTAATATTAATGGGGTTAAATTACCTAATTGGGATCGGAATGCTGTCAACCATTCTCGATGTTTAACAACCACCATGATAGTTAAATAAATTTATTCCTTTGCAGTAGGGAAAAACTAGCTTTACGCAAAACTGTAACCATAGAGCTTTCCACCAGCCATATATGCATGTAGTATAGCTGTTTCATTCCATTACTCTCTATGTGTTACATTGCCAGCATATTCCATGTGCTGACCCGTTTTCGGGCTGCAACTTTCATGTTGCAGACTTTTCAGATGACGAGTAAGGTGCTTTTAGGTCGTGGCCCTATACTCAATGATGCCGTTGGAGTTGATGGACCCATTTATCTTCCGAGTCTTCCGCTGTTATCGTTATTAGATGGCCTTAAGCCATATTTATTGTAATAAGTTCTCTTTGAGACAACGATGTAATAAGTGTGTGATTGCCACTCTGCTATAAATCCTTCGATGTACTGTGTGGTGTCAGCATTACTGATCCAGGGATGACACCTGAGCACAGAGCACTTGATCCATTCGGGTCGGGTCGCTACAGAGATGGTATCAGAGCACACGCTGACTGTAGGACACGACCACCAAGTTAAAGCCATAGAACACCACTCTCTTCTCATTTTCTAACTCCTCATCTTTTCTACTCTTTAGGATGACGAACGCGAAGATTAAGTACGCCCAGCCGGATGAAGGCACACCTTTTGGATTTCACCTGAAGGAAGTCACCAAGTACCTGAACATTGGATTACCAAGCTTCACGGGAACCTTCAATGCCACTCTGCCTGAAGAGGAGCGCTGGAAGATTCAAGCTCACGTTCCAGGAAGGACATTCGCGCCAATCACGAAGCCTATGGATAGTATTTTCAATGCACCAACCTGGAGTCTGGTAAGGAGCATGGCAGCTCATATCACCATGGGACGCATTGGAGAAGTTTACCAAGAAGACCTCAAGGACACTATCTACCAGATTTGCGGACACCGAGATGAACAATGGGAGTTAGTCAGCACCAAGAAGGATAGATCCATTGCATCTTTCATCCAGGAGTTAAACCAGCACATTCGACGCCACGAGAACCAGATGTGCAATGATATGATAGAGTTGAAGAATGCGAAGGCCAGGATCATCGAGCTAGAAGGAGAACTGAAGTCTACACGCAAGGACTACATGGACGAGATCGTAGCTCTAGCAAGACACAATGGCGATCTTAAGCAGGAGATGTTAGAACTCAAGGGGAAGTTAGCATCCAAGGAGGAGGACGAGTACATCGCATGTCCGGACAACTACATCATCATCGACGACACCGAATCGGATCCAAGTGAACCCGACTTTGAAGACGAAGCTGGAGCAGATATCATGGAGTCTTCCACCGGTTCAAATTTCTAGATGACCACCAGATAGTAGTAGTATTCCCCCATGTAAACATTATAGTTCGAGCACTTTTGCGATAGTTTTAGACCGACTGTAAGCCCTTGTTTGATTGAATGAAGTGATTTTGTGTGCATTTGCTCATGTGCATTGGGGTAGTGTTTTCCCTTTAGACCTCACTCTATTCTTAATTCTTGTCTTTTCTAAACCCTCAGATGCCTCCGAGACGTGACAATGGATTCCCACCTGAGCTCACTCAGTTGATCCAGCAGCAGAATCAATTGATACAGATGTTAGTCCAGAACCAGCAGAACAACCACAACAACCCACCACCACCACCACCTGTTGACCACTTAGCTCGTTTCCTTAGGCTGAATCCGCCGGTGTTTTCCAGTAGCACCGAGTCGATAGTAGCAGACGATTGGCTCCGCAAGATAGGAAGGGAGTTGACCACTGCAGGATGCACGGATGGTGAGAAAGTGAAGTTTGCCGCACATCAGCTAGACGGACCCGCGGCAGCATGGTGGGAGAATTTCACAGCCACTTACCCAGTTGACACTGTCACATGGGATCAGTTTCAGCAAGCTTTCCGCACTGCCCATGTTTCAGCAGGAGCTATCGCCCTGAAGAAGCGTGAGTTTCACAACTTACGCCAAGGAGGAAGGACAGTTGGCTAGTACGTTGACGATTTTAGCAAGTTAGCACGTTACGCCCCAGATGACGTTGCTACGGATGCAGCTAACCAGGAGAAGTTTCTGGAAGGACTGAATGATGAACTAAGCATGAAGTTGATGGTAGCGAGTTTCAACAACTACCAGGAGTTGGTAGATCGTGCCATCATGATTGGAGAAAAGCAACAGCAGATTGAGAACCGCAAGAGGAAGTATGGACAAGGAAAGTATAATTCAGGAGCTCAGTAGAAGCCTCGTTTTACCCCTAAACTGGGATTTCAGTTTCAGCATACCCATGGAGGAGGTAGTTCGCACAACCATAATGGCCACAAGAATGGTAATGGGAATGGAGGAAGCAACGGCCAGAACCGGACCACTCCATCAACCCCAACCAAGAGAGATCTGAGCCAAGTCACCTGTTTCAAGTGTTCCAAGACCGGACATTATGCCAATGAATGTCCTGAAGGCCAGAATGGAAATGGCAATGGAAGCTCTGGGAAGAAGCCAAACCCTTTCAATAGGGGACAGGTGAACCACGTTAATGTGGAGGAGGTTGAAGATCAGCCCGATGCAGTAATCGGTAAGTTTTTGGTTAAGTCATTTACTGCACTTGTTCTTTTTGACACTGGTGCATCGCATTCATACATATCAAGGGGATTTGTGGATAAATATAACCTACCAACCCAAGCCCCTTAGGTCACCCATGTTAGTAAGCTCACCAGGAGTGGAGTTTATGGCTAGACGATGGTGTGATCGGTTACCATTAAGGATTGGTAACTATGTGTTCCCCTCAGACCTAATAGTATTGGAATCTCAAGGATTGGATGTGATATTAGGCCTAGATTGGTTATCAAAGTATGAAGGGAATATTGAGTGTGCTAGT
This sequence comes from Triticum dicoccoides, assembly GCF_002162155.2. Taxonomy (NCBI): domain Eukaryota; kingdom Viridiplantae; phylum Streptophyta; class Magnoliopsida; order Poales; family Poaceae; genus Triticum; species Triticum dicoccoides. The sequence goes on along the minus strand of NC_041392.1, from coordinate 593,580,653 downwards.
AAGTCAATTTTGCTTACCACACCAGAAGGACGAAGGATCAAGTATGTATCCCGGCATGTGCCAAACAGGACACAAGTAAACTGCCTAACAGGAGTTGTGCAAGAAGTACCAGTGGTAAAGGATTTTCCTGATGTATTTCCTGAGGAATTACCAGGCATGCCACCGGATAGGGACATTGAGTTTTTGATTGAGTTATTGCCAGGTACCGGCCCAATATCGAAGCGACCATACTGGATGCCAGCAAAGGATTTGGTAGAAATTAAGAATCAGATTAAGGAGTTACTAGAGAAAGGTTACATTCGCCCAAGTTCTTCGCCTTGGGGATCACCCGTACTTCTAGTGGAAAAGAAGGATGGATCATTAAGGATGGTTGTAGATTATCGGGGATTCAGTGAAGTAACCATCAAGAACAAGTACCCACTGCCAATGATCAATTATCTGTTTGATCGGTTGCAAGGAGCTAAAGTGTTTTCCAAGATCGATTTGCGATTAGGGTACCATCAGTTGAAGATTCGAGAGCAGGACATACCTAAGACAGCATTCACCACAAGATATGGATTGTATGAGTATACCGTTATGTCATTTGGATTGACTAACGCACCTGCCTATTTTATGAACCTGATGAACAAAGTGTTTATGGAGTCTTTGGATAAGTTCGTCGTAGTGTTCATTGATGACATTCTGGTTTATTCAAAGAATGAAGAGGAGCATAAGGAACATTTGCGTTTGGTTTTGGAAAAACTAAGGGAACACCAGTTATACGCCAAATTCAGCAAATGTGAGTTTTGGTTAAAGGAAGTTGGATTTCTTGGACACGTTATATCCGGAGAAGGTATAGCAGTTGACCCCACTAAGGTTGAGACCGTAACCGAATGGGAATCACCAACGACAGTTGGAGAGATCCGGAGTTTTCTTGGACTCGCAGGATACTACCGGAGATTCATTGAGAACTTTTCAAAGATTGCAAAGCCTATGACTGAATTGTTGAAGAAGGATACTAAGTTCAAATGGACTGAGGAGTGTGAGGCTAGTTTCCAGGATTGAAGAAACGCTTGGTTACCTCACCAGTATTGATTTTGCCAGATCAGACCAAGGATTATGAGGTGTATTACGATGCTTCACGTCGAGGACTTGGAGCAGTGCTTATGCAGGAAGGGAGAGTTGTTTCGTACGCTTCACGACAACTGAAGCCTCATGAATTGAATTATGCCACGCATGATTTGGAGTTAGCAGCCGTAGTGCATGCTTTGAAAACGTGGAGACATTTCCTCATTGGAAATCATTGTGAGGTGTACACGGATCACAAGAGTTTGAAGTACATTTTCACGCAGAAGGAGTTGAACCTCAGACAAAGGAGATGGTTGGAGCTCATCAAGGATTATGATATGAGATTGCATTACCATCCTGGAAAAGCTAATGTAGTAGCTGACGCATTGAGCCGTAAGAGCCATGTCAACACCCTAGTGACGGGAGAAGTACCAAAGGAGTTAGCAGAAAACCTTCGTGAGCTATGTCTGGAAATAGTTCCGAGAGGCTATGTAGCAGCATTGGAGATTCAGTCAACATTGATGGATAAAATCAAAGAAGCTCAGAAATCCGACAAGGAGATTGCTTCTATAAAAGAGAGAATGAGCAAAGGAAAAGCAAAGGGATTTCGTGAGGATGAGCACGATACCTTATGGTTTGAGGACCGTGTTTATGTGCCCAATGACCCAGAGATCAGGAAGTTGATTTTGCAAGAGGCACATGATTCACCGTATTCAATTCACCCAGGGAATACCAAAATGTATTTGGATTTGAAGGAAACATTCTGGTGGACCGGAATGAAGAAGGATATTGCAGCATATGTAGCAGTTTGTGACGTATGTCAGAGAGTAAAGGCAGAGCATCAGAAGCCAGCGGGATTGTTACAACCATTGTCGATACCCGAATGGAAGTGGGATAAGATAGGCATGGATTTTATCACAGGACTACCCAGGACGAAAGCAGGCTATGACTCGATATGGGTAGTAGTTGATTGTTTGACAAAGGTAGCACATTTTATTCCAGTTAAGACCACTTACACCAATGCTAAGTTGGCAAAGATATACATGACTAGGATCATTTGTTTGCATGGAGTTCCGAGGAGTATCGTATCTAATAGAGGAACCCAATTTACCTCAAAGTTTTGGAATCAGTTGCATGAAACTTTAGGAACCAGACTAGAGTTCAGCACAGCTTTTCATCCGCAGACAGATGGACAGACTAAGAGAGTCAATCAGATTTTGGAAGATATGCTGAGAGCTTGTGCACTAGATTATGGATCTAGTAGGGACGATAACTTGCCGTAAGCGGAGTTTTCTTATAACAACAGTTACCAAACCAGTTTGAAGATGGCACCTTTCAAAGCTTTATACGGAAGGAGGTGCAGGACACCGTTGTCATGGGACGAAGTTGGAGACCGTCAATTCTTTGGACCAGATTTGATTAAGGAGTCTGAATGGAAAGTTAAGTTGATTAGCGATAGGCTCAAGGTAGCCCAGTCCAGGCAGAAGAGCTACGCAGATTCTAAACGCAAGGAGACAGTCTACGAAACCGGAGACAGAGTTTATCTCCGAGTATCCCCCCTTCAGGAGTAAAGCGCTTTGGAGTTAAGGAAAAGTTAGCACCACGTTTCGTTGGACCGTATAAGATCTTGCAACGTATGGGAGAAGTCGCTTATAAGTTGGAATTACCAGAGGGACTGTCAGGAGTTCATGATGTATTCCATGTTTCTCAGCTACAGAAATGTCACGCCGAGATGGCAGAGGTACCGCTAAGAGATATCGTGCCACTCGAAGCGATTCAGTTGAAGGATGACTTAACATATGAGGAGAAGCCAGTCAAGATTCTCAATTATGCCAGCAGAGTTACCCGCAGCAAGGTTATCAAGTTTTGCAAAGTTCAGTGGAACCACCACTCAGAGTATGAAGCCACCTGGGAAAGAGAAGAAGATTTGCTCAAGGACCACCCTCACCTATTTTCTAGCCAACCCGAATCTCGAGGGCGAGATTCATCTTAAGGGGGGTAGGTTTGTAACATCCCAAATTTGTAATTTGGAATGTTATACACTAGATCACCATGCATATCATATTTTCATGCATTTTGGTTGATCCTAGAAATTTCACGCAACTCAAGGACCCACGGAGAGAGTTGGAGATTTCGTTATTTTCATATTTGAGAGTTTTCTCAAATTTTGAAAAGAGGATCATTTGATTTATTTATTTCATCTTCAATTATTTCCCAATATCAAAAAAAATGAGAGAGGGAATAATATGACTTTCCCAAAGTTAGGAAAAATGAAGGTTTAATGAATAAGTCAAATTTTGGTTTTGCCGTAGTTTATTCGCATTTTATTTGGATAGGGAAAAATGCGTGTTTTCAAAAAATTGCATTCTAGGTCCGGAGTAAAGTTCATTTTGTCAACTCATTTTTAGGAGTCGGGGAAAATTTACTTTAGTAATTTTGGAGTTCGTTTAGTTTAGTTTTCTTTTGTTTTTCTGCGCGCAAATCCAGTTAAAAAAAGGACCAAGGCCAGCCGGGCCAAAGGCCCAGCCAGCCGGCCGCCTCCCCAGCCAGCGCGCGCGCCAGGCGCAGCGCCAGGCCGCCGCCTCCCTCGCTCTAGGCCGAGTCCCAGAGGGACTCTAGGCCGGTTAGCCCCCCCCTTTCCTTGTTTTGTTTTCCCTCTTTTCCTTGCCCCCTACCCCAATTAATCCCCCCACCTATATAAATACACCCCAAACCCCCCCTCTCCTCACATCAATCCCAAGCCCCTCTCCTCCTTAGCCGCGCCCCACCCCGTGCCCCTCACCCGCCGCCGCTGCCCTATAGCCGCCGCCGCCGCCGCCCTATAGCCGCCGTCGCCGCCGTTCGCCGGAGCCTCGCCGAGGTTGTCCCGCGCCGCGTCTCTTTTTCTCCCCTCGGTTCATTTTTTCTTCTAAACCGTTCCGGTTCTTTCTTAACCGTTCCGGTTTTCTTTCGTTCTTTGTTTCGGTTTTCTTTTCCGAAAACCCTAGATCGGTTTTCGTTCTTCTTTCGGACTGTTCGTCTCAACGAACGTGATCACCGATTATTCCCCGGTTAACGACGCCCATTCGTTTAATCGTTCTTCTTTTTCTTTTCGTCGGATTTATTCTGTGATCGTGATCTCAGATCCGATCTTCGTTCTAGTCTTTCTTCTTGCTCGTTTATCGGAATCAGGTGATTCAAGCGCCTGGAGTTTCGTTGCGAAACCGCCGTTCCGTCTAATCAACTTAAACAAGTTTTTGCCCCAGTAAAATTTGACCTAGTTTCAACTTGCTAGAACCGAGTTGTTTTCTTCCGCCGTTTGTTTTTCCGTTGTCAGTTCGGTTCTTTCTTTCTTTGCAACCGGAGTTCTTAAGTTGAACTTTCTGGTTCGTTCTCTTGTTCGAGTTTTACTTGTGCATTAGATAACAACTTATTGTGTGCTTGTTGTTTGTCTGCGATAGATCACCCGGATTGCGCCGCCTGTTACTTCGAAACCCTAGGTCTCGCGGATCATCAGCAAGGCAAGTAACACTTTGATCATACCTTTTCTACAACCCAGTTTTATTGCATTAGATCAATCCTCTCACATTGCATGATTAGGATCTAATTAAATTGTGGGATGGGAAGTAGATGAGGTAGTACCTATTACCTGTTTATTATGAAACCTTTGGGAGTTACTTCTACGTTTGCTTATTATGCCATGCTATGCTAGTAGACGTGGATTGGGTGAGTGATATCCATGACAGATGTGAGTTGATAATTTTAATGGTTTATATAAGGTGGCAACTTAAACACACATCTGGGTGGATTGAGGCACCTGATGTCTATCAGGACTTGCCTATTTTATTTTGGACCGCCACCCAGGCTCAAAGGGATCATAAGATCATTCATGCTAGTAACTTCCGTGTGCAGCCACATGCTACTATGGGCTCTGGCATAGTTGACTAAGTTGTGCGAACTCTTACGGGGTGGACTAGCAGATTTAGGGGTTGTAGGTGGTACGGTCTACCCCACATGTAAGGTGCTAGCGCTTCTGAAAGACTATGTCTCGGTCATCCGTTTCTCAAACACCATGTAGTGCGAGAAAACAAACGGAGGCGATCGAGTCATGTGGGGAAAAGTGCGCAAACCTCTGCAGAGTGTACAAACTAATCATGATTAGCCGTGTCCCCGGCTATGGAGAACTTGAGTATCTAGTACTTGAATATCATGTGAATCTCAACATGTTACTCTAATTAATATTAATGGGGTTAAATTACCTAATTGGGATCGGAATGCTGTCAACCATTCTCGATGTTTAACAACCACCATGATAGTTAAATAAATTTATTCCTTTGCAGTAGGGAAAAACTGGCTTTACGCAAACCTGTAACCATAGAGCTTTCCACCAGCCATATATGCATGTAGTATAGCTGTTTCATTCCATTACTCTCTATGTGTTACATTGCCAGCATATTCCATGTGCTGACCCGTTTTCGGGCTGCAACTTTCATGTTGCAGACTTTTCAGGCGACGAGTAAGGTGCTTTTAGGTCGTGGCCCTATACTCAGTGATGCCGTTGGAGTTGATGGACCCATTTATCTTCCGAGTCTTCCGCTGTTATCGTTATTAGATGGCCTTAAGCCATATTTATTGTAATAAGTTCTCTTTGAGACAACGATGTAATAAGTGTGTGATTGCCACTCTGCTATAAATCCTTCGATGTACTGTGTGGTGTCAGCATTACTGATCCAGGGATGACACCTGAGCATAGAGCACTTGATCCATTCGGGTCGAGTCGGTACAAGGCATCATTGCCAAGCTTCCACCTTCGTGGAACAATTTTGCTACTTCCCTAAAACACAAGAGACGGGAGTTTTCTGTTGCGGATCTCATTGGTACTCTTGATGTTGAAGAGAAGGCGAGAGGAAAGGACACACATGCTCGAGTTGCTGAGGGAGGTTCTAGTGCCCACATGGAACAGAAGAAGAACTCCCAGCCCAACAAGTTCAAAAACAATAAGAACAAAACTCAGGGCAAAGGCAAGTTTGATACAAAGAACAAGCCATCACATTCTACCAACTTCAAGAAGAATTCTCATAAGAAGGGGAAGGGACTTTGCCATGTCTGCGGTGATCCTAATCACTGGGCTCCGAAGTGTCCTAACCGCTTTGAGGAGCGCGAACATGAGAAGAGCGGCAAGTCCGCTAATGTTGTCATCGGTGATACTGATATGAAGGAATCAGGGTACGGTATTTTTCCTACCATCCTTTCAGTATTTCAATCCCCTGATTGGTTAATTGACACCGGTGCCAATGTACATGTTTGTGCTGACGCCTCCATGTTTTATTCTTACCAGGCAACAGGGACTTCACCCATGCTGATGGGGAACGGGTCACATGCCATCATTCGAGGTGTTGGTACGGTCGATCTAAAGTTTACTTCGGGGAAGACTGTGCGTCTGAAGAACGTTCATCATGTGTCGTCCATCAATAAAAATCTCGTTAGCGGTTCCCGTTTACGTCGAGATGGTTTTAAGTTGGTTTTCGAATCCAATAAAGTTGTAATTTCTAAGTGTGGGCAATTTGTTGGAAAAGGCTATGAGTGCGGAGGCTTGTTCCGCCTATCTTTGTCAGATATTTGCACTAAAGTTGTTAATAATGTTTGCCACAATAATGAGTCTGATATTTGGCATTCACGACTCTGTCATATTAACTTTGGTTGCATGACGCGGTTAGCCAATATGAATTTAATTCCGAAAATCTCTATTGTCAAAGGCTCCAAGTGCCAAGTATGTGTGCAAGCTAAGCAACCTCGCAAGTCCCATAAGACTGCAGAGGCAAGAGACTTGGCGCCACTTGAGCTTATACATTCTGATCTTTGTGAGATGAATGGCGTGTTGACAAAAGGTGGAAAGAGATACTTCATGACGTTGATTGATGACTCCACTAGATATTGTTATGTGTATCTTCTAAAATCAAAAGATGAGGCTTTGACTTTCTTTAAAAACTATAAAGCTGAGGCAGAGAACCAACTTGATCGAAAAATTAAACGGCTTAGGTCCGATCGTGGTGGAGAGTATTTTTCCAATGAATTTGATCTGTTTTGTGCGGAACATGGTATAATCCATGAGAGGATGCCTCCCTACTCACCCCAGTCAAATGGGGTAGCCGAAAGAAAGAACCGAACTCTAACTGATATGGTTAACACCATGTTAGACACTTCGGGTCTATCCAAGGAATGGTGGGGGGAGGCGCTAATGACTGCGTGTCATGTCCTAAACCGAGTTCCCACAAAGCATAAGACCATGACTCCATTTGAGGAATGGGAAAGGAAAAGGTTGAAACTCTCTTACCTACGTACTTGGGGTTGTTTGGCGAAAGTCAATATACCAATTCCCAAGAAGCGCAAGCTTGGACCAAAAACCGTGGATTGTGTTCTTCTGGGCTATGCTTTTCATAGCATCGGCTATAAATTTTTGATAATAAAATCTGAGGTATCCGACATGCATGTTGGTACGATTATGGAATCAAATGATGCAACTTTCTTTGAGGACATATTTCCTATGAAGGATATGTCGAGTTCATCAAATCAGGAGATACCTACTCCATCTAGTGAGGAATTCACTGTAATTCCTGAACCCACCATTGCGATGGAACATGTTGAGAATCCTATTGAGGGTAACAATGGAACTCCTATGAGGAGTAAGAGACAGAGGACTGCAAAGTCTTTTGGTGATGATTTCATTGTGTACCTCGTGGATGACACACCCAGGACTATTTCAGAAGCCTATGCATCTCCTGATGCTGACTACTAGAAGGAATTTGTACGTAGCGAGATGGATTCCATCTTAGCTAACGGTACCTGGGAGATCACTGACCGTCCTTATGGGTGCAAACCTGTAGGATGTAAGTGGGTGTTCAAGAGGAAGCTTAGACCTGATGGTACGATTGAAAAGTACAAGGCACGGCTTGTGGCCAAGGGTTATACCCAGAAACAAGGTGAAGACTTCTTTGATACTTACTCACTCATGGCTAGACTGACCACAATTCGGATGCTACTATCACTGGCTGCCTCACATGGTCTTCTCGTTCATCAAATGGACGTTAAGACGGCTTTCCTCAATGGAGAGTTGAAGGAGGAAATTTACATGGATCAGCCAGATGGTTTTGTAGTACCTGGTCAAGAAGGAAAGGTGTGCAAGTTATTAAAGTCTTTATATGGCCTTAAACAAGCTCCTAAGGAGTGGCATGAGAAGTTCGAAAGAACATTAACTGCTGCCGGCTTTGTAGTAAACAATGGTGACAAGTGCGTGTACTATCGCTATGGTGGGGGCGAAGGAATTATTCTTTGTCTGTATGTCGACGACATATTGATCTTTGGAACCAAACTTGATTTAATCAAGGAGGTTAAGGATTTCTTATCTCGCTGTTTTGAGATGAAGGATCTAGGAGTAGCTGATGTTATCTTAAACATCAAGCTATTGAGAGATGAGAATGGTGGGATCACACTGCTTCAATCTCATTATGTGGAAAAGGTCTTGAGTCGTTTTGGGTATAGCGACTGCACGCCTTCTCCAACTCCATATGATGCTAGTGTGTTGCTTCGAAAGAATCGACGGATTGCTAGAGATCAACTGAGGTATTCTCAGATTATTGGCTCGCTTATGTATTTGGCGAGTGCCACGAGGCCTGACATCTCTTTTGCTGTGAGCAAGCTGAGTCGGTTTGTGTCAAAACCGGGAGATGATCATTGGCATGCGCTTGAGAGAGTTATGCACTATTTGAAAGGCACCGCGAGCTATGGGATTCACTACACCGGGTATCCAAGGGTACTGGAGGGTTATAGTGACTCAAACTGGATATCTGATGCTGATGAGATTAAGGCCACAAGTGGTTATGTTTTTACACTTGGTGGTGGCGCTATTTCCTGGAAGTCTTGCAAGCAGACCATCTTAACGAGGTCAACTATGGAAGCAAAACTCATAGCATTAGACACTGCCACTGTTGAAGCAGAGTGGCTTCGTGAACTCTTGATGGACTTACCTATGGTTGAAAAACTGATACCCCCTATCCTGATGAACTGTGATAATCAAAATGTGATCGTCAAGATAAACAGTTCTAAGGACAATATGAAGTCCTCAAGGCATGTGAAGAGGAGACTAAAATCTGTCAGAAAATTGAGAAACTCCGGAGTTATTACGTTGGATTATATCCAAACGTCGAAAAACTTGGCAGATCCCTTCACAAAGGGTCTATCACGTAATGTGATAGATAATACATCGATGGAGATCAGTTTGAGACCCACCGCATGAGTTGTCCATAGTGGTAAACCACTCTATGTGATTGGAGATCCCGTGAAGTAGAAGTGGGAGACAAGCTGTTGGTCAGCTGGGAGGAGAGTATCCCTATATTAATTATCCCACTCCTTGAAGATGCAATACTCTCCTGATCTGCATGGCAGGTTGATACTTATCTTAATGTGTTCCAAGTGGCTTATTCGGGTAAGCAGAGATGTTGTCCTGCAGAACATCTTTTGAGGAACACACCTATATGAATTTGACTGTTAACGTCGCAGTCTGTGAGAATTGGGTGTTCTCTAATAAATTCATGAAAGGCCCTGGAGTATGACATATACGCTCCACCCGCGGGGAAGCCTTGCGGCAGCCCAGTATCGGTCAAGAATTTGTGTGAAACTAGTTTCACAGAAAACTTGTAGTTCAAGGCATAGTCCACTATTCAAGTTGTGATCTAGTGTAGCATAAATTTCTAAGTGGAAGTTCAACTTCACAGTCTCCACTAAGCACCGATATATAAAACAATGTTTTGGAACTAAATGATGAGATGTGCCAATGAGACTTTGTGGGGGATTGTTGGAATTTTGCTAGTAGGCCTTTGGCCCAAAGCCCAACTAAAATTCTAAAATTCTCTTGGCCCATTCATGCACACATGTGAGTGGAGTGAGTGAGGCTAAAGTTTAGGCCCACCCCGGAAGTTGAGAGAGAGTTGCACCTCTTTATAAGGTGAGCTCTTCTACCACTTGTATGAGCATGAGAAGAGGAGACCTACACGCGCGCTCCTCCTTCTCGCTCGCCTCGCCACGCCACGCCTCGTCACGACGCGCCGCGGGTTGCGGGATTGAGCCGAGCCGAGGACAGAGCTATGCACATTGTCTATATTTTTGCTGCATGGGAAAATTAATGAGTCATTAATTAATAATTAATGGACGCGTTAATTACTGAACCGTTTCCGATTCTTTTGGATCGTGACGACTCGGACGTGGGGTTTATTCCCACGACCTACCCGGCCCGCACTATATAGTCAGGCAGACGTCTACCCTAGCCGCCGCCGCTTCGTATGGTTTCTCACCACCATTCCAGATCATTGCGCCACCAAGCAAGTCTTCTCCATCCCTCCTTTCGGCGTGCACCGCGAGAAGGGACAGCGGGCCTCCGGAACCCCACCTCTCGTGATCCTGTACGGGAGAGGGGAGATCAGGTTTTTGGGGAGCACACTCGCGCGACTGCTGGCAGTGACGACTTCGTGAACGATGACTTCTTCCCCGACCTCGGCAACCTCGTCCTTGATGACATGGGCGACAACGTCAACGCCGGCGGTGCTGCACCCGCTGCACCGTATGTGATTCTATCCTTCCTGTTCGAGATCGTGGTAGAATTCATGCTTCTAGTATGTGCCCTAGATGTGATATGTTCATCTGCTATGCTAGTTCGCATGATTAGTTTAATCTCTGCTGCTGTGGTCATGATTTATCTTCTATTTATTCGGATTAAATCTCGTAGTAATTTGCTCATATTTCCAACACGTAATACATGCTATCTTGAGAGAAGCCACTAGTGAAACCTATGGCCCCCGGGTCTCTTTCTTATTATATTGCATCTCTTTTATTTACATCGCATCTTGTTTACTATTTTGCAATCTTTAGTTTCCAATCTATACAACAAAAGTACCAAAAATATTTACTTTACTATCTTTATTAGATCTCACTTTTGCGAGTGATCGTGAAGGGATTGACAACCCCTTTATCGCGTTTCTTGCAAGGTTCTTGATTGTTTGTGCAGGTACTAGGTGACTTGTGCATAGTCTCCTACTGGATTGATACCTTGGTTCTCAAAAACTGAGGGAAATACTTACGCTACTTTGCTGCATCACCCTTTACTCTTCAAGGGAAAACCAATGCATGCTTAATAGGTAGCACGCATGGAGGAGGATTAATGGGACACTTTGGCGTGAAGAAGACGGAGGACGTACTTGCTATGCGTTTCTTTTGGCCAAAGATGAGACATGATATTGAACGTTTTGTTGCTCGCTCCACTACATGTCAAAAAGCTAATTCACGACTCAATCCTCATGGTTTATATATGCCTTTGCCTGTACCTAGTGTTCCTTGAGAGGATATATCTATGGACTTCGTTTTAGGTTTACCTCAAACAAAGAAGGGGAGGGATAGCATATTTGTTGTCGTGGATAGATTCTCAAAAATGGCACATTTTATACCATGTCATAAAAGCGATGATGCGGTTAATGTTGCCGATTTTTTCTTTCATGAAATTATTCGCTTGCATGGTGTGCCAAATACTATTGTTTTAGATCATGATACTAAATTTCTTAGCCACTTTTGGAGATGTTTATGGTCTAAGTTGGGGACTAAACTGCTTTTTTGTACTACTTGTCACCCCAAACTGATGGACAAACTGAAGTAGTCAATAGAACATTGTCTATTATGCTTAGGGCTGTTTTGAAAAATAATAAGAAAATGTGGGAAGAATGCTTGACTCATATTGAATTTGCTTATAATCGTTCATTGCATTCTACTACTAAGATGTGCCCTTTTGAAATTGTGTACGGTTTCCTACCGCGTGCACCTTTTGATTTGTTGCCTCTTCCATCTTTGGAGAAGGTTAATATTGATGCTAAATGCTACCTCTTGAGCACTGTGTTGGATTTCCTTGAAGAGGAAAGGATGATGCAGCAAAGTAGCGTAAGTATTTCCCTTAGTTTTTGAGAACCATGGTATCAATATAGTAGGAGGTTGTGTGCGCGTCCGTAGTACCTGCACAAAACAAATAACTCCTCGCAACCAACGCGATAAGGGGTTGTCAATCCCTTCACGGTCACTTACGAGAGTGAGATCTGATAGATATGATAAGATAATATTTTTGGTATTTTTGTGATAAACATGCAAAGTAAAATAAAAGCAAAGTAAAAGGCAAAGGAAATAACTAAGTATTGGAAGATTAATATGATGAACATAGACCCGGGGGCCATAGTTTCACTAGTGGCTTCTCTCAAGAGCATAAGTATTTTACGGTGGGTGAACGAATTACTGTTGAGCAATTGACAGAATTGAGCATAGTTATGAGAATATCTAGGTATGATCATGTATATAGGCATCACGTCCGAGACAAGTAGACCGACTCCTGCCTGCATCTACTACTATTACTCCACTAATCGACCGCTATCCAGCATGCATCTAGAGTATTAAGTTCATGAAAACAGAGTAACGCCTTAAGCAAGATGACATGATGTAGAGGGATAAATTCATGCAATATGATAAAAAAACATCTTGTTATCCTCGATGGCAACAATACAATATGTGCCTTTCTGCCCCTACTGTCACTGGGAAAGGACACCGCAAGATTGAACCCAAAGCTAAGCACTTCTCCCATTGCAAGAAAGATCAATCTAGTAGGCAAAACCAAACTGATAATTCAAAGAGACTTGCAAAGATAACCAATCATACATAAAAGAATTCAGAGAAGATTCAAATATTGTTCATAGATAATCTTGATCATAAACCCACAATTCATCGGTCTCAACAAACACACCGCAAAAGAAGATTACATCGAATAGATCTCCACAAGAGAGGGGGGAACGTTGTATTGAGATCCAAAAAGGGAGATGAAGCCATCTAGCTAATAATTATGGACCCGAAGGTCTGAGGTAAACTACTCACACTTCATCGGAGAGGCTATGGTGTTGATGTAGAAGCCCTCCGTGATGGATGCCCCCTCCGACGAAGCTCCGGAACAGGCCCCAAGATGGGATCTCGTGGATACAAGAAGTTACGTCGGTGGAATTAGGGTTTTGGCTCCATATCTGATCGTTTGGGGGTACGTAGGTATATATAGGAGGAAGGAGTATGTCGGCGGAGCAACAGGGGGCCCACGAGGGTGGAGGGCGCGCCTAGGGGGTAGACGCGCCCCCTACCTCGTGGCCTCCTCCTTTGTTTTTTGACGTAGGTTCCAAGTCTCCTGGATCATGTTCGGTGAGAAAATCATGTTCCCGAAGGTTTCATTTTGTTTGGACTCCGTTTGATATTCCTTTTCTTCGAAACCCTAAAATAGGCAAAAAAAACAACAATTCTGGGCTGGGCCTCCGGTTAATAGGTTAGCCCTAAAAAATAATATAAAAGTGGATAATAAAGCCCAATAATGTCCAAAACAGTAGATAATATAGCATGGAGCAATCAAAAATTATAGATACGTTGGAGACGTATCAAGCATCCCCAAGCTTAATTCCTGCTCGTCCTCGAGTAGGTAAATGATAAAAACGGAATTTTTGATGTGGAATGCTACTTGGCATGATTTTAATGTAATTCTTCTTACACTAGTAGAAAACAGGGCTTTGGTCCAGGCCGGGCCAGCCCATTAGTCCCGGTTCAGTCCAGAACCGGGACCCATGGGGCCATTGGTCCCGGTTCATGAGGCCAGGGGGTGGCCGGGCCTCGTGGGGCATTGGTCCCGGTTCGTCATGCCCCTTTGGTCCCAATTGGTGGGACGAACCGGGACCAATGGGCCTCGCTCCTTTCCCACCACCATTGGTCCCGGTTGGTGGCTTGAACCGGGACCACATGCTTCCCTTTAGTCCCGGTTCATGCCACGAACCGGGACCAATGAGGTGCCTATATATACCCCTCGCCCGAGAGCAGAGCACCCCAGTGCTTTGTTTTTCTCTGGCCGGCAAGGGGAGGGCTTTGTGGTGCTCTAGCTCACCTCCTATGCACATGAGGTGTTCGATGAAATGCCCGAGCCACACTAGTTAAGCTTTCTCCTCTCGAAGCTCGACCTCAAAGCTCCATTTTCCTTGAGATTTGTCTAGGTTTAGCGGCCCATCACGTCCCACTCCCCTCTTCACCGCCGTCGATCGCCCGCACCGATCTCGTCGCCGGCACCACCGTGATGAGCCTCTTGTTCTTATCTTCTTTCTGAAAGAAAAAATTCTTACTTTAGCTAGATAGATACTTGTCTAATTTTCTTACTTTTATTATTGCTTGTTATTATATAGTGCGATGGTTTTGGTATCCGCCCCCGTCGGCCCTCGTCCTGGCTATGATTCAGATGTGGTATATATTATCTTTTTATAACTATTTGGTTCATTTATTGTTTATGACAATTATGCCAACCAACATGACATAGATTTTATTTATCTAGGAGGTAGTTGATCCGGAAATTCCAACTGATCCTATTGTCAAGAGGTTAAATTTAGTTGAAGAAGAAAACAATTACTTGAAGGAAAAAATAAAAAAATTGAGGAGGAGAAGATGATATTGGAGTTGCATGTTGCGGATGTCGTCGATGATCACAAGATCAAGATGGATGCAATGCGGTTGAAGATGAGAAAGATTAGAAAATATGCCATTCATACCGAGGCTTGGTATCATTATGCCGTTGGATCAATTGTTACCTTGGTTGCGATTATGATCGCATTTGTTTTCGCATTGAAATGTTTTACATAGTTTCAATGTATGGTTTAATTAATTAGATGCTCTGGAGAGCTATATGTTGTTAGATGAGAACTATGTATGTACTTTGGTTTTAATGTGATGATGAACTTCTATTAATTTGGTCACTTAATTATCTATTCATGATGTTCTGTAATGGTTTTTGACACACTTAATTATATATAATGCACGTAGATGAACCGGCAATGGATGTACGGTGAAAGACACACCTCCGAGTACATTAAGGGCGTGCATGATTTTCTCGAAGTGGCTGAGGCAAACAAGCAGAATGGTTTTGTGTTGTCCATGCCCTAAATGTGGGAATACGAAGTCTTACTCCGACCAAAAAATCCTTCACACCCACCTGCTTTACAATGGTTTCATGCCACACTATAATGTTTGGACGAGGCATGGAGAAATAGGGGTTATGATGGAAGACGGTGAAGAAGAAGAGGACGATGACAACTATGTGCCCCTAAATACAGTGATGCTGCAACGGGGGAAGCTGCTTAAGATCAAGAGGAACCAGACGATGTGCCCAATGATGCTGCAACGGGGGAAGCTGCTGAAGATCATGAGGAACCAGACGATGTGCCCGATGATGATGATCTCCGCCGGGTCATTGTCGATGCAAGGACGCAATGCGAAAGTCAAAAGGAGAAGCTGAAGTTCGATCGCATGTTAGAGGATCAGAAAAAAGGGTTGTACCCCAATTGCGAAGATGGAAACACAAAGCTCGGTACCGTACTGGAATTGCTGCAGTGGAAGGAAGAGAATGTTGTTCCTGACAAAGGATTTGAGAAGCTACTGAAAATATTGAAGAAGAAGCTTCCAAAGGATAATGAATTGCCCGACAGTACATACGCAGCAAAGAAGGTCGTATGCCCTCTAGGATTGGAGGTGCAGAAGATACATGCATGCCCTAATGACTGCATCCTCTACCGCGGTGCGTACAAGGATCTGAACGCATGCCCGGTATGTGATACGTCTCCGTCGTATCTATAATTTTTGATTGTTCCATGCCAATATTATTCAACTTTCATATACTTTTTGGCAACTTTTTATATTATTTTTGGGACTAACATATTGATCCATTGCCCAGTGCTAGTTCCTATCTGTTGCATGTGTTTGGTTTCACAGAATATCCATATCAAACGGAGTCCAAACGGGATAAAAACGGACGGAGCTTATTTTTGGAAAATATGGAAAATTCGGAAGGAAAATCAACGCGAACCAGTGCCCGAGGTGGTCACAAGACAGGGGGCGCCCCCCCTAGGGCACGCCCCCTACCCTCGTGAGCCCACCGTAAGGCGGTTGTAATGCCCTCGATGCGGCTATATCTCCTACGTGTCGAGGCACGACTTAGAGGCATAACCGCATTGAAAGCAATGTCGCAAGTTAGGCAATCTTCACAACATCCCATGTAATATAGATAATAAAAGGGGAGATACATAGTTGGCTTACACTCGCCACGTCAATCAAAGTACATGAATAGCATTACATCATCCAATCACTCATGGCCCGACTACGACGCCAAAATAAAAGAGCAACCCAACATGAGACACGGTCCCGATCGCCCCAACTGGGCACCCCTACTGATCATCAGGGAAAGACACATAGTAACGGCGTGAGTCCTCGTCGAACTCCCACTTGAGCTCAAACGCGTCATCTGATATGGAGTCATCAGGCCCTGCATCTGGTTTGGAAGTAATCTGTGAGCCACAGGGACTCAACAATCTCGCACCCTCGCGATCAAGACTATTTAAGCTTATAGGTAAGGCAAGGTAAATATGTGGAGCTGCAGCAAGCGACTAGCTTATATGGTGGCTAACCAGTTCGCAAAAGAGTGCGAGAAGAGAAGGCAAGGCGCAAACGAATAACTAGAGAACAACCTGCGACAAGCATTACTCCAACACCGTGTTCACCTCCCGGACTCCGACGAGAGGAGACCATCACGGTAACTCACACAGTTGATTCATTTTAATTAAGTTAAGGTTCAAGTTATCTACAACCGGACATTAACAAATTCCCATCTGCCCATAACCGCGGGCACGGCTTTTGGAAGTTCAAAACCCTGCAGGGGAGTCCCAACTTAGCCCATGACAAGCTCTCACGGTCAACGAAGGAATAGACCTCCTCCCGAGACATCCCGATCAGACTCGGTATCCCGGTTCTACAAGACACTTCGACAAGTTAAAACAAATCCAGCAACACCGCCCGAATGTGCCGACAAATCCCGATAGGAGCTGCACATATCTCGTTCTCAGGGCACAATCAGATAAGCAATCCGTACAACTAAAACCAGCCCTCGAGTTTCCCCGAGGTGGCGCTGCAAGGGGCTCTAGGTTGGACCAACACTCAGAGGAGCACTGGCCCGGGGGGGGGGGGTTTAAAATAAGATGACCCTCGGGCTCCGGAAACCCAAGGGGAAAAGAGGCTAGGTGGCAAATGGTAAAACCAAGGTTGGGCATTGCTGGAAAAGCTTTATTCAAGGCAAACTATCAAGGGGTTCCCATTATCACCCAACCGCGTAAGGAACGCAAAATCCGGGAACATAACACCGATATGACGGAAACTAGGGCGGCAAGAGTGGAACAAAACACTAGGCAAAAGGCCGAGCCTTCCACCCTTTACCAAGTATATGGATGCATTAAGATAACAAGATAATATAATGATATCCCAACAAGTAAATAATGTTCCAACAAGGAACGGTCTCCAATCTTCACCTGCAACTAGCAACTCTATAAGAGGGGCTGAGCAAAGCGGTAACATAGCCAATCAACGATTTGCTAGGACATGGTGGGTTAGAGGTTTGACATGGCAATTTGGGAGGCATGATAAGCAAGTGGTAGGCATCGTAGCATAGGCATAGCAAAAGAGCGAGCATCTAACAAAGCAAAGATAGTAGTGATTTCGAGGGTATGATCATCTTGCGTGCAAAGTTGTCAGAGTTGACCGGATCCTCGAAAGCAAACTCAACGGGCTCCTCGTTAGCGAACTCGTCTCCCGGCTCTACCCAAACAAGACAAACAAGCAAACGGGACACAATCAACCACGTGCAAAGCTCAAACAACATGATGCAAACATGGTATGCTATGCGGGATGCGATATGTGATGCATATGCAAGATTTGACAAGGAATGAATGAACCTGGCCTCAACTTGGAAATCCAAGTATGCCACTGGAAAGGTGAGATGATTTCGCTTGAAAATGATATAAAGAACGCCGGAATCGGAGTCACGGTTTGGAAATGGCAAGCAATTCAAATATGGCACCGGTGTGCGATATACAGCAAGTAGCCATCTAAATGCAACAAGTTAAACATGCCACAGCACTCAATCATGGCAACAAAATACAAGGAAGGTATCCATTCATGATGCTTAACAAAAGATGAACACTGAGCTACGGCCAATTCATCCATTAACAGGTTCAAACAAGCATGGCAAAAATGCATTTGGTAAACAGATTTTAGACTTAGTGAAATTAACACTTGTCTGGAATTTCAGATCATATAGCACACTTTGGAGCATGAAAACTATATGCTACAGGGCCTGAACATGGCAAAGTAAAGCATGGCATGGAGCTACTCAAAGAGCTTAACAAAAGTCCTTTAGTGACCTTGAGCCAAAAGAGATCAGAAAATACATTTGCAAGCATGTGAACATGGCAAAAACATAATCAGATCACAGACTTAGTGAAAAACTGGAGCATGCAAAAACAGATATCAAGTAGGCATGTTTACGAGCTCGATGCACTCACTACGGAGCAAGTCATGACAATCTAAGCATACACCCATCAAGAATACACATTATACAAGCTAGACATGGCAAGAACAATAACATAGCATGCACGAATCAACTACAACATCCTCGGCAAAATCGCTAACAAGTAGACAATCTGCCCAGATTCACGAAATAGCAAAAGTAGAGCTCGATTGACTCAAGCTAGGGTGCTCCATAATTGCAAACAAAGACATGGATGGATAAAGCACTACAAGATTAACAAAACATCCTTACTGATTATCCTCAAAAGAGGCACGGATCACTAGGAAACAACATGAACATATGGCATATTGAGATAAACAGATCAAGGACTTAGTGGAATTGCTAAGTCCCTGAAATCAGTATTAACGAATGCACCACTTTGCAAGCTTGTGCTAGTCACCACACACATCACAAAAATACATGGGTTGCACCTCTGGAAAGACTGCAAAACATATAACAAAACTCATGTAGAACTCAGGGGCATATCATGCACACAATAATCATGGCAAAAATGACAATTATCTAATTGGAGCAGCAGATCTGACAATTATCTTAAATAGCACTCCTCCAACAGCATTTCGGGCATCAAGATGAACTCAAATGAAAATGATGCAATGAGATGAAATGATGTACTCTCTGGGATGAACATTTTGATATGCTATATGCCCAAAACGGATCTACGGATGCAGAGATACGACACGACAAACATAGCAAAATAATTAGGGTTTCGGGGCAAAAAGTCAACCGATCCGAAAACTGGATCCAGATCTGGCTCGGGGGCACTGTAGCAGCGACGCGGTTCCCGAGGTTGGCCAGATGCGTCACCGGAGAAGAAGTCCGGCGGGGCGGCAGTCGGCGGCGGCTTGCGGCGTGCTGGCCGGCGAGGCGGCGCGCCGGCCGGAGTGGCCGGACGTGGGGAAGAAGTAGGCGGCGCCGGCTGGGGCGGCTCGGCCCAGTCGGGCGGCGGGAGGGCCGGCCACGGGCCTTGCGGGCCCGCACGGTGCGGCGATGTGGGCACGGGTGGTGGCGTATCAGGCGGCGACAAGTGGCGGCGGCGGGGAGGAAATGGACATGTCCGGGCGGACGAAAAAATGTCCGTCGGCGTGTGGAGACGAAGGGGACTAGGGTTTGCACGAGGATTTCGGGGGAGGACCTATTTATAGGCATAGGAGGAGCTAGGAGAGTCCAAATGAGGTGCGGTTTTCGGCCACGCGATCGTGATCGAACGCTCTAGATGATGGAGAGGGTTTTGGTGGGTTTTGGTCCAAAATGGAGGGGTGTTGGGCTGCAACACACACAAGGCCTTTTCGGTCCCTCGGTTAACCGTTGGAGCATCAAACGAAGTCCAAATGGTACGAAACTTGACAGGCGGTCTCCCGGTAGTAAACCCAGGCTGCTTGGCAAGTCTCGGTCCAATCCGGAAATGTTTAATCCCCACACATGAAAGAAAGGTAGAAATGACCATTGGAGGAGAACGGAGCGCCGGAATGCAAAATGGACAACGGGAAAAATGCTCGGATGCATGAGATGAACACGTATGCAAATGCAATGCACATGATGATATGATATGAGATGCATGACAACGATAACAACACACGGTGACAAAAACCCGAACCCGAGAAAATAAAATAACTTAGCGTCGGAAACGGCAAGAGTTGGATTACATATTAGGTAAATCATATCCGGGGAGTTACAGCGGTTGACGCTCTTATTTTGCCGCAAGAAAGCTAATATTCGGAAAAAAATCACGGCGAAGGTTTCAGGCCAATCGGAGTTACGGATCTCCATATATATACGAAAC
Source organism: Triticum dicoccoides (assembly GCF_002162155.2). Taxonomy (NCBI): domain Eukaryota; kingdom Viridiplantae; phylum Streptophyta; class Magnoliopsida; order Poales; family Poaceae; genus Triticum; species Triticum dicoccoides. The sequence continues at coordinate 593,560,344 of NC_041392.1, read as the reverse complement.
AATGAAACAAAGCTAGAACAGAACGCAGAAACAGAGAGAGACAGAGAGACGGATCCAATCTCAGAGGGGCTCTCGCCCCTCCCGTGCCATGGAGGCCATGGACTAGAGGGGAAACCCTTCTCCCATCTAGGGAGATGTTCAAGGAAGAAGAAGAAGGAGGGGGGCTCTCTCCCCCTCACTTCCGGTGGCACCGGAGTGCCACCAGGGGCCATCATCATCACCGCGATCTACACCAACACCTCCGCCATCTTCACCAACATCTCCATCACCTTCCCCCCTCTATGTACAGCGGTCCACTCTCCCGCAACCCGCTGTACCCTCTACTTGAACATGGTGCTTTATGCTTCATATTATTATCCAATGATGTGTTGCCATCCTATGATGTCTGAGTAGATTTTCGTTGTCCTATCGGTGGTTGATAAATTGCTATGATCGATTCAATTTGCTTGTGGTTATGTTGCTGTCCTTTGGTGCCCATCATATGATTGCGCGCGTGGATCACACCCTAGGGTTAGTTGTATGTTGATAGGACTATGTATTGGAGGGCAAGAGTGACAGAAGCTTCAACCTAGCATAGAAATTGATGCATACGGGATTGAAGGAGGACCAATATATATTAATGCTATGGTTGGGTTTTACCTTAATGAACATTAGTAGGTTCGGATGCTTGCTAATAGTTCCAATCATAAGTGCATAGAATTCCAAGTCAGGGATGACATGCTAGCAGTGGCCTCTCCCACATAATACTTGCTATCGGTCTAGTAAAGTAGTCAATTGCTTAAGGGGAAATTTCGCAACTCCTACCACCACTTTTCCACACTCACTATATTTACTTTATTCTTTCTTTTATCTAAACAGCGCCTACTTTTCATTTACGTAATCTTTATTATCTTGCAAACCTATCCAACAACACCTACAAAGTACTTCTAGTTTCATACTTGTTCTAGGTAAAGCGAATGTCAAGCGTGCGTAGAGTTGTATCGGTGATCGATAGAACTTGAGGGAATATTTGTTCTACCTTTAGCTCCTCGTTGGGTTCGACACTCTTACTTATCGAAAACTATTGCGATCCCCTATACTTGTGGGTTATCAAGACCTTTTTCTGGCGCCGTTGCCGGGGAGCAATAGCGTGGGGTGAATATTCTCGTGTGTGCTTGTTTGCTTTATCACTAAGTAATTTTTATTTGCTGTTCTTAGTTGTTTTCTATCTTTAGTTATGGGTAGGAAACGCAAAATACCAAAAAAAATAGTTGTACCTAATGAACCAATGGTTGAAGAACCACTCAAAATCTATCACACTGTTGAAGCTTTTTACTTGGATCATCTTCGATCCCTTTGTGCTCGTGCCGAAACCCCAACTAGCTTAGTTGAGGGCAAATCTTTAGATGAGCATGCTTGTTATGTGCGACACCATATATCTGAAAAAGGGAAATTATTATGGAGTCAAATTCAACGTTTGCAATGCTATGCTTGGAATTTATGTGAATTATAAGATTTTACTTGTTGTTCTGAAAACCCTAAGGAACACCTTCCCTACCAATGTGAGTTTATTGATAATGGAATCTTATCTTCTTATGCTAAAGGTGTTTATAGTTACTATGATGTTCAACAAATTGAAGAATTTGTTGCTTTTGAGGGTGCTTATGAAATTGCTTCTTTGATTGAAAAGTATGATGCTACTTTTCACAAATCTGAAAATTTTGCCATACTTAAATATTGCTATGATAATTATGCTTCTAATACATATGTTAAACAATATATTGAGGAATACTCCGTTGTCCAAGAAGAGACTAATATTTTGCAGGAGTCTATGGAAGAAGAAATTAATGAAACTGTGAGCTCATTGGATGAAAAATATGAGGAGGAGAGCGAAGAACAAAAGGAGGAAGAGCGGATTAGCTACCCATGCCCACCTTCTAATGAGAGTAACTCTTCAACTCATACATTGTTTAATTTCCCTTCGTGCTTACCGAAGGATGATTGCTATGATGATTGTTATGATCCCATTGATTCTTTTGAAATATCCCTTTTTAATGATGCTTGCTATGGTTGTGGCCAAGATGCCAATATGAATTATGCTTATGGAGATGAACTTGCTATAGTTCCTTATGTTAAACATGAAATTGTTGCTATTGCACCCACACATGATAGTCCTATTATATTTTTGAATTCTCCCGACTACACTATATCGGAGAAGTTTGCCCTTATTAAGGATTATATTGATGGGTTGCTTTTTACCGTTGCACATGATGATTTTGATGAATATAATATGCATGTGCTTTCTGATCCTACTTGCAATTATTATGAGAGAGGAACTATATCTCCACCTCTCTATGTTTTCAATACGATAAAATTGCAAGAAACTGTTTATACTATGCATTGGCCTTTACTTTGTGTGCCTGAATTGTTCTTTTATGACATGCCGATGCATAGGAAGAGAGTTAGACTTCGTTGTTATATGATATATGTTACCTTGTGCTCACCACTAAATTACAAATCATTGTTAATTAAAATTGGCTTTGATATACCTTTTGATCTGGGTGGATCCATTACTTGAGCACTATATGCCTAGCTTAATGGCTTTAAAGAAAGCGCTGCCAGGGAGACAACCCGGAAGTTTTAGAGAGTCATTTATTACTGTTGAGTGCTTTCATATAGTTTAAAAACAACAAAAATAAAGAGGGGAACCCAAAACTTTTTCAAAAAGAAAAGTGAAAGTGAGAGAGACGAGCATTGTGAAAATGGGGGACGTCCTTGAACTTTGTTCATGCCCATGGGAACTTTGTGAATCTTAATTATAGAAACTTTTCAACAAAAATAATTATCCCTTGTACAATTACATTGTATTATAAAAATAATGTGCCAAGGTTTGCCTTTAGGATGTTTACATTTGCTTGATGGTTTGTACGGTGCAGGACAGAAACTTTGGCTGTAGTGCGCGATTTTACATTTTTAGCTGGAACGTCAAATGGTTCTGATTCTTTTTTCACTGTCTTCCTATACAATTTTTTTATTTTTATTAATTTTGGTAGAATTTTTCAAGTATCAGAAGTATGGTAAAAGTTCAAATTATTACAGACTGTTCTGTTTTAGACAGATTCTGTTTTTGATGCATAGTTTGCTTGTTTTGATGAAATGATCGATTCATATTAGTGGGTTAAGCCATGAAAAAGTTATATTAAAGTAGACACAATGCAAAAACAAAATATGAATTGGTTTGCAACAGTACTTAGAGTAGTGATTTGCTTTATTATACTAACGGATCTTACCGAGTTTTCTGTTGAAGTTTTGTGTGGATGAAGTGTTCAATGATTGAGAAGGTCTCGATGTGAGAAGAAGGAAGAGAGGCAAGAGCTCAAGCTTGGGGATGCCCGAGGCACCCCAAGTAAATATTCAAGGAGACTCAAGCGTCTAAGCTTGGGGATGCTGGGGAGGCATCCCCTCTTTCTTGAACAAATATCGGTATGTTTTCGGATTCGTTTTGTTCATGCGATATGTGCAATCTTGGAGCTTCTTTTGCATTTAGTTTTCATTTTTTTTATTTTATGCATAATGCTGGTATGAGATAGTCCTTGGTTGATTTATAGAATTCTCATTGCACTTCACTTATATCTTTTGAGTATGTCTTTATAGAATGCTTCATGTGCTTCACTTATATCATTTGAAGTTTGGATTGCCTGTTTCTCTTTACATATACAACCGCCATTCGTAGAATGCTATTTTGCTTCACTTATATTTGTTAGAGCGTGGGCATATCTTTTGTAGAAAGAATTAAACTCTCTTGCTTCACTTATATCTATTTAGAGAGATGACAGCAATTGGTCATTCACATGGTTAGTCATAAAATCCTACATAAAACTTGAAGATCACTGAATATGATATGTTTGATTCCTTGTAATAGTTTTGCGATATAAAGATGGTGATATTAGAGTCATGCTAGTGGGTAGTTGTGGATTGTAGAAATACTTGTGTTGAGGTTTGTGATTCCCGTAGCATGCACGTATGGTGAACCGTTATGTGATGAAGTCGGAGCATGGTCTATTTATTGATTGTCTTCCTTATGAGTGGCAGTCGGGGATGAGCGATGGTCTTTTCCTACCAATCTATCCCCCTAGGAGCATGCGCGTAGTACTTTGTTTCGATGACTAATAGATTTTTGCAATAAGTATGTGAGTTCTTTATGACTAATGTTGAGTCCATGGATTATACGCACTCTCACCCTTCCATCATTGCTAGCCTCTCTAGTACCGCGCAACTTTCGCCGGTACCATAAACCCACCATACCTACCTATCATGGCATTTCCATAGCCATACCGAGATATATTGCCATGCAACTTCCGTCATCATCATATACATGACTTGAGCATTCATTGTCATATTGCTTTGCATGATCGTAAGATAGCTAGCATGATGTTTTCATGGCTTGTCCGTTTTTTGATATCATTGCTATGCTAGATCATTGCACATCCCGGTACACCGCCGGAGGCATTCATATAGAGTCATATCTTTGTTCTAGATATTGAGTTGTAATATCGAGTTGTAAGTAAATAAAAGTGTGATGGTCATCATTATTAGAGCATTGCCCCAGTGAGCAAATGATGATGGAGACTATGATTCCCCACAAGTCGAGATGAGACTCCAGACGAAAAAAAATAAAAATAAAAAAAGGAGAAAGGCCAAAAAAGAGAGAAGGCGCAAAAAACAAAAAAATGAGAGAAAAAGAGAGAAGGGGCAATGTTACTACCCTTTTACCACACTTGTGCTTCAAAGTAGCACCATGTTCTTCATATAGAGAGTCTCTTGAGTTATCACTTTCATATACTAGTGGGAATTTTCATTATAGAACTTGGCTTGTATATTCCGATGATGGACTTCCTCAAATGCCCGAGGTCTTCATGAGCAAGCAAGTTGGATGCACACCCACTTAGTTTCAGTTAGAGCTTTCATACACTTATAGCTCTAGTGCATCCGTTGCATGGCAATCCCTACTCACTCACATTGATATCTATTGATGGGCATCTCCATAGCCCATTTATACGCCTAGTTGATGTGAGACTATCTTCTCCTTTTTGTCTTCTCCACAACCACCATTCTATTCCACCTATAGTGCTATGTCCATGGCTCACACTCATGTATTGCGTGAAAGTTGAAAAGGTTTGGGAACGTCAAAAGTATGAAACAATTGCTTTGCTTGTCATCAGGGTTGTGCATGATGTGAATATTTTGTGTGGTGAAGATGGAGCATAGCCAAACTATATGATTTTGTAGGGATAACTTTCTTTGGCCATGTTATTTTGAAAAGACATGATTGCTTTATTAGTAGGCTTGAAATATTATTGTCTTTATGTCAAAAGATAGATTATTGCTTTGAATCACTCGTGTCTTAATATTCATGCCATGATTAGATATGTGATCAAGATTATGCTAGGTAGCATTCCACATCAAAAATTATTTTTTTAGCATTTACCTACTCGAGGACGAGTAGCAATTAAGCTTGGGGATGCTGATACGTCTCCGTCGTATCTATAATTTTTGATTGTTCCATGCCAATATTATTCAACTTTCATATACTTTTTGGCAACTTTTTATATTATTTTTGGGACTAACATATTGATCCAGTGCCCAGTGCCAGTTCCTGTCTGTTGCATGTTTTTGGTTTCGCAGAATATCCATATCAAACGGAGTCCAAACAGGATAAAAACGGACGGAGCTTATTTTTGGAAAATATGGAAAATTCGAAAGGAAAATCAATGCGAACCAGTGCCCGAGGTGGTCACGAGACAGGGGGCGCCCCCCTAGGGCGCGCCCCCTACCCTCGTGAGCCCACCGTAAGGTGGTTGACGCTCTTCTTTTGCCACAAGAAAGCTAATATTCGGAAAAAAAATCACGGCGAAGGTTTCAGGCCAATCGGAGTTACGGATCTCCATATATATACGAAACGGTGAAACAGAGCCAAAACAGAACGCAGAAACAGAGAGAGACAAAGAGACATATCCAATCTCGGAGGGGCTCTCAACCCTCCCGTGCCATGGAGGCCATGGACCAGAGGGGAGACCCTTCTCCCATCTAGGGAGAAGGTCAAGGAAGAAGAAGAAGGAGGGGGCTCTCTCCCCCTCGCTTCCGGCGGCACCGGAGTGCCACCGGGGGCCATCATCATCACCGTGATCTACACCAACACCTCCGCCATCTTCACCAACATCTCCATCACCTTCCCCCTCTATCTATAGCGGTCCACTCCCCCGCAACCCGCTGTACCCTCTACTTGAACATGGTGCTTTATGCTTCATATTATTATCCAATGATGTGTTGCCATCCTATGATGTCTGAGTAAATTTTCGTTGTCCTATCTGTGGTTGATGAATTGCTATGATTGATTTAATTTGCTTGTGGTTATGTTGCTGTCCTTTGGTGCCCATCATATGATTGGGCGCATGGATCACACCCTAGGGTTAGTTGTATGTTGATAGGACTATGTATTGGAGGGCAAGAGTGACAGAAGCTTCAACCTAGCATAGAAATTGATGCATGCGGGATTGAAGGGGGACAAATATATCTTAATGATATGGTTGGGTTTTACCTTATTGAACATTAGTAGTTGCGGATGCTTGCTAATAGTTCCAATCATAAGTGCATAGAATTCCAAGTCAGGGATGACATGCTAGAAGTGGCCTCTCCCACATAATACTTGATATTGGTCTAGTAAAGTAGTCAATTGCTTAAGGGGCAATTTCGCAACTCCTACCACCACTTTTCCACACTCGCTATATTTACTTTATTGTTTCTTTTATCTAAACAGCCCCTACTTTTCATTTACGTAATCTTTATTATCTTGCAAACCTATCCAACAACACCTACAAAGTACTTCTAGTTTCATACTTGTTCTAGGTAAAGCGAACGTCAAGTGTGCGTAGAGTTGTATCGGTGGTCGATAGAACTTGAGGGAATATTTGTTCTACCTTTAGCTCCTCGTTGGGTTCGACACTCTTACTTATCGAAAACTGTTGCGATCCCCTATACTTGTGGGTTATCAGTATGCGGTGCATTGCGGTATAAGATCAGACGAGATGACCCTGCTGATGTTGACGGCGAGCCCCCCAGGAAGAGGGTTCCTGCGAAGGTGATGTGGTATGCTCCTATAATACCACGGTTGAAACGTCTGTTCAGAAACGAAGAGCATGCCAAGTTGATGTGATGGCACGGTGAGGACCGTAAGAAAGACGGGAAGTTGAGAGCACCCGCTGACGGGTCGCAGTGGAGAAAAATCGAGAGAAAGTACTGGCCTGAGTTTGCAAGTGACCCAAGGAACGTATGGTTTGGTTTAAGCACAGATGGCATTAATCCTTTCGGGGATCAGAGCAGCAATCACAGTACCTGGCCCGTTACTCTATGTATGTATAACCTTCCTCCTTGGATGTGCATGAAGTGGAAGTTCATTATGATGCCAATTCTCATCCAAGGCCCTAAGCAACCCGGCAACGACATTGATGTGTTCCTAGGGCCATTAGTTGAAGAACTTTTATAGATGTGGAATGGAAACGGTGTACGTACGTGGGATGAGCACAAACAGGGGGAATTTAACCTACACGCGTTGCTGTTTGTATCCATAAATGATTGGCCCGCTCTCAGTAACCTTTCAGGACAGACAAACAAGGGATACCACGCATGCACGCACTGTTTAGAAGAAACTGAAAGTATATACCTGGACAAATGCAGGAAGAATGTGTACCTGGGCCATCGTCGATTTCTTCCGACCAACCATCAATGTCGAAAGAAAGGTAAGCATTTCAAAGGCGAGGCAGATCACCGGAAGAAGCCCGCCATGCGTACCGGTGATCACGTACTTGCTATGGTCAATGATTTACACGTAATCTTTGGAAAGGGTCCTAGCGGACTAGCTGTTCCAAATGATGCTGAGGGACACACACCCATGTGGAAGAAGATATCTATATTTTGGGACCTACCCTACTGGAAAGACCTAGAGGTACGCTCTTCAATCGACGTGATGCACGTGACGAAGAACCTTTGCGTGAACCTGCTAGGCTTCTTGGGCGTGTATGGGAAGACAAAAGATACACCTGAGGCACGGGAGGACCTGCAATGTTTGCACGAAAAAGATGGCATGCCTCCGAAGCAGTATGAAGGTCCTGCCAGCTACGCTCTTACGAAAGAAGAGAAAGAAATCTTCTTTGAATGCCTGCTCAGTATGAAGGTCACGACTGGCTTCTCGTCGAATATAAAGGGAATAATAAATAGGCCAAAGAAAAAAGTTCTAGAACCTAAAGTCTCATGACTGCCACGTGATTATGACGCAATTGCTTTCGGTTGCATTGAGGGGGCTTCTACCGGAAAACGTCCGATTAGCCATTGTGAAGCTATGTGCATTCCTCAATGCAATCTCTCAGAAGGTGATCGATCCCGAAATCATACCAAGGCTAAGGAGTGATGTGGCGCAATGTCTTGTCAGTTTCGAGCTGGTGTTCCCACCATCCTTCTTCAATATCATGACGCACGTCCTAGTTCATCTAGTCGACAAGATTGTCATTCTGGGGCCCGTATTTCTACATAATATGTTCCCCTTTGAGAGGTTCATGGGAGCCTAAATAAATATGTCCGTAATCGCGCTAGTCCAGAAGGAAGCATCTCCATGGGCCATCAAACAGAGGATGTCAATGGGTTTTGTGTTGACTTCATTCCTGGCCTTAAGAAGATAGGTCTCCCTAAATCGCGGTATGAGGGGAGACTGACTAGAAAAGGCACGCTGGGAGGGGCCTCAATAATATGCAGGGACGGATATTCTTGGTCTCAAGCACACTACATAGTTCTACAAAACTCTACCTTGGTGACCCCGTATGTCGATGAACACAAGAACAGTCTGCGCTCCAAATACTCGGAGCAGTGCGACGACTGGATTATATGTGAACACATCAGGACTTTCAGCAGTTGGCTGGAAACACATCTCAGAGGTGACAACACTGTTTGTGATGAGCTGTACTTGTTGTCCAGGGGACCATCTTTGACTGTATTGACTTACAAAGGATACGAGATAAATGGGAATACATTTTACACGATCTCCCAAGATCAAAATAGCACCAACCAAAACAGCGGTATCCGCTTTCATGCAGCAACCGAGAGGGGAAAGGACACATATTATGGTTACATAGTGGACATATGGGAACTTGACTACGGACATGATTTTAAGGTCCCTTTGTTTAAGTGCAAATGGGTTAATCTGTCAGGAGGCGGGGTACAGGTAGACCCACAGTACGGAATGACAACAGTGGATCTCAACAATCTTGCGTATGCAGACGAACCGTTCGTCCTAGCCAATGATGTGGCACAGGTTATCTATGTGAAGGACATGTCTACCAAACCGAGAAAAAGAAAAGATAAGGAAGTGAATACATCATACGATGATCCAAAGCGCCACATAGTTCTTTCAGGAAAAAGGGACATCATGGGAGTGGAGGGCAAGACAGACATGTGTGAAGATTATGAAAAGTTTCATGAAATTCCTCCCTTCAAAGTCAAGGCTGACCCAAGCATCCTGATAAACGATGAAGATTATCCATGGTTACGGCGCAATAAGCAAATGACACAAGCGAACAAAAAGTAAAGACTTTCTCCCGCAACTATTATGATGATACCATGCCAACTTTGTAACAGACGAGTATGATACCATTGTCCGTTTTGTACATGCACATGCTATGTGGGTGAAATTATGATACCATGCCAACTTTCAACTTTTTCAGAGTTCATTTGAAATGCTTTAATGTCTTATGGTTCGGCCCTCGTAATACCATTATTCAAATTTTAACTATTCAAATTTAAAAACTAATGGCACTAACAGAAAGTTTACATTTTTTTCTAAAACTAATGGCACTAACAGAAAGTTTATAATTTTTCTGACCTAAAAGAAAAAGAATTAACAAGTAAAGCAAAAAACAAAAGAAAATAAATAATGAAAAAAAACTGGAAAAAAACTATTTTTCTAGTAAAGTTAATCACAAACTTGTGATTCACACAAATTTCAAAGAATTCAAATTTTAACTACTTAAATTTGAAAACTAATGGCACTAACAGAAAGTTTATAATTTTTCTAAAACTAATGGCACTAACAGAAAGTTTATAATATTTCTAAAACTAATGGCACTACAGGAAAGTTTATGATTTTCCTGACCTAAAAGCAAAAATACTTAAAAATAAAGCAAAAAACAAAAGAAAATAAATAATGCAAAAAACAAAACAAAAAATAGAAAAAAAAACTATTTCTATAGTAAAATTAAGGACAAACTTGTGATTCACACAAATTTCAAAGAATTCAAATTTTAACTACTTAAATTTGAAAACTAATGGCACTAACAGAAAGTTTAAAATTTTTGTGGCCTAGAAGAAAAATAATTAAAATAAAACTTTAATAAAATAAATAAAAATAAAAACAATAAGTATTTTGTTATAAGTAGAAACAAAATAAAATAAATAAAGCAACAAATAAACAAAAAAAGTGCCACCTACTGGGCCCCCACGGCCTGAATACGACTAGAAACCCTACCATGGGCCAGAATTCAGGCCCGCAGGTGGCCCAGTAGGCCCATAGGCACACAGCGTATGGTTAGGCCCGAAAGCCTACAATTGAGAGGAGCTCGAGAGGGTGGGCGCAGCAGCGCTTATAAACCACTCTCGATCTCTCTCAGCTAGCGAGGTGGTACTAAACTTTTGACGCGGGGCAGCACAAGGCCTTTGGTCTCGGTTGGTACCACAAACCGGGACTAAGGGGGTCATTGGTGTCGGTTCGTGGCACCAACCGGGACCAATGCTCCTCGCCCCTGGCCCATGACCATTAGTCCCGGTTTGTGCCACAAACCGGGACTAAATGGTTGGTCCTCGTTGCAGGCAGAGTTTAGTCCCACCTCGCCAACCGAAGGGGGCTCACACCGGTTTATAGCCCTTCCCTCTCTGCCTTGTTGAGCTCCTCTCAAAGTGAAAATAGATGCCCTTAAAGATAAAAGTTTAACCTAAATTCAGAGTGAATTTCTCTGAAATTCATAGAAATTTACTATGAATTTAGGTTGAATTTTCTCTATAAGCGCATCTATGCTCATTTTTAGTAAGTTAATCACAAACTTGTGAATCACACAAATTTCAAAGAATTCAAATTTTAACTATTCAAATTTGAAAACTAATGACACTAACAGAAAGTTTATAATTTTGTTAACCTAAAAGCAAAAAGAATTAAAAATTAAAGCAAAAAAACAAAAGAAAATAAATAATGCAAAAAACAAAACAAAAAAACAGGAAATAAAACTATTTTTATAGTAAAGTTAATCACAAACTTGTGATTCACACAAATTTCAAAGAATGCAAATTTTAACTATTCAAATTTGAAAACTAATGTCACTAACAGAAAGTTTATAATTTTTCTAAAACTAATTGCACTAACAGAAAGTTTATAATTTTGCTGACCTAAAAGCAAAAAGAATTAAAAAATAAAGCAAAAAAACAAAAGAAAATAAATAATGCAAAAAACAAAACAAAAAAACAGGAAAAAACTATTTTTCTAGTAAAGTTAATCACAAACTCGTGATTCACATAAATTTCAAAGAATTCAAATTTTCACTATTCAAATTTGAAAACTAATGGCACTAACAAAAGTTTATAATTTTCTAAAACTAAAAGCAAAAAGAATAAAAAAAATAAAGCAAGAATCAAAAGAAAATAAATAATTCAAAAAACAAAACAAATACTGGAAAAAATAAAAATGCCACCCATTGGGCTACACGGCCTGCATACGACTAGAAACCCATATGTACATGGGCCAGGATGCAGGCCCGCACGCCCAACAAGGCAGTGACAAGGGTAAGCAAGTACTGCCTGCATATTAGAGAGGAGCTCAGCACCTGAGCCGCAACGCAGCTTATAAACAGGTGCTGAGCTCTCTCAGCTAGCGAGGTGGGACTAAACTTCCCACCGCACCGCCCTAGCGCAAGTCCCGGTTTGGTCCCGGTTGGTGGCACCAACCGAGACTAAAGGGGGGCATTGGTCCCGGTTCGTACGAACCGGGACCAATGCCCCCTTTAGTCCTGGTTGGTGCCACCAACCGGTACCAAAGGCTGCCGCTTCCCGCCCTTTGGGCTGCTAAAAAAAGGCCTTTGGTCCCGGTTGGTGGCACCAACCGTGACTAATGCCCACCTTTAGTCTCGGTTGGTGCCACGAACCGGGACTAAAGGCTTTGCTATATAAGTTCACACTTAGGAAATTTTCACTCTCATCTCGCAGTTGTCGCCCCGACAACGCCGACGCCGCCCGCCGTCGCCTTCGCCCGTGCCCGTCGTCGCCGTCGCCCGCGCCCTCGCCGTCGTCCGCCGTTTCCCATGCCCTCGCCGTCGCCCGCGCCCCTGCCCCGACGCGCGCCGCCCCGGCCCGCCCCCGTCGTCGTCGTCGCCCTGCCTCGCCCTTCGTCGATGTCGCCCCCTACCCCGAGCGCGCGCTCACTGCCCCGTCGCCATCCTCGCCGCCGACCTCGCGGTCCTCCTCACCTTGGTCCGGCCGGCGCCCTCCCTAGCATTTTTTTCATATATATGCTTGTTTTTTTCATATATATGCTTGTTATATATATATGATGATATATATGCTTGTTATCATAATTGTTTTTGTTCATATATATATATATATATGTAATTATTTTTTTATAGAATATGATGTTCTTTTCATAGATGATCAAATATGTGATGTATGCACGGATGTGGATGAAATATGATGTTTTTTGTTCATAGAACACTCGCAAAAAAAGAACATGATGTTTTTTTATTCACAGTTTTTTTTGTTCATGAGAGAGGCGGGGACGTCGAGGGATCATAGATGTATTTTTCAGAATTTCCTATCATGCATAGACGGATTTTAGACCACGGGAGCACCCCCTCCCTATCGTTGCAAAAGTTGCTAAGTGATATTAAGAAGGAAGAAGAAGAAAAACAAGGATAGGAAAAAAGAAAATAAGAAGAGGAAGAAACAATAAGAGGAGAGGAAGAAGAGGAGAAATAAATAAGAAGAGGAAAAAAGAAGAAAAAAAAGAGGAGAAGAAGAAAGGAATAGAGGAAAGAAGAAAAAATAGAAATTTCCTAAGGGGGGGTCGATATACCCCGTGTCCCGATAACTTCAACACGAGGGGGGGATCGACCTACCCCCTCCCTGATAACATTATTTTCCCATGTATGTATGTCGTCGTTGTCGATATAACCCCCTCTCGGATAACTTCGACCGTGATAACTTATACCACGGGAGCACCCCCCGGCCCTCTCGCTCGACCAAAACTCTCGAGGACACCCAAACCCTAGAAAAAATGATGTTGGTCTCCTACCCCCTCCCGCCGCGCCCCTACCCTTGAAGCATTGCCGAGGCCACCCCAAACCCGAAATAAGCTAGGTCTACATTTGCCACTAATATATCCACATGCTGTCATGTTTGTGTAATAATTGCCATGTTGTAATATTTGCAGAAACAATGGAGTTCAGACGAGACGAGGAACAAGAACAGGTGTTGGGGGACATAATCTTAGCCGGAGGTAATGTCATGTCGTATCTTAACGACAATGATGGTCTGGAAGCAGAACAGGGTGAAGAAGAAGCAGGCTACGGTGATCGAAGAATGGAGGAGGAAACACATGATTATGATGGCTCCGGTGACCCAATGCTGGTGCAAGAAGGAGCCCGTGGTGACGGCTCCGGTGACCGAACAGAGTCCGTCCAGGTAAATATATTAGTTAAGCCTGTGATGACTAGCTAATTGATGCATTCATTGTTTTGGTATGTACACATATTAATTAACTCTCGTCTAATTCTTCTTTTTTCTAGCCCTCTGGATCGAGCACAACTTCGGTAAAGAGACGAGGCCCGAAGAAAAAGTTGCGCTCGGATGAAAGGTTTGAGATCACAGAAATCGCGCGCGATGGCATGCCGATTGAACCCATCCGGACAAAGGAAGCATTTTCTGCTCAGTTCGGGGTTCTTGTTAGGGACAAGATCCTGATCAGCATCCAGCAATGGTGTAAGCCTAAGAACGAAGACCCTGAGGTGTCTTATGTCAATGATATGCAGAAAGATGACCTTTGGACTGAGCTGAAGGCAAATTTCACCCTACCGCCGAAGGAGGATCCGGAGGAGCCAGTTAAAGAGAAATTAATCAAGTCTCATGCTCTTAAGAAGATGGCAGAGCTATTCAGGAGGTGGAAGAAAGAGCTGAAAACGTTTGTTGACAACGAAGAGACACCAGAATCCATCGGCAGATATGAGAAGATCAGAGATCACTGGCCCGCATTTGTGGCCTACAAGACATGGAAAAGAGTAAGAAGATGTCGGTGAAAAACAAGAAAAATGCTGCAAAGAAGAATCTTCACCATCGCATGGGGTCAGGTGGCTACCTCAAAGCCCGGCCTAAGTGGGCCAAGGCTGAGAATGATCTGCTTGATAAAGGGATCGAACCAGAGACAATGAACTGGCCAGACCGTTGCCGGACTTGGTTCTTCGGGGCTGGCGGAACCGTGGACCCTCTATTAGGGAAATGTGTTTGGACGGACGAGCAAATGAACATACCAGTCAAGAAGCTAAAGCACTATATCGATGTAGCGCAGCAAGGGACGTTCGTTCCAGACAGAGAGAACGACGAGCTCACAATGGCCCTCGGGAATCCTGAGCACCCTGGACGGACACGAGGCACGCCAGGCTCCGTTCCGTGGAAGGCTGGTTTTCTGGACACAGGCGGTTACAAATGCCAGGAGAGTAGGAAAAAAGTGCAGCAGACCCAACTGCAGGCGCTGCACGCAAGGGTACAAGCGATAGAGGAACGAGAAGGAAATCGCAGCAAACGAACTACCGAACTACCCCCGAAGCTACCCCGCCATCAAAGCGGAGAAGCAGCGTGGCTTCCACTGAGCTGCTTCAGCCGAAGCATGTCTTGACGGCTCCTGCCAGCTATCCCGTGGATGCGATCACGGAGTCTCAAAATTGCCACCTTATGACGCAATGGATGAATTTGAAGGTCAAGGCGGCTGTTGGCTCTGTTTTTCCTACTGAACCCGGCACAACTTTTCATTGTCGTACGATTCTAGAAGGATATGCCAGGGTGACGGTGGATGAAATAACGGAGGGATTTGAGGACCTCCAGCTTGACCACCCTACCGGTGAAGGGGATACTCGGTGGGTTCTTGTCTATTGACTCCATGCCTATGGCGGAAGGAGCTCATCAACCTTCCGAACTGGACGCCTCCGCGTCCTCCTCCTCCGGTGAGTCAGGGCACTCCGCCTCCTCCACCGCCTCCTCCTTCGGCGAGTGACGATCAGGGCAATCGGCCTCCTTCTCCGGCGTGTGGCGGCACTCCGCCTCCTTCTCCTCCTGCGCCGGCACGCCCGAGCAGCCAGCCTCCTCCTTCTCCGCCTCGTCAGCAAGGGCGGAAGAGACCCGCCGCCACTCCAGCTGCTCTGGCACGTCGTAGTCCTTCTCCTCCACCTCGTAAGCAAGGAAAGAAGGCAGCCGCAGCCGCTCCATCTGCTCTACCAGCGTCTAGCAGTACAGCTAGAGGCGGGAGGCAATACAGATTCGGTCCTTCTCTGAAGACTCCAGAGAAGTTACCATACAAGAGGACCCCGGAGGAGAATGCGAAGATCGCACGAGCCGAAGTGACGAACTTCTTTCAAGGGGTGAAAGCAAAGAAACATCCACCTCCAGATGAGAAGGTAGATCCGGTGAAAGCGAAGCGCACTCTGGCTGCCCTGAGAAAACCACCAAAGTCTCCACTGAAAGGCAACTATGAGCGCATTATTACAAAGGCATTTGTCGAAGCGGAGCGGTCGGGAAGTACTGTCAGTGATCAAAGGTTAAAAGAACGACGAGCTGGGAAAAAATTTGCCCGGCTCGGCAAACAAGCGAACCAATCGTGCCCCCCGCTCAAGGTGCCTACTAATGATCCGAGGATAGTGCCCGATTATAGCAATCTTGGAGATTACCTGCCCGACGATGTACATTATGAGTTCTTGGAGGTGGAGGAACACAAATACGAGTACGGGAAGCCTCTCGTCAAAGATGAAAGATCTCTAACAATGATGATGCGAAGATCCATGATTGGTACATGAAAACCTGCAGAGAGTCTGGGGGAGAAATACTTTGACGCTGAGAGTTACAGAGGAGCATGACCTCGTTGGAATTGAACTGTTGAATGTTCCATTTGAGGAGTTCTTCCAGTTTTTCAATCAAAAGGCCCTCGATAAAGCAACGGTCACTTGCTACTGTCTATAAGTAGTACTACTTCTGTCATTATGTCTCTCTATATAGGTCAGCTCTTTCATTGCATGTATTTATAATTATCCTCACTATATTATGCAGATTGAAGATCGCCGAATTGAAGAAAAGACAAATCGGTGATATTGGGTTCATTAACACAAATCTCATAGATGCAACTGAGGTTAAATATCGTGCCGAAGATACCGAGGCCAACTTGCTACGATCGTTGGTAATAAATGAAAACAAAGATATAATACTCTTTCCTTACAACTTCAAGTGAGTGTTACTGTCTTGTGCATATTCAGTTTCCCTTATTAGTCCAGGTTATAGTAATGTAATTGATGAGTTATGCATGCGTGCACAGGTTCCACTATATTCTCCTAGAGATTAAGCTTGAGTAGGGACTAGTAACCGTCTTAGACTCGAGACAAAAAGATCCCCAGGACTATGCGGACATGACTCAAATGCTCGAGAAGTAAGTTAAATTGATCATTATCCACCATATCAACAACTTTGTTCATTTCCTGATATCAAGTAATTGTTTTCTTTGTCTGACAGGGTTTGGAGAAAATTCACCAAAAAAGCTTCGGGATTGCCGAAGAATCTGCAATTTAGACACCCGAAAGTAAGTACTATAGTAACATGTTCCGCGCATCTCCTAGTGATTCAAGCGCTAGTTTCATGAATACCATTTGGCATGCTTGCTTATCAGTTTGATTGACCTCTATTTCTTGTAAAGTGGTTGTGGCAGGAACAAGGGAATGATTTCTGTGGATACTACGTTTGCGAGTCCATCCGCCACACTACCTGTGAACGGGGGTACTCTGACAAACAATATGAAGTGCGTAAGCAATAATATTCACAATTTTATTTTATTACCATCATTTGTGTTGAGTTTCATTTATTCATATATATATATGTATTGACCCCCTTCTTCAAATTAGATCTTTCGGATGCGGGATGAACTCCTAGCACCAGATCGTATGCGAGCAATTCAAGAGGAATTGGCGGCTTTCTTCCTTGACCACGTGATCACTGAAACGGAGAATACTATGTGTATCATGTGTTCATATATAATTAGGCGATTATATTGTAAGATATAATCATTGTATATATGTAGAGGGTAGTGTCGGATAGATATACGAGAACTTGTTGTTCGACCAATCTCTTAGAGAAGGAGAGGTGGTCGATATCACTTCTCTTTGTATGCATATATGTTCATGACGATCTTCTATTTCCTTCGTTTGCTTACTAGCTAGCTAGCATGTCTAGTCCTCTCTATACGTATATAGTACGTAGCATCGACTAAGCACGGACATAAGAGAGGACACTTCTCTCTATTAATTAGCTAGCTAACACAATATATGAAACATCTAAATTAACCTCCCAAAACCC
>NC_041392.1:593519002-593542576 GCF_002162155.2 Triticum dicoccoides | reverse complement strand
TCAAAAAAAACAAAAACCTCAGCCCCTGAAATGCTGACGCGTGGATGCCTATTGGTCCTGGTTGGTGCCACCAACCGGGACCAAAGGCCCTCCTGCCTGGGCTCGGCGCACCGGCCACGTGGAGGCCCATCTGTCCCGGTTCCTGTTTGAACCGGGACTAAAGGGCCAGGGCATTAGTAACGACCCTTTAGTCCCGGTTCAAAAACCGGGACAAAAGGCCCTTACCAACCGGGACAGAAGACCCTTTTTCTACTAGTGTTAATTGTGGTATGAATATTCATATCCGAAAGATTCAAGATAAAAGTTTAATGTTGACATAAAATAATAATACTTCAAGCATACTAACAAAGCAATCATGTCTTCTCAAAATAACATGGCCAAAGAAAGTTATCCCTACAAAATCATATAGTCTGGCTATGCTCTATCTTCATCACACAAAGAATTTAAATCATGCACAACCCCGATGACAAGCCAAGCAATTGTTTCATATTTTTGACATTCTCAAAACTTTTTCAATATGCACGTAATACATGAGCGTGAGCCATGGATATAGCACTATAGGTGGAATAGAATGGTGGTTGTGGAGAAGACAAAAAGGGAGAAGATAGTCTCACATCAACTAGGCGTATCAACGGGCTATGGAGATGCCCATCAATAGATATCAATGTGAGTGAGTAGGGATTGCCATACAACGGATGCACTAGAGCTATAAGTATATGAAAGCTCAACAAAAGAAACTAAGTGGGTGTGCATCCAACTTGCTTGCTCATGAAGACCTAGGGCATTTTGAGGAAGCCCATCATTGGAATATACAAGCCAAGTTCTATAATGAAAATTTCCCACTAGTATATGAAAGTGACGAAATGGGAGACTCTCTACTATGAAGATCATGGTGCTACTTTGAAGCACAAGTGTGGTAAAAGGATAGTAGCATTGCCCCTTCTCTCTTTCTCTCTCATTTTTTTATTTGGGCCTTTTCTTTTTTTATGGCCTCTTTTCTTCCTTTTTTTTATTTTTCGTCCGGAGTCTCATCCCGACTTGTGGGGGAATCATAGTCTCCATCATCCTTTCCTCACTGGGACAATGCTCTAATAATGATGATCATCACACTTTTATTTTTTTACAACTCAACAATTACAACTCGATACTTAGAACAAAATATGACTCTATATGAATGCCTCCAGCGGTGTGCCAGAATATGCAATGAATCAAGAGTGACATGTATAAAAGAATTATGGACGGTGGCTTTGCCACAAATACGATGTCAACTACATGATCATGCTAAGCAATATGACAATGATGGAGTGTGTCATAATAAATGGAACGGTGGAAAGATGCATGGCAATATATCTCGGAATGGCTATGGAAATGCCATAATAGGTAGGTATGGTGGCTGTTTTGAGGAACGTATATGGTGGCTGTATGATACCGGCGAAAGGTGCGCGGTATTAGAGAGGCTAGCAATGGTGGAAGGAAGAAAAGTGCGTATAATCCATGGACTCAACATTAGTCATGAAGAACTCATATACTTATTGAAAAAATCTACAAGTTATCAAAGCAAAGTATTACGCGCATGCTCCTAGGGGGATAGATTGGTAGAAAAAGACCATCGCTTGTCCCCGGCTGCCACTCATAAGGAAGACAATCAATAAATAAATCATGCTCCGACTTCATCACATAACGGTTCACCATACGTGCATGCTACGGGAATCACAAACTTTAACACAAGTATTTCTCAAATTCACAACTACTCAACTAGCACAACTTTAATATCACCATCTTCATATCTAAAACAATTATCAAGCATCAAACTTCTCATAGCATTCAACACACTCATAAGAAAGTTTTTACTATTCTTGAATACTAAGCATATTAGGATTATTTAAGCAAATTACCATGCTATTTAAGACTCTCAAAATAATCTAAGTGAAGCATGAGAGATCAATAGTTTCTGTAAAACAAATCCACCACCGTGCTCTAAAAGATATAAGTGAAGTACTAGAGCAAAACTATATAACTCAAATGATATAAGCGAAGCACATAGAGTATTCTAACAAATTCCAAATTGTGTATGGCTCTCTCAAAAGGTGTGTACATCAAGGATGATTGTGGTGAACTAAAAAGCAAAGACTCAAATCATACAAGACGCTCCAAGCAAAACACATATCATGTGGTGAATAAAAATATAGCTCCAAATAAAGTTACCGATAGAAGTAGACAAAAGAGGGGATGCCTTCTGGGGCATCCCCAAGCTTTGGCTTTTAGGTGTCCTTAGATTATCTTGGGGGTGCCATGGGCATCCCCAAGATTATGCTCTTGCAGCTCCTTGTTCCATAATCCATCAAATCTTTACCCAAAACTTGAAAACTTCACAACACAAAACTTAAAGTAGAAAATCTCGTGAGCTCCGTTAGCGAAAGAAAACAAAAGACCACTTCAAGGTACTGTAATTAACTCATTGTTTATTTGTATTGGTGTTAAACCTACTGTATTCCAACTTATCTATGGTTTATAAACTATTTTACTAGCCATAGATTCATCAAAATAAGCAAACAACACACGAAAAACAGAATCTGTCAAAAACAGAACAGTCTATAGTAATCTGTAGCTAGCGCAAGATCTGGAACCCCAAAAATTCTGAAATAAATTTCTGAACGTGAGTAATTTATCTATTAATCATCTTCAAAAAGAATTAACTAAATATCACTTTCCAAATAAAAATGGCAGCAGTTCTCGTGAGCGCTAAAGTTTCTGTTTTTTACAGCAAGATATCAAGACTTTCCCCAAGTCTTCCCAATGGTTCTACTTGGCACAAACACTAATTAAACACAAAAAACACAGACAAAACAGAGGCTAGGTAAATTATTTATTACTAAACAGGGGCAAAAATCAAGGAATAAAAATAAAATTTGGTTGCCTCCCAACAAGCGCTATCGTTTAACGCCCCTAGCTAGGCATAAAAAGCAAGGATAGATCTAGGTATTGCCATCTTTGGTAGGCAATCCATAAGTGGCTCTCATAATAGATTCATAAGGTAATTTAATTTTCTTTCTAGGAAAGTGTTCCATGCCTTTCCTTAACGGAAATTGGAATCTAATATTTCCTTCCTTCATATCAATAATTGCACCAATCGTTCTAAGGAAAGGTCTACCAAGAATAATAGGACATGAAGAATTGCAATCTATGTCAAGAACGATAAAGTATACGGCCACATAATTCCTATTTGCAACAATAAGAACATCATTAATTCTTCCCATAGGTTTCTTAATAGTGGAATCCGCAAGGTGCAAGTTTAGAGTGCAATCATCAAAATCACGGAAACCTAAAAAAATCACACAAAGTCTTTGGAATCGTGGAAACACTAGCACCCAAATCACATAAAGCATAGAACTCATGATCTTCAATCTTAATTTTAATAGTTGGTTCCCACTCATCATAAAGTTTTCTAGGGATAGAAACTTCTAATTCAATTTTTTCTTCATAAGATTGCATCAAGGCATCAACGATATGTTTAGTAAACGCTTTATTTTGACTATAAGCATGAGGAGAATTTAGCATGGATTGTAACAAGGAAATACAATCAATCAAAGAGAAATTTTCATAATTAAATTCCTTGAAATCCAAAATAGTGGGTTTAGCAACATCTAGGGTTTTAATTTCAATCCCACTTTCATCAAATTTAGCATCAAGATCTAAAAACTCTGAATTTTTGGAACGCCTTCTAGGTAAAGGTGGATCATATTCGGTCCCATCATTATAAAGATTCATATTGCAAAACAAAGATTTAATAGGGGACACACCAATAACTTTTAGATCTTCATCTTTATTTTCATAGGAAATAGAATAACACGCTTTTATAAAGGCATCTTTCTTAGCACGCATCCTAGCGGTTCTTTATTGGCACTCATCAATGGAAATTCTCATGGCTTTGAGAGACTCATTGATATCATGCTTAGGTGGAATAGATCTAAGTTTCAAAGAATCAGCATCAAGAGAAATTCTATCAACGTTCCTAGCCAAATCATCAATCTTAAGCAATTTTTCTTCAATCAAAGCATTGAAATTCTTTTGCGAAGTAATAAATTCTTTAATATTAGATTCAAAATTAGAGGGCATCTTATTATAACTCCCATAAGAATTGTTGTAGGAATTACCATAATTATTAGAGGGATTACTAGGATAAGGCCTAGGATTAAAATTTCCTCTATACGCGTTGTTACCAAAATTATTCCTACCAACAAAATTCACATCCATAGGTTCATTATTGTTCTCAATCAAAGTAGACAAGGGCATATCATTAGGATTAGAAGAAACACTCTTACTAGGAAATAATTTCATAAGTTCATCCATCTTTCCACTCAAAACATTAATTTCTTCTATCGCATGCACCTTTTTATTAGTAGATCTTTCAGTATGCCATTGAGAATAATTGACCATAATATTATCTAGGATTTTAGTAGCTTCTCCTAAAGTGATTTCCATAAAAGTGCCTCCCGCGGCTGAATCTAAAAGATTTCTAGAAGCAAAATTCAATCCGGCATAAAATTTTTGTATAATCATCCACAAATTCAAACCATGAGTAGGGCAATTAAGTATCATTAATTTCATCCTCTCCCAAGCTTGTGCAACATGTTCATGATCAAGTTGCTTAAAATTCATAATATCATTTCTAAGGGAGATGATCTTAGCGGGAGGAAAATACTTAGAGATAAAAGCATCTTTGCACTTGTTCCAAGAATCAATACTATTTTTAGGAAAAGACGAAAACCAAGCTTTAGCATGATCTCTAAGCGAAAAAGGAAATAGCTTCAATTTAACAATATCATTATCCACATCTTTCTTCTTTTGCATATCACACAAATCAACGAAGCTATTTAGATGGGTAGCGGCATCTTCACTAGGAAGGCCGGAAAACGGATCTTTCATGACAAGATTCAGCAAAGCGGCATTAATTTCACAAGACTCAGCATCGGTAAGAGGAGAAATTGGAGTGCTAATAAAATCATTGTTGTTGTTATTGGTAAAGTCACACAATTTAGTGTTATCTTGAGCCATCATGACAAGCAAGCAATCCAACACACAAGCAAACAAAAAGCAAGCGAGCAAAAAGAGGCAAATAGAGAGAGGGAGGATAGAGAGAGAGGGCGAATAAAATGGCAAGGGTGAAGTGGGGGAGAGGAAAACGAGAGGCAAATGGCAAATAATGTAATGCGGGAGATAAGGGTTGTGATGGGTACTTGGTATGTTGACTTTTGCGTAGACTCCCCGGCAACGGCGCCAGAAATGGCTCGTTGTCGGGAGTCAAATCTTGACTTGCGTGAACCTCCCCGGCAACGGCGCCAGAAATTCTTCTTGCTACCTCTTGAACACTGCGTTGGATTTCCTTGAAGAGGAAAGGATGATGCAGCAAAGTAGCATAAGTATTTCCCTCAGTTTTTGAGAACCAAGGTATCAATCCAGTAGGAGGTTGCGCGCGCGTCCCTAGTACCTGCACAAAACAAATAACTCCTCGCAACCAACGCGATAAGGGGTTGTCAATCCCTTCACGGTCACTTACAAGAGTGAGATCTGATAGATATGATAAGATAATATTTTTGGTATTTTTGTGATAAATATGCAAAGTAAAATAAAAGCAAAGTAAAAAGCATAGGAAATAAGTAAGTATTGGAAGATTAATATGATGAAGATAGACTCGGGAGCCATAGGTTTCACTAGTGGCTTCTCTCAAGAGCATAAGTATTTTACGATGGGTGAACGAATTACTGTTGAGCAATTGACAGAATTGAGCATAGTTATGAGAATATCTAGGTATGATCATGTATATACGCACCATGTCTGAGACAAGTAGACCGACTCCTGCCTGCATCTACTACTATTACTTCACTCATCGACCGCTATCCAACATGCGTCTAGAGTATTAAGTTCATGAAAACATAGTAACGCCTTCAGCAAGATGACATGATGTAGAGGGATAAACTCAAACAATATGATATAAACCCCATCCTTTTATCCTCGATGGCAACAATACAATACGCGCCTTGCTGCCCCTACTGTCACTGGGAAAGGACACCGCAAGATTGAACCCAAAGCTAAGCACTTCTCCCATTGCAAGAAAGATCAATCTAGTAGGCCAAACCAAACTGATAATTCGAAGAGACTTGCAAAGATAACCAATCATACATAAAAGAACTCAGAGAAGATTCAAATATTGTTCATAGATAATCTTGATCATAAACCCACAATTCATCGGTCTCAACAAACACACCGCAAAAAGAAGATTACATCGAATAGATCTCCACAAGAGAGGGGGAGAACATTGTATTGAGATCCAAAAAGAGAGAAGAAGCCATCTAGCTAATAACTATGGACCCGAAGGTCTGAGGTAAACTACTCACACTTCATCGGAGAGGCTATGGTGTTGATGTAGAAGCCCTCCGTGATGGATGCCCCCTCCGGCGGAGCTCCGGAACAGGCCCCAAGATGGGATCTCATGGATACAGGAAGTTACGACGGTGGAATTAGGGTTTTGGCTCCGTATCTAATCGTTTGGGGGTACGTAGGTATATATAGGAGGAAGTAGTACGTCGGTGGAGCAACAGGGGGCCCACGAGGGTGGATTGCGCGCCGGGGGGGGTAGGCGCGCCCCCTACCTCGTGGTCTCCTCCTTTGTTTCTTGAGGTAGGGTCCAAGACTCCTGGATCATGTTCGGTGAGAAAATCACGTTCCCGAAGGTTTCATTCTGTTTGGACTTCGTTTGATATTCCTTTTCTTCGAAACCCTAAAATAGGTAAAAACAGCAATTCTGGGTTGGGCCTCCGGTTAATAGGTTAGTCCCAAAAAATAATATAAAAGTGGATAATAATGTCCAAAACAGTAGATAATATAGCATGGAGCAATCAAAATTATAGATACGTTGGAGACGTATCACTAAACAACATGCTGAATTGATTTTGAAAATGCATGAGTTAACTAAGGAAAACATTGAGCGCATGAATGCTAAATATAAACTTGCTGGAGATAAGGGTAGAAAATATGTTGTGTTTGCACCTGGAGATCTTGTTTGGTTACATTTGCTTAAGGATAGATTTCCTGATTTACGCAAACCAAAGCTAATGCCACGTGCCGATGGTCCTTTTAAGGTGTTAGAGAAAATAAATGATAATGCATATAAAATAGAGCTACCTACAGATTTTGGGGTTAGTCCCACTTTTAACATTGCAGATTTGAAGCCTTATTTGGGTGAGGAAGATGAGCTTTCGTCGAGGACGACTTCATTTCAAGAAGGGGAGGATGATGAGGACATCAGTACCATTGTTACACCAATAACCCCTGCTACTATACATACAGGACCAATTACTAGAGCTCGTGCACGCCAATTAAATTACTAGGTACTTACATTTCTTGGTAATGATTCTAATATTCATGAGAATATGATGCTAGGATACATTTTTTTTGCTTACAAATGAAGGGACTAGCTTGGAGAAGGATGAACATTGGAGCAAGAACAAGCATGGAGATGATGGCATGCGCAAGGGAAACAAGAACGGAGTTTCAAGTGATGATTTTAGGACTTTGAAGCCACCGTGATGAGTGCATGAAGTCTTGGACGAAATATACAAGATGCCACTTCACAAATTTCGTCTAGAGTCTGCTATAGGTGTTGTGTCACCTTATTATTGGGCCAGGCCCATGTAATTTCGAAATACATAAGTATAGGTTGTTTTTAGAGTCCGCATGTGTGGGGAAACAAGAGATAGGGTTGGTTTCGGACCCCTTTCCCAAGGGCCACAAAATTCCCCCCTATTCCTCCATATATACAACCCTTAGTGTGTCGTTCAGACTTTCGGTTTTGTTTAGATTAAAAGTTCGCCATAGCTGCAACTTCGCGTACTTCGTTTGTGTTCAACGACCAGACCAAAGCGTCAAAGAACCCCACTTGATCAATAAAGCTTTCCTCTTTTATTTGCAATATCCAGATTGCAATTTTCAGTTTCTTGCTTGTTCTTCGTTTGCTTGCAGGAAATAGACCCTCGTGGTCGGCTTGATCGTGCTCCGGCATGGTCAATAACCTCTTGGAGTTGGTTTAGCGATTGCTAAGGCGCGACGTCCTCGCTTGTTCGTAGTCGGATCGTCAAAGTCTACTCCACCATAAATGATAGCCTCCATCTCATCAAAAGACGGGACACCTTTGCCTCTATCAAGTGGCCCTTGGGGAAGGGGCCCTTGATAGAGGCGGGGGTCCCGATATTTCGATGAGATGATAGCTATCGATTTGGTGGAGTCAACTTTGACGATCCGACTATAAACGTGCATGACGTTGCGTCTTCGCAATCGCTAAACCAATCTCCCGAGGTTACTGACGATGCTGGAAGCACGATCAGCCTGACCACGAAGGTCTATTCCTGCACGCAATCGAAGAACAAGCAAGAATATGATGATTCAATTTGAATATTGCGAATATAGATGAAGTATTGATAAAGGTGGGGATCTGAAAGTTGTCTTGGTCTGTTCTTTGGACACAAACAAAGTACACGAAGTTGCAATGGCTAACTTTTAACTAAACAAATCTCAAGGAAAAAGCTACTAGATGGATCTACTTATATAGGAGCAAGGGGTAGCGGCCAAGGAGGTGGGAGGACGTCCCAAGGCAGTCTAAAACTAAACCTAGGTCGTACAAGGCTCATGGGCCCAAGTGGAGGTGATGCAACACCTTTGGACTTGTAGTTTGACTCGGATTCTGCTGCAGCGTCAGATTGTTTTGTCGATAACTCAATGCTCCGAACGAATTTTAAGGTGAATCCAATTGGGTTGGAAAGAGCACGAAATCTACTATCCAACAAAAAAGAAAGAAAATCACCCAAATCGGAGTCCTTATGAAAGAGTTATTGGCATTTTGAGTCAGGTATGTCTGTGCAGTCCGAATCTGAATTCAGAACGTGAGAGACTTGGATTCTATCTTCTCTAGGCCCAAAAGTGACGTGAGAAGACTTTTTGAACAGCACCTAAATTTCTCTTTTTCCCTTATCTTCATATGTGGATTGTAAAAACGTCTCATACACCTGCAATTAAACATGACACAAAAATTTGTGAAGTATCTTTGTCCTGGATGACATAAATAAATTATTGCATAGTTTGCATTAGAAATCACCTCACAAATATACATGTATGCAATATTTTTTGTCGTATCGAAGGTAGTCATGTCCTCATCATCCTCCACTTCTTGAAAACAAAGCCGTCCTCGGCGTTGCTTAATCTAAAACGTGGCTAACAAAAAAGACAAGGTGTACATGTTGTATATGTATATGTCATCCATTTTTACTTTCCTTGGTTTTTGCACATATGACACATGTATACATGAGTAACTTTTATAGTTCATAAAATCTGAAGCCAAAATATTATCACAAGAAGTAGAAGGCACGAAAATATTGCAACTCAGTGTGCATATATAAGTGAAGCTCTTATTCATTTCAAAAGGTTGACAATGTTCACCATTATTAACTCCTACCACAACCGACAGTACTAAAGATCTTCCAGTACCAGTAACTTAAAAGTGCTTTATTCATCAACTACTGATTTTGAATCCCCAATCCACCCTTGTCTTTTTGTCTGCAAACCTCAGACCACTTTACCAAATGATACTTTCTTTTGTCTTCCCCATCTTGACCAAATATAGGCACGTATTTACAAGCATATAAGAAATAAAGTCAGGGATCAAATCGTGCCAAGAACATCAAGATCTAGTGGTGAAGGAATTCTTTGCTAGCTCGTCAGCAAACTCGTTAGCCTCCCTAAAGCAGTGTTTGAAGGAGATCTTTCCAAAGCCTATCACCAGTTGTTTGCACTACATAGTGAGCACTACGTCCCGACCTAAGTAATCATCCATCTACACAAGTGAGTCCAAAACAAACATGTGGAAGGGGAGTGAAAGGGTACTGGCTGTTTGAAGGAGATCTTTCCAAAGCCTATCACCAGTTGTTTGCACTACATAGTGAGCACTACGTCCCGACCTAAGTAATCATCCATCTACACAAGTGAGTCCAAAACAAACATGTGGAAGGGGAGTGAAAGGGTACTGGCTAAGACGAGATAACTTGAGGCGATCAGAGGCAAGAACCGGACAAGAGTCCTTCGAACGCACGCGTAGGGTGAGAGGGGGGGCGAAACGGGAAAATCCTATTCGCCACTAAATGCGGCAAATAGTCACCAAAACGCACAGGGGCGTGCCTACTAGGACGACCCATTTCACCAAAACACAGAAGTTTTTTATTTTCTATTTCTTCTTTTCTTTACTTTTTCCGCCTTTTCTGTTTTTTTTCTTATCTATTATGTTTTTTTTTGTATTTTTCATTTAAAAAATTCACAAATATCGTAGCTGTCCAGTTTCTTTTTAAAATATTGATTTCTTTTCTCAAAAAAGTTCATGTTTTCTAAAAAGTGTACGGAATTGAAACAATAAAATAAAATTATTAACATTTTGAAAAAAAATCATATTTTTTACAAAATATCTTCTTCTTGTTTTTAAGTTTTTATTTTGAAATTCCTAAAAAATCAGATTTTTTTGCATTCCTTAGAAAATGGTCGTAATTTTGGAAAATTGTTCCGTTTTAAAAATGCAATTTGAAAAACAGTTCTTCTTTCTAAAAAAATGTTCACAGAACAAAAAGATGTTAAAAAATTCAACAAATGTTCAAGAGTTTAAAAAACTATTCACATCTTCAAAACAATATTCACCATTTGAAATATATTTCACATCTTTCTTAAACTGTTCTCTTTTCAGAAAATATTGTAATTACATTTTTTAAAATACATGATTAATTTTTTAAAATACAAGATTGACTTTTTTAATGCATGGTCAACATTGTTTCTGTACACATTTAATTTTTTTCAAATGCTTGGTTAACATTTTTTTAAATGGAAGATTAACATTTTTAAATACATGGTCACCATTTTTTCTATATAACTTAAATATTTTCAAACCTTGATTAACATATTTCAAGTACAACTTTAACCTTTTTTAATACCATTCAAAATTAAATTTTTTGAATACATAGTCAAAAACATTCTATACACATTTAGAAGTTTTCCAATACATGTTAAACATTTTTTTAATACAACGTCAGTATTTTTTAATGTAAATTTAACAATTTTCAAATGCTTGATTAATTTTTTTATGAACTTGGTTAACATATTTTCAAATGTTTGATTCACATTTTATGGACACATGATCAAATTTTTCACACACATTGCATATATTTGGTATATATTTTTCGTATACATGAGAAATATTTATCTACACACATTTAACATTTTTCAAATGCTTGGTTAACATTTTTTTTCAAATGTTTTATGTAAAGTATTTTTGTAATATATTTATTTAGAATATTTGGAAGTATAAACGAAAATAAAAAATGAACAAATAAATTAAAAATTGTTGAAAATTTTAAGATTTGGGGCAATATATGTGATCTAAAAATTAATCTTAAAAATTGTCCATAATTTTTGAAAATAGTTCCAAATTTTAAAAAATCATGATTTGAAAATTTTTCACAAACTTCAAAAATACTATGCGATTTGAAAAAATGCTCATGAATTTGAGCATGTTTAAATATTTTTTAACAATATTTTTTCTTCAAATTCCAAAAAGTTGCAAATATTAAAAAAAATGCATCGTCAGATCTAGAGACATGACCATGTGGATGTGTTTGTGTTTCCCTTTGTGGTCAAACGCAGGGGGAGTTGGCTATTACTTCTTCGGTTGGTGGTGCTTTGGCTACAACATCAAATTTGGTATTTCGGCGAGTGAGGCGCAATCTAGGTGTGATCAGCTCAGCATTGTCTTCCTCTTCCGGCCATGGATCCTATGTGGATACAATTTTACTGTCCCGACGATGTGTGGAACTCCAGCCAGGCAGCAATAGCAACTTCGGCATGCCATTGACCTGTGTGGAATGGAGAGGGTGGAGGATTCCCTTTCAAATGGATTGTGTTTCCTTTTTCTTTTTGAAAATTTCTTGTAATGTTGATGTTTGATTAATATGCAGCCACAATTCATTTATAAAAGAAAATTCACGTGTTTTGGCGGGACTGTAAGGGGATCGACATAATTACAGTTTTCCTTTCCGCATAAAAGTAATTTTGTTGCCACGAAACTTCATATCTAAACGAGACAACCTACGAACAAACCTGTGGTTGGATGGTTAGGTGGACAGTGGTATCCTTAGCCCATCAATGTTGAAGTCCTGGTGTTTGCATTTATTCTGGATTTATTTCAGGATTTTCGACGATGAGCGTTCAGTGGGAGGAGACGTTCCCGTTGACTACGAGGCGCCTACGGTGACTTGATAAAATCTCAAGAAGATATGCCGGTTCAGTCTCTCAGATGTGCTCGTATGAATAGGGTGTGCGTGTGTGCGTTCATATGAGTGAGTGTATGCACATATATATGAGTGCTTGCGTCTGTGATGTGTTCAAGAGACAACCTAAAAAGTCGTATGCAGGCAATATTTGATACACAGATAATACAAACTAATTACTTCTTTCGATCCATATTAATTATCGCTACTTTAGTACAATTCAAGGTTAAAGTTTTATACAAGTCTTTTAGTACAATTCAAGGTTAAAGTTTTATACAAGTCTTTTTTTCTTCTCGGGCGGGAGACTACAAACTCTAGTTGCCGTCAGGAAAGTCCCTTCGCCGCCTTCCTCCGACAGGGAGCCCTTCGTTGCCTTTCTCCGGCAGCTCCCTCCCGCCGGCGACCTCGGTCGTCGGTGGTGAGGGGGGTCGCCGGATCTACGCGTGTGGATTGTGTAGCTTTAGATTAGGCCCTACTAGCTTAGATTTTTCGGGCGTTCGTTGTTTTGGCTATGCGGCGGCGATGGCGGCGATAAATAAAGAAGCTTTAGATTCTCCCCAACCAGGCAATCCGTCCTATGGTTGGGATTGATTTGGAAACTAGTCTGTTGAAATAGGGATGGCGTGGAGCCGGCTTCCTCGTGATGGACTTGTGTCCTCGGGCTCCCTTGTTGCGATGATCGACGTTTGCTCCTGCGCCGGTGTGGAGTTTGGGAGGTAGCTCACGAGCGGATGCAAATTATGGTCTGCATGGCGGCATATGAAAGATGGTGGATCGTGTCTTGGGTTCGTGGTTCGTGGCTGGCAGGTATGGTTTCCTTTTCTGACGTGTTAGTCGTACGGGGGTGACAGATCTAGAGTTTGATGGCGTGTCCGATGTTGCATCAGCCTGATTCGTGCAACGGCAATGATTTCGTCTTTTGGTGACTCGCCTTAAAGGTCCGCAAAGCTGCATATCAGTGATGAAGCCGTGTCGAGCTCGGATGAGGTAATTCATTATTTTGTTTTGTTTTTTGGTGGCTGCTTTGGTGATGCGGAGGCAGGTGACGAGCGATAGTGTCAAACTCAAAGGATTTTAAGGCTAGTGTTCTACTGTCATTTCAGTTTTGTCATGTCAATATTTGTACTTAGTAAGACTTTTATGTATTTAACAACTAATACAATGAGCAACACGCTTAAACGGGGAGAATACTAAAACAACAATTGGGGGGAGTAGCTGTTTTTATTCGAACAAATTAGTGAAGCGACACAGCCGAGATTCGTACTCCAGCTACTGTAGTAATATTCCCTCAAAGAAAAAGCTACTGTAGTAATAAACCTTAAATCCACAAACTGACACCGTACTATTTTTTTTCCCAGCTCTGACTCTTGTGCGCCAGGAGAGCGCGAATTCTCTCCCCGTACACCCGACGCGGCAGCTCCTCAGCCTCAGGGCAGCGGCAGCGGGTGGAGCCGCGGCGCGACGGCGCAGACGAGCGGGTGCTTCCGCGGCAGCGTCAGCCCGGGCCCCTCCTCCATGTCCACCTTGGAAGCGCCGCCCGCGGGCCGCCACTCGAAGCACTGCACCATGGCGGCCAGCGCCGCCTGCACCACCAGCATGGCCAGCGACGCGCCGGGGCAGATCCGCCGCCCGGACCCGAACGGCAGCATGTGGAAGTGCTGCCCGCGCACGTCCGTCCCGGCGTTCGTGCCCCCCTCCAAGAACCTCTCCGGCCGGAACTCCAGCGGCTCCGGCCAGCACGACGGGTCGCGCCCGATGGCCCATACGTTCACGAACACCGTCGCGCCGGCCGGCACGTCGTACCCGCTCACCTTGCACTGCTCCGGGCACTGCCGCACCACCAGCGGGCCCGTCGGGTGAAGCCGCAGTGTCTCCTTGGCCACGGCCTGTAGGTACGGCAGGTTTGGGATGTCCGACTCGTCGGCGAGCCGGTCCTTTCCGACCACCGCGTCCATCTCCTCCTGCGCCTTCCGGAGAACGTCCGGGTTGTTGATCAGCTCCGACAGCGCCCACTCCACCGTGATGGCCGTCGTGTCCGTCCCCGCCGCGAAGATGTCCTGCGCCAATTACTGTTTTTTCAGCACTAGGTCGATTCGACCGCATCGTGGATGAACAGATCGAGCAATTGATCGAGTAATACCAGCATGAAAGCCTTGATGTTGTCCCTGGAGAGCGGCATCTCGGCGGCGTCGTCTTCGTGCATGTCGAACAGTATGTCAAGAATGTCCTTCGCCTCCCCCTCGCCGCCGTCCTCGGAGTTGGCAGACTCGCGTTGCTGCCGCCGCTTGGCGTCCCTTGCCGTGAGTATCTTCTCCATCATGGCATCGAATTTTCGGTGCACGGCGTCGATGCGCTTGCCGAGGCCCTGCACGTCCCAGTTCTTGAACACGCCGATGTAGTCCTGCAGGTTGAACGTGCCCGTGACCACGGCCGTCTCCGCGACCACGCTCCGCATCTCCTCGGTGTCGTTGTCGTCGCCGGTCCACCGCCGGCTCATCACCATCCGCGAGACGATATCGCCGGTCAGGCCCATTAGCGCGGCGTCCACGTCCACGGGCTTGCCCTTGGCCGCGCTCTGCCCCATGGAGACCACGAGGCGCACGACCTCCTCGCGGCGGACGTGGCTGAGGCGGTCGAGGGTGCGGCCCGCGAGGAGCTCGTGCACGCAGGCCTTCTTCATGAAGCGCCAGAAGGGCCCGTACGCGGAGAAGGAGAAGTCCTGGCCGCCGTAGGTGAGGCGGTGCACCGCCGTCGGCTTGGGGCGGTCCAGGAACGCGGCCTCGTGGGTCTTGAGCACCTCGCGGGCGGCGTCCGGGGAGCAGGCAGCGATGCAGGGCACGGAGCCGAGACGGAGGTAGAGGAGCGGGCCGTGGCGCTCGGCCAGGCGGTGCAGCGCCTGGTGCGGCAGCGGCATGAGGAGGTGGAGGTGGCCGAGGATGGGCAGGCCGAATGGGCTAGGCGGGAGGCGTAGCCCGCCGGTCCTGCGCCGGGTCACGACGTACAGGACGGCGGTGAGGCCGGTGACGAGCAGGAGGAGCGGTACGCTGGTGCCGGCGGGAGTGAACAGGTCTCGTGCTGCCAGCGCCATCTCCATGCTGACGATGGAGCGGAGTTGACTAGTCTACCCTGCTTAGATTTGCTGGTTCTAGTTTGTCCATGTCATTGGCGATTGGCAAGGTTATTTATACATGTACTTGGCTGTACTTTTCTTAACAGAAGTTTGTTTTTGTCCAGAACTACTTATAGATACTCTAATCAACAAATTGGTCGTACTCTATGTCTCCATCCTATATGAAAAAGCAATGTACTACTGAAGATTAAAAATTTCATATGATTTGTGCAAAGGGAGGTTATCCCACAGAGGACAATGCAAAAGTCTAAGTGGCAAAGCAGTAAATAATGGAGACTGGTTTTTCTACCATGCACGGTATCTATCGTACATGCATCCATCATTCCCTTGTTTCGTTGGGATATACGTGTGTTGAGTATATATGGTATGTGCATATTGTGTATTGAGTCCGTCTCCTAATTCCTTATATAGTTAAGGTTTGTGGTCCACCTTTATACATCATATATATATGGCTATGCACGAAGAGCAATACATCGTGCAATCATAATCTCATACATAGTATCAGTTTCCTAGGTTTATTTCTCGCTTCCGCATCTGCCGCCGCCGCCGCGCGTCTCCTCCGCGCCCTCCGCGCCAGCCGCCGCTTCTACCCGATCCCTCCGCCCGCCCACAGTCTCCAGCCGCCGACCGCCGCGCTTCTTCTCTTGGCCGGCACTGCTCTCCAGTGCCTTCACCACGGCAGGTCCTGCTCTTGCGCCGCGGCTGTCCCGTCTCATTCACAGGTCCGCGTGCTGCTGCTATCCGTAGGTCCGCCGGTGATCAGAATCACGTGGATTTGTTGATTCCTTTATTACGAGTTCCACTTGATCTATTGAAGCCTGTCACAAGATCTGGAAACCCGCTTTTGTTCCCGTCTTGGTCGTCCGTGCACATAGCACATATCCGCAGGAGCACTTCAGCCCGAGCCATCCCATCCGCAGCTCTCGTCCATCGCCCGCCCTTCGCGCCTCGCTAGCCACGCGCATTGCCAGGTCGCTGCTGCCGCGTGTATCGCCCGCCAAGGCGGCATCTCCCTCGCGCGCGCTCCACTCCGACCGTCCGCCAGACCCGATGGCGTCCTTTGCCGTCCCGCCGCTGGCGCCCTACGGCGTGGCCGCCACCTTCGGCGCGTCCGGCGTCGCCCCGCCAGCCCGGCTCGGCTCCGCTGCACCCGCTGGCGTACGTCAGCGCCCCATCGCCGGCGCCGACTCTGTCCGTCAACCCCTTGTTGTTGTGCGGGGCGTTCGACGCGCCCGTGTATGGGGCTCCTGGGTATTGGTGAGGGTCGTCAACAAATCAACACTCGCCCGCTGGGCTGTAGCCAGACGGCGCCCCGCACCTGCAGCATCTATCAGCGGGCCAGCAGGATTTTCCGACGGGCCATCCGGCCTACCCGGGAGAGTACCCACCGCCGCTGCCGAGCGGTGGCTACAGCCTTCCAATGGCGTCTCCGCCCCCTCGCTGGCCCTGCCGTCGGCGCCCTGGGACCCGGTGCTCCTTCCCGCACTGCATGTTGCTCCTACGTCGAACAACTAAACCGGAGATGATGATTGGTACATGGACACCGGGGCTACGGCTCACATATTTGCTCATCCTGATAATCTTGCCTCCTTCACTCCCGTCACCATCGGCCGCCGCATCATTATTGACGACGGTTCCACACTCCCTATCACACATGTAGGACACACTTCTTCTCTTTCCAATTACATGCCTATTGCTTTGTAACATACTTGTATCATCTCATCTTATTAAGAACCTTGTTTCCATTCGTCGTTTAACTCGTGAAAATCCTGTTACTGTTGAATTTGATGATCTTGGGTTTTATGTCAAGGACGCTAGAATCAGAATGGTACTTCGCCGATGTGACAGCCTCGACGAGCTCTATCCGGTGCATTCGCCGTCCACCTCCACCACCGCACCGGTTGCTGTCTCCGCCGGCGCCAATCTCTGACGCGCTCGTTTGGGTCATGCCAACCCCGTCACACTTCGTCATATTCTTAGGAGTTTCAGTTTCAGTTGCCATAAGATAAAGGATCACACCTGTCATGCCTATCGTGTTGGCAAACATATTCGTCTCCCATTTAATAACTCCATCACCATAGCCTCTTTTCCTTTTCTGTTGATTCAGAGCGATGTGTGGACGTCTCCGGTTCCTAGTAATTAAGGCTATTTATATTATCTTGTTATCCTTGATGATTATTCTCATTGTGTGTGGACTTTTCCTTTGCGCAGAAAGTCGGATGCACTCTCCACTTTGACGGCTTTTTACTCCTATGTCAGCACGCAGTTTGGGCGTCCCATCCTTGCTCTTCAGACTAACAATGGAAAAGAGTTCAACAACCTTGCTTTCCGCACTTTTCTGTCGCACCACGACACATTTTTTCGTCTCACATGCCCGTATACTTCCCAGCAGAACGGTCGAGCCGAACGCGTCCTTCTCACTCTGAACGACTACGTTCGCACGCTCTTGTTCCATGCTAACGTGCCGCCTCGTTTCTGGCCGGACGCACTCGCTACTGCTTCTCTTCTCCTTAACCTTCGCTCTTGCCGCCCACGATGGAACTATACACCTCACCATCTTCTCTTCGGTATGCCCCCCTCTTATGATGGCTTGCGTATTTTCAGGTGCCTTTGCTATCCTAGCACCGCCGACTTCGTTCCTCACAAACTCGCACCTCGTTCTGTCGCTTGCATCTTCATCGGCTATCCCTCCAACTCTAAGGGATATCGGTGCTACGATCCCGTCTCCCACCGTGTGTTCACTTCCCGACACGTTTACTTTGATGAGCATGTGTTTCCGTTTCACCAGGTACCCCCGGCTGTTCCTCCCGCCACCGGTGACGCGGGCTCCTCGACGCCTCTCCTAGGGCGCTCGCGCGCCTCTCTTGGCCCGCCCCTGGCTTTGAGGCGCGGCCCCCGCATGCGGCGCCTCCTCCAACCGCGGCGCTGGCGCCCCCGACGTTGGCGCCCGTGGGCCCCCCGGCGCCGGCGGCCCCCTGGTGCCCCCGAC
Source organism: Triticum dicoccoides (assembly GCF_002162155.2). Classification (NCBI taxonomy): domain Eukaryota; kingdom Viridiplantae; phylum Streptophyta; class Magnoliopsida; order Poales; family Poaceae; genus Triticum; species Triticum dicoccoides. Next base: position 593,524,104 of record NC_041392.1, on the reverse strand, counting down.
GCCCGCGGCCCCCTCGGCACCCTTGGCGCCCCCCTCCCCCCCGGCGCCTGTGGCCAGTCCGGTCACTCGCACCCATACGGGCGTTTTTGCCCGAGCTCGCGCTACGCTTTGGATGACTACGTCCATGCGGCGTTCACCTCTGAGTCGTCGCTGTTGCCGTCCTCCGTTCGAGCCGCTCTTCGTGACCCGCTCTGGATGGCTGCGATGCAAGAGGTGTTTGGCGCTTTGTTGCACAACCGGACGTGGCAGCTTGTTCCCCGTCCCCGGCACGCCAACGTGATTACCGGGAAGTGGGTCTTTAAACACAAGCTTCGTCCTGATGGTACGCTTGATCGCTACAAAGCGCGCTGGGTCATTCGTGGCTTCCGACAACGTGCTGGCATCGACTTCACCGACACCTTCGCTCCGGTCGTCAAGCCCGGCACGATACGCATGGTTCTCCACTTTGCGGTCTCACGTGCTTGGCCGGTACGTGCACCAGATGGACGTCTCCAACGCCTTCCTCCATGGTCACCTCGAAGAGCAGGTCTTCTGCCAGCAGTCCATCGGGTTTGTTGACCCGGCGCTTCCCGACCACATGTGCCTGCTTTCATGGTCCTTGTACGGACTCAAGCAGGCTCCGCGCGCTTGGTACCAACGTATCGTGGCGTTTCTCCACCAACTTGGGTTCCGTTCTACCCGCTCGGACGCCTCGCTCTTCGTCTATCATCAGGGCTCTGACACGGCCTACTTGCTGCTCTATGTCGACGACATCATCCTGACGGCATGTACGGCTGGTCTCCGTAGTCAGCTCACGGCTCGTCTTCGCGCTGAGTTCGCCATCAAGGACTTGAGTCCTTTGCACTACTTCCTCGGTGTCGAGGTGGTGCGATGTCCGGATGGCTTCTTCCTTCATCAGCGGAAGTACGCTCACGAGCTCCTGGAGCGCGCCGGCATGCTTAACTGCAAGCCCACCGCTACGCCTGTTGATACGAAGGCCAAGCTTTCTGCCACAGATGGTTCTCCTGCTTCGGATGCTACTTTCTATCGGTCTATCGTTGGTGCTCTCCAGTACCTCACTCTGACTCGACCGGAGATCCAGTATGTCGTGCAGCAGGTGTGTCTTCATATGCATGCTCCTCGAGACGTTCATTGGGCTGTTGTTAAGCGGATTCTCCGCTATATCTGTGGCACTATGGATCTTGGCGTCACGCTTCCCGCCTCCGCCGACACCGCCCTCACCGCCTACTCCGATGCAGACTGGTCGGGCTGCCCTAACACTCGTTGCTCCACTTCGGGCTATTGTGTCTACCTTGGACCCTCACTTATCTCGTGGTCGTCCAAGCGACATCCTACGGTCTCTCGTTCCAGTGCTGAGGCTGACTATCGTGCGGTGGCCAACGCCATTGCCGAGTGTTCATGGCTTCGCCAGCTGCTTCAGGAGCTCTCTTGTCCTGTTGACCGTGCCACGGTGGTCTACTGCGACAACGTCTCGGCGGTCTACCTCTCCGCTAACCCGGTGCATCATCGACGAACCAAGCATATTGAGTTGGATATTCATTTTGTTCGGGAATAGGCGGCCCTTGGCCATATTCGTGTTTTACACGTCCCTACTTCCCAACAATTTGCCGATATCATGACCAAGGGATTGCATACGGCGTCATTTGAGGAGTTCCGATCCAGTCTTTGCGTCAGCCGCGGTGCCGCTTCGACTACGGGGGGGTGTTGAGTATATATGGTATGTGGATATTGTGTATTGGGCCCGCCTCCTAGTTTCTTCTATAGTTGAGGTTCGTGGCCCACCTTTGTACATCATATATACGTGCCTATGCACGAAGAGCAATACATCGTGCAATCATAATCTCGTACAACGTGCAATCACAATATTAAACAGGTAAAATATAGCATCCTGACATCACACACATTGATTTCTCTCACATAATATGTTGTAACGTGATATTTCCTAGTTAGTTTCATCTAGTTGAGTTTTATTTAAAAATTAAATGTTTCATATTATTTATAGCAAAATTATACTCCCTCCATTTTATAATTTTTGTCATGGTTTTAGTTCAAATTTGAAATTTGAACTTTGTCAAAGCATATTCAATATTGGGCTCATTTTGAAGATGAAATCGAAAGAAAAACGTATGTACAAATGGAATATTTTTCTGAAATTTATTTGAATATATATAGTTGTTCCAAGTTTAAGATTGAAACCAAATGCATGTGTACTAAGACTGGCCACAGTGGGAGTAACATCACTAGTAACATCACACTTTTCAAAATGATTTTGCTTATGTGGCACATATTTAATAATGAGAGAGGTGATGGTGGTAACTTAGCTAGTTACTGTAACATCACACATACCAAGACAATATGAGTCTATAAGCTAATAAATGAACCATAACATAACAACACACATATGTTACTACCCATTGTGGAGGTAGTAACATAGCCTAGTAAAATGTGATGTTACTAGTCTAAGTTACTCCCCATTATGACTAGTCTAATGAGTAGGAGAGAGAACTCACTCTGTGTGCATGTGGTGTGAGAGGGAAATGAGGAGAGAGAAGCCATAAAGTTGATTGATTGATTGTCAGAATATATGATTATATTACTCTAGGAATAACAAATACTACTGACAAGTTTGCATGCATCCTAATCTCAAGCTGAGCCGACGGTTGATCCATGCACGGGACGTCCCGTGCATGGTAGAAGTGCTTTTCTCATAAATAATGTTGTTTTTGTGATCAGAAGAAAACAGCCCAGACTCTAAATTCAACGAATGCAAGATGTTAGCACGGTATAATCGATTTGAATGATGGTTCAATAGTAGGCTACATGTGTAGACATATATTCATAATTTAGTCGGTTGTGGCTTGTTTATTTGATCATTTTATACTTAAACTTGATACTCAAACTTTAATATATGATTGTGTGCATCATCATATTGCATAGGTCGATGGTTGATCTTTTTTTAAGTAACAAAAATGTCCATATGAACATTTTTCTAGGTCGTTAATTCGATTAAGCAAATATGTGCTATATGCCGTTGAAATCATAGCACTAAATTCATCTATAAATAAAGTTTCTGAACATAAAACTTTAGCCACGTATATTATATATTTGATTAGTCTAATTGCTGACCTAGAGGACGCGCACGTCCTATGCGCCCGGTCAGTGAACAAGGGAATCTTTTTTTAGACGGAATGGACAAAGGAATCTTAACCTCTTTATGTCAGGCCGGGTTTAGAAATGTACAATTTGTCGAATGCATGCTCAACAGACTGCAGAAAGTTTTAACGTGCATCCAAAGATAGATGGCCCGCAGCTCGATCGATCAACTCAGAACTAGTATCTTTCGAGAGTAGCAAAGGGGAAACACGTGCAAACCAACCGTTCCAATTTCTAAAACAAAAATGTTGTGCCAAATGCCATAAGCAGTCTTAAACAAGCAAACATGTGCAAAAAAAAAGGGAAGTAAAACATACATCCGCTGCCAGCTATCCAAATACCAAACCACAAGGGCATGTACAATGGTTGATAGGACAATCTTATCTTAAATCTTACATGTATTTTAGAGATAACAAAAAAATATGTCTACAATGGGTTATATCTTAGACTTATCTTCAATAACTAGCAATTCCTTAAAACATGATGAGACAAATTATGCTAAGAGATCATCTCTTGTCTTATCTTAAACAAGAGAAGACAAGCCTTTTCTTATGAGTTCTCTCTCCTCCACCTCATCATTTATCCTACGTGGCACTCCTAAGATAGCACCATTGTACATGCCCTAAGGTCGTAGTGTTTTACCGCAGTATCAGCGTACCATAAATTTTGTTCAGCTTTTAATTGACTATTATTATGATCATTGGCTCCTTTCTCGCATGCTTTAAAGCAAAAGAGGAAGAAAACTCATCTTGTACAGAAAGAACATTAAATGAATCCAATTCTGAGCCCGGACTCATTTGCACCCGATGGACAGTAAATTCAAATATAATACTAAAAAAATTCAAAACCATTCAAAAAAATTTATGCAGAAAGATGAATGGGTGCGTGTGGTGCGTGGCAAATTTTAAAGCATCTAGACATCTGAGTGGCTCTAAAGAAACAAAACTGGGTCTAAAGAATGCACAAACTGTAAAAAATTTCACAGACCTTAAATTTGTCTATTTTGTCGAGAGCTAGCAGACATCCAAATGCTCTGAAATTTGGCAGGGACATCATGGAATCAGTCATCTTTCTCCACACAAAAAATAGTATTTTTCAAAAAATAATAATTTTTAGCCATTTTTTTGTTCACGGCCCGAGAGCCAGAACGCATCATCGCGTTTTCATGACGTTTACATGATGGTGCTATTAGCTTAGACCTTCTCTAATGCACTAGTGTTTTTCCTAGGTTCCCGTGCCTGACATTGTTTCTTTCTGGGATCATCACATCCATCTCTCACCTCGTAATTATCTTACCACATTTTTTTTGCCTACTCCTATGTAGTACTCCCTCCGTTCCATAATGTAGTGTCTATAGGATTTTTAAAAAGTCAAACCTCACAAACTTTGACCAAGTTTGTGAAGAAAAATATTTATATCTAGAGTGCGAAACATATATCACTAGATTCATCATAAGATGTAGTTTCACATTATATATTTTTGCTATTATAAATATAAATATTTTTCTCTACAAACTTAACCAAAATTTACAAAGTTTGACTTCTCGGAAAATCTATAAGCATTACATTATGAAACAGAGGGAGTAACGCGTTGTTATTTTTATATGCCACGGGAATCCGCGATGTCTCCGGCCAGCCGGCCGCCACACGCATGGTGGGAATATTCAATCGGCCGGCCAGTCGGATCGAGACGATAACGAAATGTTCAGACGCCAGCCGTTGTTGGTGTGCGTATCCAAGCCGATGTTTGGACCGGGCACTGAGAAGATCTCTGGCGTGTAGTAGCGTTGCGTCATCTTTTGGATTTCCGATCTCGACGGGAAGAGATGCCGGCGGCCGGCAGGTGTAAAATAATCAGTCAGTTAGAGCCACCTGATTGACAAGACCTCCGTAGGCGACCAAGTCGTGAAAGCTACAACTACTAGAAGTACTCCACATGGGTTGTCCTCT
>NC_041392.1:593516193-593518802 GCF_002162155.2 Triticum dicoccoides | reverse complement strand
AACCGGATCTGGAAGCATGTGCTCGTTGCGGCTGCCCTGGATGTCTTGTGGTGGTACGGATGCTAACCGAGCTCTGCGCTTTGGCGCTGATGGCGATGACATCTATGGATGTCGTTCTTCTTTTGAGGACGTCGTTGTGGTTCTTCTCTTTGTGTCAGGGTTTCGGGCGAAAATCTTTATTCATCTTGGAATCGACAGTGGTGACGTCCGGCTCCCGAGAGTAGTGTTGTGGAGCTTAGATGTCCTAGACACGATGTATTCTGGCTTGCCTATGTTATTTCCCGGCAACATAATTTTATGCTAGTCCATCATTCCGGGATCTACTTTGTTAGAGGGACTCCTTACTACCTTGTATCGTTTTGTCATGTACTGTAAATTTTGTTTCATTTATAAAGCGGAGCGAGAGCCTAATTCAAGAAGATACCCATGAAAACTGCACACGCCTCACATTTAAGTTTTTTTTTGAAGCATATAAAAAGGTCGAACAATATTATTTTGTTTTGTTACGAATATGGACCTTAGGTGTAAAGTTTTGTGAACAAATGACCTTTGTGGTCACCTTTGTGGTCTTGTGTGTGGAAAACACATCCGTTCTATATAAAAGTTACTATTCAAGTTTTAATTGTTGGAGATATGCCATAGAGGCAATCATGTATGATGATATTTTCTATGTATTTATGAATAAAGATAGTCCGTGGACATTATCAATTATGTGTGTCAGCAAGTACGTGACTTGTTTGTGGGACTATGCATTGTATGATGACTGCCCTAAAAGGTCCCTGGTTGAAAGGGCTGTGTGGACGCGCAGCCGACTAGATTAGCATATGACACGGTCGATGGCTTGGTCTCACTAGCCATGAAGCATTGGATGCTAACCGGATAATATGGACTCGGAAGGATCTGGTCGGATTCGACGTAGTCGGATCCGAATTGAGATAAAATCCAAGTCGGCCAGACCCAACTATGAGACGCAGCAATATGTCATCTGTGAGTCTCTAGTACAACATACGTTCTATGTCCCAAGACCTGAGCTGGCGCATGTACTCGGGATGGTGACAGACTTGCTTTGGGCCAACCAAACGCTACTCCGTGACTGGGTAGTTACAAAGGTAGGTTTTGGGCTTGTCCAGACCCATGCTGCGAGACATGGTCGAGCAAGATGGGATTTGCCCCTCCGATCAGGAGAGAGATACTTTGGGCCCCTCGTGTGATCCGACCAAGATAGGCATGGCCATGCGACAAGGATTATGAGATAATCTGGTTTGTGGTCGGCATCACTGGAACGAGAAAGAGGTCGGGCTAGCACAAGGATGACAGACTTGCCTTGAACCCGACAACATATATCGTGTGGCAAAAGGAATGAAAGTATGATGCACACGTTCACCTAACTAACTTCATAGTCTGCTTGGTGTTCGGCATGCCTTGCTAGGGGCCGCTACCAACCGTGCAGTTCGACGGTGATCCGAACTGCGACCAAGCCGGCTTTAACCTAATGGGTCGCGCGCTTAAGGGAAGGAACCTACGAGGTCGGATCCGAGGACACTGGTCGGATGTGATCCGAGCTGTGTTCGGATTCTGGCTGAGTAGACTTATGGGCTTTAGGGTCCGTGCGAGGCCCAAGTGTTGAGCCCTCGACAGACGCCTATATAAAGTGGGGGTGCGGCACACTCATGCGGTTGATCGCTTCGGCGCTGTCACTAGGGTTTGCATGTGTTGCGAATAGACACCTCCTCTCGCCGTCGGTTGTGTGATCGGACCTAGCAGTCCGCCGCACTACGTTTCTCGTGCACGCGTGGATACCGTTAGAGGCGGTGCACTTGCGCCGCTCCGGCGAACCTGTACGTGGGAACCGATGACTGGCTGTTCGAGGGAGATCGGACGAGGAGGAGACGATCCACGCAGACGTGCTACCCCAACTCTTCTTCCGCTGCACGGCACTGCGTGTCTAGTGGTAACAATCTGTGATCTATTCCCGTAGCATGTTTCTAGTTGTTCTACGTGTAGAAACATTTTAATTTGCAATCAACACACCCTACCATAGAACCCAACATTAATTAGTTGCAAATTTGTTTTTTCACTCATAAGAACACGGAAGTCGTTTCTTCGGGAAACTTCATACGCTAGTAGAACACTCGACCATGTTCGTCCCAAATACTTTCAGAATTGTTTGATTATTAAAAAGCTTTAAAATTAAATTGTTAGCAGACACACTTATTAGAACCATGTCCCAATATACGAGTCCAAAAATAAAGTGTTAGCATCACAACGTGATTCTAAGTGCACCTGCTAAAACACTTTTTTTTTGCCTCGTATTTTTAGCATATTTTTGAACTTGTGTGTGGAAACGTAAAAAAAAACTCTTTCACTGTGCACCCACGTGGGAGGCTTGGAAGGAGAGTTTTTTTTTTCAAAATGATCCAGATTTATTATCAAAGTTCACCGAAAGTACAAAAGCACCTCAGACATAATAAAAATTATTTTGAGATTCCGAAACCATCGAACAACTACTACCGCTGCCAGAACGAGCCGCCGACGCGCCATTTAGAAGGTCCTTTGAGTGTGCGGAGACCACCTTGGTTTAATATGAGATGTGTGTGTGTGTGTGTGTG
>NC_041392.1:593468145-593515983 GCF_002162155.2 Triticum dicoccoides | reverse complement strand
TGTGTGTGTGTTATACTCTAAGCCTATCTCTGATTTGTTCTTCTTTTATGTTTGTGTTTGTAGCTGTTTTTTTGTCAGCTTCACTAATTTTACTTGGGTAATACTCAGCTATTTACATTGAACGATAGAGATTTTGTCCTTACTTAAGAAAACATTCTTTTATTTTATTTTACCTGTCTTTACTATATATCCTATAATGGACATTTTTTAATATGAAATTCTTATAAACATCGTATAATGCAGGGTCGGAGGCCCATAAATACGCAAACTTTCAAACTTGAACTAAAAATCATTTAGGTGGTAAAAAATATATATCAAATTAACTATGAATAGGAGCAAACTGTAAACACTACTACTCATTGTTGGATTTATTTTATTTTACATACCTGCAAAATGAATAAGAGTTGGAACTTTAAATCTTGCATGTTTCTAGAAGATCGCACTCCTCACATATTGTAATTTCTATTGATAATTTTTGTAAAGTTGTGAACATGATTTCGGTGAAGTTTTCATCACAATGAGAGTTTGTGAAGCACATTTTACCCCACTGCTTAATAAGATCTGATAGAAAGAACAACGACGAATTGGCTGACCCATATACAATGCAAGTCGCCACAAATTAGACTAACCGAGCATGGCATGAACAACACCTAGTGAGGTGGAGTGGCACAATAATGGAGCATGCAGACTGTACAATATTAGTGGCTTTATGTAGTCGCACACTGGGTAACAATTCATTGTAATATTGAGTTGGTTAAATTTCGTAGCATGTGCGGTTCCTCGATATGCCTCCATTGACTCCATATATTTTCCATGTAATGAGAGGGATCCTACGAAGGTATGATGCCATTGAAGACTTCCACAAGTTAGAGTGAACAAGTCCATGAGAGTATATCTTATAAAAGGTGCAATCCCTTGAGAAATATTATCAACTAGCCTACAAAAACGTCTTTAATATTTTGAGACGGAGACATTAAGTACTCAACCATGCAAAACCAAAACACTAGGGGCAGTACTCTAACATAACCATGCTTTCTAGACGTCTATCTTTTTTTAGTGGGGGAGATGGGGACCACCAAGTATGGAACAACTCATCATTGATACCACTGCTTGTTGTTTGAACATTTTGACATGAAAGTTGACAACACTTCTGCTTCGGCACAACCCTTCTAAACACATTAATGAAGGATATCTTTCCATATCCCTTCACAATAGAGTCTGTGTACATACAAAAATTATCAATACTAGTTGAATGCCCGTGCATTGCCACGGACAACAAACTTATACATCGAGACATTAATCAAAATATCATTGCAATATTGAGATAAATGGATGATCCATTGCAATTCTTCTCGTGTTGGGAACCCCCAGTTCTCCTGGGTCGCTCTTGCGGCTCACCACCCCGGGGGTCGGGAGAGGGGGGTTGGCGTCACCGCCATCCCAACCAACCCCTCCTCTCTCCTCTCCCTCACCTCTGCTATTGGCGTCCTTCGGCCGGCCCACAGTGGCGGCGGGGCACCCCCTCCCATCTATTTATCTCCTTCCCTGCTCCCTGAGCATGCTCCATCTCTCTCAATCGTCAACGCATAGCAGATCTCACGCCTTAGGATCCCCCATCCCGGCCAGCCGTGTGGTTGATGCAGGCTGTTGTCGCTAGGTACTGGTGGTGCAGCTCCTCGCACGTGGCCGACAGGCGTGTATGGCGTCCCCAGCTGCCGATGGAAGCTAGAACCACTAGATCCAACATGCTCCTGATGTGACCCAGTGGCTTCCTTGTGCATGAACCTCCCTTCATTGGTAGCCCTTGTGGTTGCTTCTCTGGGCGCCCGACAGACAAGATCTAGGGTTTATCACAGTGTGGGTGCAAATTGCAAGCTTTGGGGTGCAGTGGGTGATGAAGTTGCACCGGTGCCGCAACAGGGTGACCGGCTCAGTGCTTGAGGTCCACCACCATGTGGATGGTGGGTGATGGCCTGCTCGTTCAGCAGAGCGGCAGCTCCGGACGGTGGGATGGCGCGACACAATATTGGCGGGTGTCGCTGCGCAAGTGCTCATGTGTTCTCTTGGCTTTTTCGCAATGAGGCGGATCAATCGGGAGGCATCCATCGTGCAAGTGTTAGCTTTGGTGCACCTCTCCTATTATAGGCGTTGTCTACACCATTCTTTGGCCGACCGTAGCTGATGGACATGGATGATGGGGATCATATCCGGATACAAAGCTCTACCCAACTATGTTTGTGTCGGTGATAGCGACACTATCGTGTGTCGTTTCCCTCCTTGGAGGTGTCGTCATTGGTGGCCTCCATACACCATGGGCTCTGGGTGTAAACCCTTGGTCTAGCATGTTCCAAACCAGGCGGTCGCGGTGTTGTGACGTCGTTTCCTCCTTGGAGGCTCCATCGCATCAGCAAGGTCTAAGTTGTGGATGGCAGCGTCTTCTCATCATGTGACGGTTCCATGCTTTGACGGTGGTACTCTCTAGAGGAGCCAAGTTCGGTGAGATGGTTGTGCTTGAAGGCCTCCCTTTTCCGCGCTAGTTTCCATCTGCGCTCTAGGGTGGTGATCATTTTTCTTTGTTCGACTGTGTGACACCCTTCGTGCCGGGGCGAGGAACTGGGGTTTCCTTTATGGCAATGGAACGGGATGAGGCAGTTCTGTCGGACAATCAGGTGATGTCATTGGCATAGCTTCCTTTGACAACCGGTCTCCTTCTCGAGTTGGTTTCCTATGCAGTGTTGGTCCTTCAATCACTTTGTTGCTACTCCTAGGCACCCCTATATGTTGTCTTGTTTTTTAGCTTTGTTGATGCTCCTAGGCACCCTATATCTTGCCATTTTTTTCCTTTTATTTTGCAATGTTGCGTTAAGCTGTACCATTGGTTGTAAGAGCTTCATTAATTTAAAGCCGGGCGCCAGCCTCTTTTCCAAAATAATGTTGAGATAAATATCGTCTTACACTTGCTTCTAATAAAAATACAAATAAGATGTACATTTCTTGACAATCTACTTGTCTATTACACAATGGCTTACAATATTGTTATTGAACAATTCGCCAATCCGAGCATAATACCAAAACAATATCGACCATGCATTTTGTTTTCCCTGCCCGAACTCAAAGGAGACCAAGGCACTTCTTCTCCTTTCAGTTTCTCGGTTATCTTTCAGTTTTGGATTCGTCTCACTTGTCAAACCAGTGCTCTCATATTCCTCCAGGGCAAACAGAAAGATCAAGGCAAAAGATTGCAACAATAATTAGATGAATTGTCCATATTTTTACTATTATTGAGTGCAACAATACAAATTTTCACAATTCACAGGAACATCCAGCTGCCTATGCTAAAAATGTGTGGGATAGTATCAGTTTTAATACAAAAAATGGCCTGGTTTTAATACAGAAATGTGTGCATAAAAACATGAGTAAATTTCTTGTGATTAGGTATTCCTACTTGTATCACAATATTCACGTATGCTAGCATGCTTCCTCACATTTGATTTTAGCATGGAGGAAAATAATTTATTGACTCAACAAGCTGCTTCCTTCAAGACACTACTCATGTTTTTTCTTTATTGAAAAATAGAAGAAAGACATCATTCCAGCAACAAGTAGTCAGTGCCAGTACCCAGCATGGAGTACCTCACACCATGACATCACCAGATAGAATAGCCAGCATGGAACATTCCATTATACTCCCGCCATTCCTAAATACAAGCCTTTTTAGATATTCCAATATGGACTATATAAGGAGCAAAATGAGTGAATCTACACGCCAAAATATGTCTATATACATCTGCATGTAGTCCATATTCAAATCTTTAAAAGGGCTTATATTTAGAAATGGAGGAAGTAGTACGTGAAGTCCCAGGAGATTGAGAAACATTTCATTCGGTAGCATTTAGTCCCCATGATTTGCTAGAGCCATGAAGTTGCATTCGTTGATTCATAACTTCAAAAGGCACATAGATAAAAGATGCAAGTGTATCTCCTGGAATGAGCCTGAAAAAGCTTATGTGGTGTCAAGGAAGCAACACATTATTCCAATGAAAAGGCAAATTGTATCAGTACATCACTACATGAGTGACAAAACAAGAAGACCAGAGAAGTCTGAATATGCAAAGACCCCGTGCATTGTGTGGCACTAAAAATGAGAGAGGATAAGTTATTCAGAACTCCATGTAGTCAGCATGTATAAAATTCTGTTCTGTCTCTAAATCATAGCAACATGCTGAGAACAATTCTAAAATGTTAGGCTAATACATCAATCTTTGTATTTATTGGGACTCTTAGTATCTACAGATAGTTCCTGCTTATTTTATGTTCCATTTTTACTAGCATACAAATATATTTATAGGTGGGAACAATCATTTATCTATTCTTTGATAAGTGTAACACAAATACCACAACACCAATTCTTTAAAAGCACGATAATGACATTTTGGTTTATTTTAGTAAGAAGAACGTGTGTTGAAACTGTAAAAAAATCTAGGAAATTATGAAATTGCAGTATAAGATTAGGTAACCTCAGACCATGTTTACTTTTACTGGATTCTAGAAGAATCGTAAAAGAAAATGAAACATTACATCATGGGAACAAACATGCCTCACGATAGGAATAGTGATAGAAGGAAATACTGACATGGGTAGATAAAAAATACAAGCTCACCTCCGACATGGTTTTAACACAGCATAATACAGAATCCTGTATAATCTTTTTCGCACCACGAGGAGAGAGACATCTTTCTCTCCACTCCTTCCCCTCCACCTTCATTCTTGTCGACATGTCTGAGCCCTCTTTTTAAAAATTTGAACTTCTACAAAATCTTGCACATTATAAACAAAACTATGTGTGAGGAAAATGTCTATGCTGAAATATACAAACTTCAGCCGTCAACATATAATAGCACAATCATTTTACTTTGGAAGAAAACCATATGCAAAGAACATGTCTATGAAAATGAACAAGTGAGTCCTAAAAGCCTGTTAAATGAGTCACCAGAGGTCTTATCAACACTGCATGACCTCTAACCTGCGTGGTTGCTTGGTTAAGATGTGATTGTTCCCTGCATTGAGGAAATAACTTTGCTATTTTGACGCCAACATAAGCAGAAGCATTGAAAGGAAAAACAAAAAGTGAGCGTTGAGATAGTTAACATGAGGAATATGATCTGCAAGTTTTGAGGGGCATCATTATTTTCCTTCTTCCATTAGCGGCAATGGTAGCTAGGTTAGTAGCCGATTGTTGTGCCTCTGCGGCTCTGTGTGATAGCTCTTCTTCTAGAAAAGTACACTGTAGAATAGCTTTAGTTCCAGTTATATAGTAAAATTCTAAAGAAAATTTGATGAAGTAATATAGCATACATGTGCATAATTTGATCAGTCAAATGCAAGAACTTAGAAGTTCTGTTTTTAGCTATTCAGTCAGAGGGAACATTTATTAGATCACAATAGATATGCAGGTTTGAAAAATAATTGGCACTATAAGTCTCTCCCGCTACTCTGTTCTGTAATAGCAAGGAAAGAGCAGACATTACGGCCATGTGTGTCGGTGGTCAGGATTCATTACTGTATCACAGTAAATCACAAATTCAGTATTATTAGCACCATATGGACCGGATCCAGTGCCAACAAGATGCTAGAACAAACTTAACCACATCAAATTCGATAATGTTAGAGGAATGACTCCATATCTACCATACTGGGTGGTTTGACAATGACAACCAAAGACATTGCTGAAATTTGCTGAAAAAAACTCCTATCAATATCTGATGAACCTGTGGCAAGGTCCTTCACCAGAGACTTTAGGTGTGTCGTCATCTTCAGTGAGCATGTACTCCAGCTGGTCATGGACGGTGTACTTGGGCAGTTGGGCTCCCGTGCTATCGTTCACAGCCCAGCCGCCGTATGGTGAAATACCTAGAGGAAGATGTCGGCCGCCGGTGTCGGATATGCCAGCAGAGGCGTGCTAGGACATTATTGTACTGGGCGCTGAATCACCAGAAATACCTAGAGGAAGATGTCGGCCGCCGGTGTCGGATATGCCAGCAGAGGCGTGTTAGGACATTATTGTACTGGGCGCTGAATCACCAGAATGTGGTCATGCCAAACACATGAATAACTATCGATCCAGAAGAGGAATCACATACTTGGAGAATAGCTCCCGTGGAGGCGGCCACCGCGATCGCCCCCCACATTCGCTGCACTGTCGACCTTGCCACGCTCCTACCATTGTCGATGCCGACCAAGGGAAGAAGTTCTTCCCGACCCGACGTGCGCGCCCATGAGAGTGGACGTAGGCGATGGACGGCAACGCATCGCACTGCGGCGCGACGAGAAGGAAGGAAAGGCGGTGGGTTGGGAATGTGGCTCGGCTAGAGACGGGGGACGCGCCGCGATGGGAACAGCAGCCTGGGGACGGGAGGCGGATAGAAAGCAGGGGTGCGAGGGCGTGAGATCGGATTGGATTGGATGAGCTCGCATGTTGGGATGCCCGAGTTCGTGGGTTCGTGGGTCGTAACCGCAGGGAGTTTTGTGGATCTTTCGTCGCTGTTTTTTTGTGGGGCATCGTACGAGGGGAGGTAGCGATAGGAGGAGGAGGTCGAACGATCACGACGTTCAATCCCCCTTTAATAGTAGAGATGTTGCCTGCACCGATAGGCAGCCTGTGTACGTACCGCACACACCCCCTCCGCCCTGAGCCGACCCATTTTACGCTTTTTCCTCATCTGTAGAACCTTCAAAAATTGAATGCATGACGAGATTAGAACCCAGCATCTGCACACTAAGTACGACGACGTAACCAACTGGACTACTTTCTTGTTGTGCCTAGTTACCTTCTTTTTCCTTCTTCAAATATAATACTAACCAACGTGAGCATGTTTGGTTATAATTTTTTGTTTTTTGTTTGTCTGGTTTTTCTCCTGTTTTATTTTCCTCTTTCCTTTTCTTTTCTAAAATTTGTGAACTATTTTTAAATCGTGAACATTTTCTCAAATCTGTGAAATTTTCAAATTCCTGAACATTTTCTTAAATTTGTGAACTTTGTTTCTGTGATTTTTTTTTTCAAATCCACGACTCTTCTCAACTCTTATGATCTTTTTATCAAAGCCTGTGGTTTTTTTCATATTCGTGAATATTTTTTCTAAATGGATGAACTTTATTCATATCCATGCATGCTCGAGCTGGCCCAACAGGCGCCCGACAGGAGTGATGTCGTCTCCTAGTTGTGCCAAGGCCTAAGTGTTTTTTCTTTTATATCTTTTTGTTTTTGTTTTCCTTTTTGTTAATTCATTTTTTGAACTTTATTATTCTTTTTGAAACCTTTTCAAAAGTTTGAAATATTGTTTGGAATACCAATAAACTTTCTCGTTTTTAAATGTTATTTACAATTTAAAAAATGTTCTGGAATATCAAAAATATGTTCCTGTTTTTGAATGTTTTGTCCACAAAATAAAAAAGTTTGTGTTTCATAAAAACTGATAAGTTTTAGAAAAATTACGTGGCATGCAATTTGTTTTCAACATCAATTCTTGGGAATTTGTTAACAATTATAGAAAAAGTGTTCAAGTTTCTAAAATTTTCATACATAATTTGAAATTCCAAAATTGTTGAAAAATTTCAAGAAATGGTTAGGACATAAGGAAATGTTAATGTTGATTGATAATGACGAAAATTGCAAATACTGGAAGCATTCAAATTAGGAAAAACTACATGCTCACGGATGCACCCGTTTGGTCTAGTCTAGCACACTCCTCTCAACGGGTGATTTTTTCGCTATGGATAAATGACTCCAACTTCTTGTAGCAGTATGGCATGGACATATGAGGCATCCATGTCAGGTTTGAACGACTTCCAACATTCTTTGCACATTGCAACATGTCTGGCCATTTATCAACCCTTTCTCACCGAGAAAACTCCATGAAATGCAAAACTTGTCAAAAATACAAACAACTTGATATGATGCCTTGAATTGGTCATACAAGATGATGGAAAACAATTGGGTCCATTTGACGGATGTCGAAAAACAATGTGCTTTCGAATGGACCTTTCAGGTCTATCCGAATACTCTCCGTTGAACATGGTCTATTTTTGGACATTCTTAAAATGACCCTAACTTTTGCAAGCAGGTGGGAATGCCCATGGTAGGCATCCATGCCTGATTTGAACGACTTTCGACACCGTATGCAAGTTGTGACATGTCCGACCATTAATAGGCCTATTTAAAAACTCCAAAAATGCAAAACTTGCTAAAAACCCAAACAACTTGGCATGGTGCTTTAAATTGGTTATACAAGGCCATGATAAAAAAACTGGGCCCATTTAAGGGATGTCAAGAAATAAGATGCTCCCAAACAGACCCTTTTGGCCTACCGAGCACTCTCCGTTGAACATGTTATCTTTTTTGGAAATCTTAGGACTGGCCCGAACTTCTGCAAGGACGTGGGCATGCCCATATTAGGCATCCATGCTGGCTTTGAACGACTTCTGACATCGTATGCACGTTGCGACACGTCTGGCCATTTATCAGACTTTTTCCACCGAAATACTCCACAAAATGCAAAATTTGTCAAAAATCGAAACAATTTGGCATGATTCCTTGAATTGGTCAAGGCCATAGACAAAAATTGGGGCTATTTCAAGGATGTAGAGAAACAACATGCTCTTAGACGGAGCCTCCTGGACCTACACGAACACCCTCCGTTCATGGTCTATTTTTGTACATCCTTGAAATGATCCAAACTTCTACAAAAAGGTGGGCGTGCCCATTCTAGGCATCCATATCAGGTTTGAACGATTTCCAACACCGTATGCAAGTAGTGACATGCTCGTCCATTTATTGGTCTTTTTTGAAAGAGAAAACTCTAGAATATGCAAAATTTGTTAAAAAGAAAATTGGTCATACAAGCCCATGGGAAAACAATTGAGGCCATTTCAAGGATATCAGGAAACAACATGCTCTCAGATGGAGCGTTATGGCCTACCCGAACACCCTTCGTTGAACATGGTCTATTTTTTTTAACATCCTTCAAATGCCCCAACTTTTGCAAGCAGGTGGGCATGCCCATGGTAAGAATCCATGTCAGGTTTGAATGATTTCTGACATGACATGCAAGTTGCGACATCTCCGACAATTTATCAACTTTTTTTACCAAGAAAATTCTAGAAAACACCAAAATTGTCGAAAATTAAAACAAATTGGCATGGTGCCATGAATTGATCATAAAATTCCATGGAAAAAATTGGGGCCATTTCAAGGATGTTGAGAAGCAATGTGCTCTAAGATGGAGCCCTCTAGCCTCTACCCGGACACTCTCCGTTGAACATGGTCTATTTTTGGACATTCTTAAATGACCCTAACTTTTGAAAGCATGTGGGCATGCCCACGGTAGGTATTCCATGTTAGTTTTGAACGAACTCTGACACCGTTTGCGCATTGCGGCACGTCCGACCTTTTATCGGTATTTTTTCAATGGTAAAACTCTAGAAAATGTAAAACTTGTTACGATGGTGCCTTGTACTTGTCATACA
The DNA here is from genome assembly GCF_002162155.2 of Triticum dicoccoides. Taxonomy (NCBI): domain Eukaryota; kingdom Viridiplantae; phylum Streptophyta; class Magnoliopsida; order Poales; family Poaceae; genus Triticum; species Triticum dicoccoides. The sequence continues at coordinate 593,506,461 of NC_041392.1, read as the reverse complement.
AGGCCATGGAAAAAATTTGGGACAATTTCAAGGATGTCGAGAAACAGTAACAAAGTCTTTTAGCCTACCCGAACATCCTCCTTTCAACATGGTCTATTTCTAGACACCCTTAAAATGATCCCAAATTTTGCAAGTAGGTGGGCATGACCATGGTAGGCATCCATGCTAGGTTTGAATGATTTCCGAGACCGTATGCAAGTTGCGACACGTCCGATCATTCATCGACCTTTTTTGACCGAGAAAACTCCAAAAAATGCAAAAAATTCGAAAATCAAAGCAACTTGGTGTGGTGCCTTGAATTGGTCATACAAGGCTATGTAAAAAAATGGGTCCATTACAAGGATGTCGAGGAACAAAGTGCTCTCAAATGGAGCCTTCTTGCCTACTCTGACATCCTCCGTTGAATATGGCCTATTTTTGGCCATTCTTGAAATGACCCCAACTTTTGCAAGATGGGCATGCCCATGGTAGGTATCCATGTCAGGTTTGAACATTTTTCGACACCGTATGCAAGTTATGACACATCTAGCCATTTATCGCATTTTTTAATGAGAAAACTCCAGAAAATGCAAAATTTGTAGAAAATCAAAAGAACTTGGTGTGGTGCCCTCGATTAGCCATTCAAGTGAATGAAAAAAATTGGGGTGATTTGACGGATGTGGAGAAACAACATGCTCTCAAACTGAGCCTTCTCGCATACACGCACACCCTACATTGAAGATGGTGCTTTTTGGACATTTTTCAAATGACCCCAACTCTTGCCAGTAGGTGGGCATGCCCATGATAAACAACATGCCAGGTTTGAGGGGAAAACGTATTTAAAGTCATAATTTAAATAGGCACCTAAAGCTGTTATTTTAAGTTTTAACACAACTAATAAATACAAAGAGATAAAATCCTAATTTAAGTTTTTAAAAATCATTTAATATATATTTTCTGTAAAAAAGAACTTAGAATTGTAATTTTAAAAAGTTACTTAAAACTTTTGTTTCACTTTTTTTATCAGGTTTCAAAAAGATCAAGAAAGTTCAAAAATGAGAAAAAATGAATTAACGAACAAAGAGAAGAAAAACAAAAAATATATAGAAAAGAAAAAACTCTAAGGCCTTGGCCCAACTAGACAAGGACATCGCTCCCTTCGGGTGCCTGCTTGGCTGGCCCAAGCACTAGCAGATTAGAAAAGAGTTCATCGGTTTTGAAAAAAAAGTTCAAGGATTTGAACATTTTCAAATATTTACAAAAAAAGTTGCAAAAAAGCAAGGTTTTGCCGGTTTTCGGAGCCTTCTAGGAGGTTCCTGAACCACATCTTTTTCTGATTCTTTTTTCTTTTTTGTGACCTTTTCCCTTTTTTTGTTTGTTGTTCCTATCTTGTCTAATTTTAAAAGTTTCAGAATTTCAAATTTTGTTCTGATTTTCAAAATAATACATATTTTCCAAATTTTGTTCATTTCTTCAAAAAAATATATGTTAAAAAATGTTTTTTTAATTTTACATATGTTTAGGAATCTAAAAGTTTGGAATCTAAAAGTTTTGTTTAGGTTTCATTTTTTTCATACTTATTAATATATTTTCAAAATTCAAAAAATGTTCGCAATTCAAAAAATGTTTGTAAATTTGACTGAATGTTTGCGTTGGCAATTTTTTTAGAGTTTCGAAATACGTTCCTGTTTTCAAAAATCGTTCATAGATTCAAAAAATGTTGACTTCCCCAAATTTTGTTCAATTTTTTTTAAATGTCCATGTTTTCAAAATTTGTTCATGTATTCAAAAGAAGTTCACAAATTTGAAAACATTTCATAAAAATGGAAATAGTTTGTGGATTTGGAAAAACATAGATGCATCTGAAAAATAGTTCAGCGATTTTAGAAAACTTGTGAATTTAACAAAATGATCACGGATTTGGAAAAATGTTCATGGATTTGAAACAATACTCATGAATTTGAAAACTTCAAGAATTTAAGATAAGTTGATGATTTTTAAAAAAGTTTGTGAATTTAAGAAAGGAAAAAGGAAACAAAAAAGAAAGATGAAGAGAAAAAGAAAATAAAAAGAACGAAAAGAAGAAGAAAACCGGCCATGGAAGGCAGTGCGCTTTATCCCTAGAACAAGAAGAAGATGTAGTAATAAAGCACAACATGTGAGCTTCCCTGGTTGGTTACTGCGATTAAAATGAAATAGTGAGATTGGGTTTTTTGTAGGTTATAAAAAGAAAAAGAAGGAAAATAGGCCAAGCCCAGACGTAAAGGGGTTGTAATGTACGGCGTATACATTCTCATGGGCAACTCACCATACATACGAAAGTGGGTATGATTTGTCAAAGCTCCATATTGCTATTTATAAATTTAGTGAGGTGGGTTGTACAAAAATAGAGGGGCCATCCTCTCTGATACTCCCACGAGTTTAGGAAAAAAAAGTTGTTTCATACATCAAGAATCCTTAGAAAGTACCATTCATGAGTTTCAACGACAATAAGTTTATAGTGATAAACAAAACTATAACACTTTGCACCTATCTAGATATTCCGTACATTGATAGAGTCCTTAGAAAGTATTATCAATCATGAGTTTCAATGGCAACAAGTTTATAGCAATAAATTTTTTGAAAGAAAAACAACCTTTTTAGACAAATATATTCATTTCAAGTTTCTAATCTAAGTGTTTAAATCACTATCTATGGTCAAAGTCTGCAAAATTGGCTTAAAACATACATGTCACCATTTTGTGATCCGGAAATAGTATTCAAGTAGACGGAGCTAGGTACTACTCGGGCTACAATTATACCTGGCCATGGGAAGCCCGGCCCGCCCAGCCTGACCCGAAAAAGCCCGACCCGGCCCGGCCCGACGCTGCTCCTGGGCCGGGCTCGGGCCTAGATTTTGAGCCCGGTGGCCGGGCCGGGCCGGGTTCGGGCCCGTCGTTTTTGCGCTTTTCTGAAGGTCGGGCCGGGCCGGCCCGGAGCCCGACGGGCTTTTACGTGTTCGGGCTGGGCTCGAGGCCAGAAAACAGGCCCGATGGCCAGGCCGGGCCGGGCCCGGGCCTGGGTTTTTTGCATCGGGCTTGGCTAGGCCCGGCCCGAAGCCCAGCCCGGCCCGAGGTATGGCCAGGTATAGCTACAATACTAGAATGCGACAAAAATGCATTGTTATGTAAGTATTTTTTTTCCCACGGTTCACAAAAAGTGATTTCTTGAATATACCTCCACTCAATATTGTTAACATTGGTTATATCGTTTCAAATATTTGGATTGGACACCTGCATATCATTCATGTATATAGATTTATCTCAAAGTGTTTGTACAAATATAATATTGTTTGTATTATAAATATACATGTATAGAAATTAGTTTCCCTGGATATATCGATGGATTGTATAGGTAAGTGTAATTGGCAGAGTGTAATTTAAGTATATTCATTGTGTCTATTAAAGTTGTAACACCACCCAGGGTTGTGTGTGTGTGTCTACGAGCTGTACTAGATGTCTCTTAATAAAGTTGAGCCTTGGAATCATGCATACTGTTGCTTTCATGAACTGAACATGAATATCATAATATAGCAGTCTTTATTATCCATGATCGTGAAGAAATAGTGCATGTATTTTTTTGTCCAGTGATGAAATGTCAAGAAATGATGCATTGATTTTTGTGTCGCCCATGAAGAATATACCACCCTTTTTGTTTGCTTGTAAAATGTTTGACAATGAATGGATTTTTGTTGGGCCACGATCGAACATGCATAAGGATCAGGACAACCAAATATTTGACACTAGCATTCTAGCAACATTGGTTGATATGATACATTCGATACTCCAAGAAAGGCCTAGTGCTCCGAGCAAGCATCTAAGTTCAATATATTTTGATTTTCCTCTGAAATCATTAACGGAGTATGTCGATACCATTGGCACCTCTTGCTGCGTCCGCGTTCAACATAGCTTTACCCGTCACAAGTAATTGTTGCTGGCATATAAAGAGCAGGAGGTAGAAATAATTCAAGTAGGGCCTTTCCTCTGTATAATTACCTAAAGAGAGGACAAGACCCAGCAGAACAAATGGAACTTTATTTACGGCCATCCCTTGACAGTCGACAGTCGAGAACTGTGTCTGTTCTGAATGATCAAAGATGTCACTGAAGTTAACTCCCGATCCCTCCAATTCCTAGTGAACCGTATTACCACCCTGAGGGCTAGATACCATGTGTGTGTGTGTGTGTGTATTTTGAATCGGCCAATCCACGTCTCGCCGATGCAGCTTTAGAAAACAAGAAAAAAAGGATGAGTTTGGTTCCAGAATCAAGACTCGATAGGCAATAGCTACACCCCTCACGCTTACACAGTTACATGACCTGTAGACGGCTGCTATTTATAACCGAGGCAGCTGTCAACAACGTGCAAGTGTACTAAACCGTACCGCGCATCGGTCAAATGCATCCACGCATCTATGTCTGGTCCTATCCGTAGATTATACTTCCTCCATTCCGAATTACTTGTCGTAGAAATGGATATATCTAGATGTATTTTAGTTTTAGGTACATCCACTTCTGCGACGAGTAATTTGCAACAGAGGAAGTAGATTATCAAGTTAATAATTAAATTTATCACTAAGGCTTGCCATCCATAGTGCGGATTATCATGTTTAGTGTTACTTCCTCTGTCCCAAAATATAAGAACGTTTTTAATATTATGCTAGTATTAAAAACGTTTTTATATTTTAAGACGGAGGGAGTAATGTTTTCCGTTTCTGGAGGGACAAAAAACATGGAGTTGCCCTATATAATCAAACACCTTATACGTCTGTTTCAAAACATTTGTCCTACACGCACGTGTAAGAGCAGGAAGACTATTGTGACGCTTGATGGAGTCATGTTATTCATGCCCGCATTTTTTTTTGTTATTCATGTTTTTTTAATCTTCTAGGCAATCAACGAGAGCTCTACCTTTCTACTCCCTCTGTCCATTTTTTTTAGAAAAGAAGGAATACCCCGGCCTCTACATCTGGACGATGTATATGATTAATTTATTAATTATTAACATAAGACTTTATAAAGTCGTATAACAGTAAGACCAAAGCCACCATCTTCGCAATCTCTGTCGCTACTCCTATCTAACTGATGAAGGGGCGCTGATGGTCTGGGCCTAATACCAAACAGACCTCGTAGCCAAACCTAACATTTAAGACCTGAGGTCCCAACCAGGACGCCTTCGGGGTATGGGCATCCACCAGTCTGGCGTGCTCCTCAACCAGGACGCCTGCCGGGTATGACCACCCACCAGTCCGGCGTGCATCAACCAGGACGCCTGCCGGGTATGAGGACGCCACATCCACCTGCCACATATTCATCTTCAGAGTTGTACTGTTGCATCGGCCTTGCCCAGTCTCGCTGCCGCCGACGCCACCACGACGCCAGACAGCGTCGACCTCCTGCGCGTGTCCGTCACCACGGGCGGAGCTACGTGCGGGCAAAACCGTGCCCTGGCCCGCCCTGGCCAAAAGCGAAAAACGAAAGTACAGTACGTAATTACGTATGCCCAGTCCCTGAATACGCAGCAGAGGTCTGCCGTTGGACTGCCTGCATGTGAGACTTCGGGTCAGATTTGGATGCCCAGCACACCTCACACCCAGCACTGCATCGTGTACATCCAAACCCAGCACTGCATCGTGTACATCCAATTCTCGATTCAGCCAAGGCACGATGCTCCAGATTCAGCCACGCCAGGAGCAGCTGCACCGTCACACATGCACTGTGCACAAACTACTCTGTTCTTTCTTCTAGTTGCACTTCATGGCATCATCTCAAATTGTCAATTCCAATTTTCATATAGGCTGCTTCATAAAAAATAAATCATATAGGCTTGTCTGAAATTCTCAATACCGATTTGGTAGCATGAATTATTCAACTAATTATTGTTTGCAAAGTTCTACAAATTGTAATTTATGCACAATAACTCACCATGGGTAACACCAGTCAGCGCAGAATTGGTTTGATTACAAAAGAAAATGTAATGGTTCAGCATTGCATTGGTTTTCAGAATAACTGGGCACTAACTAATGCCTTGTAGAATTGTAGTATAGTTCAAAAATTTAAAAAAATTATGTTCTGCTTCAGAATGGTCCGCCCAACTATTTCTTTGTAGCTCCGTCACTGTCCGTCACCACACATCTGACGCCAAGCCTTCGCTGCTCCATGCCGCCAAGAGCCGCCGCCAAGAATATATAGAACGAAACATCGCTCCACCGAAAGGGAGGCAGCACACCCTCACCCCTCACCTGCAGACCCTTTCATCCGATCCCAATGTCTTTGGCGTCGCCTCCAGAAAGGTTACGGTGCATGGGGCGCCGCTAACGCCCGATCCACATCGGATCTTGGGCTTTCACCCGGACATGGATCGGAGTGGAGAGATGGTGCCCTCAGCAGCGCCCCCAAGAAGGAAAGCGGCGCCAAAAAGCGGCGTCGCCGCTGCCGGCCAACCAAGGCGGCCAAGGTTTCCCCCGGACACCGATGTGCTCCACCAGAACACACCGGAGTTGGATTCGGCAAGATCCAAACCGAACCAGGGACTGGGAAGGGATGCGTGGAAGGGAAGGTGGGCAATACCTCTAGATCTGGCACGCCTGTGGCTCGCCGTCCTCACGGCCGAACCCTCAGGCATGCCGCACGCCACGCCAACAGGGGCCGCCGCCCCTAGGTCCGATTGTCGGCGTTCTGGGAACGGAGGTCCCCAGACTTGCCTGCCTGCGGCGTGGCTCAAATGGGGGCCCAGCGCGGCCCATCTTCATCAGCTCAAGCTCAAGACCCTCGCGAGGGGCCAAGCCTTGCGGGGCGGACGACAGGAAGCTTCCTCAGAGGCAGCCTCGTCAGGCAGGCTCGCGAGGAGGCGGAGAGATCAAGGCGGGGATACCTCGCGAGGAACCCGTGACGCAAGCCATGACGATCGATACCAGGCGGGCGCCGGCCTGCGCAGTGTCCTTATTTACCCTTTGGTGCAAAGGGGGCAAGCACAGGCCGAGGCATCGGGCGAAGGTTACCATTCCGGTGCAACAAGACCAAGACCAGCAGAGCGGCAGGACGGAGGTCACCGTGGAGCCCAAGACGGTGTCATCACCAGTGCTTTTGGCAGCCGAAGACCACCTTTGGTTAGGATAACTTGTATTATATGTTCCCCTTTAAAATGGCCAATTATTGGCGTCCTTCCCGCTCATTATTTGGGGAGAGGCCCAGGGCCTCTATAAATAGAGCTAGCCACCACATAGTAGAGACACGGAAAAACGGCCAGAGATCTGGTAGAACCCTAGTAGAGAGGGAGAGAGGCGACTGAACTCACCCTAGCAGTTCATCGCACCAGCTCAAGAACACCTCGCGAGGTTGTTCTTCCTTTGTACTATTCATCATCAGCCCTCTGAGGCAATCCACCACACCACACACTAGAGTAGGGTATCACACCACAACGGTGGCCCGAACCAGTATAAACCTCGTGTTCCTTGTGTTGTTCGTTGTTTCCAGCTTAGATCACACGAGGAGATTGGACGTAGATCGGTAGGGGAGAGATCTACGCGCGCACCCCAGTGTTTGAACCTCAAGGGTCTGCCGGAACCCGAAATCCGACATTTGACGCGCCAGGTAGGGGTGCGCCGGAATCTTTCTTCCGATGTTCGCGTGTGAAAGGGCATTTCCCTACTTTATGTTTTGGATGATGATGACAACCCTTTGTGGTCTAATCGTGTGCTATATGTTTCAGGTTCTCGATGCTTAGGTTTACATCGGATTGCTATTGCCTCTCGAAGGAAAAGATCGAAGACGTGTCCTCTACGCTTTTATTTTCTTTGGTCGTAGAGTACCCGTACTATCAAGAGGGAATCCTCATTAGGAAGCTCTGGGGGAATCAGTTCACGTACACTTTTCTCACCCTCTCCTTGCCTTCCTCAGGTGTGTGTGAGAGAGAGTTTTCTTTGCCTCTTCCCCTCTTTCCTGCGCACTGTTTCTGCCCAGCGATTGTACCGCTCTCTGGAGCGGTTGTACCGCTGGGTCTTGTCGCTCACCAGCTTTGCTCGAGCGGTTGTACCGCTGCCTCCGGGCGGTGGTACCGCCACCATGCTCTGCAACAGCTGGGGCGGTGGTTCCGTCCATGCACCGCTCAAGTACCGCTCTCGCTTCTGGTTTGATGCGGTTCTTGGGCGGTAGTGGCCCGGTTGGTCCGGTCGTTCCACGATGACCGGTACCACTGGTGGTCCGAGCGGTTCTTCCGCTCAAAACTTAGCCGCCCAAGAGCTCAAGGCCATGCGGTTGTTCCGGCCAGGCACCGCCCAAGTACCGGTCAAGCTCCTGTTTTGATGCGGTGGTTGAGCGGTAGCCAGGCGGTTAGTCCGTACTACCGCCCGCCTATCCGGTTGTACCGCTTGGTAGGGTTCTGCAGTTACACCGTGAGTCCCGGTTGTACCGGGACAAGGACCGGTTGTACCGCTGCAGTGCAAAAAAAAGCGCAGTAACGGTTGGAAATGTGGGGTGACTATTTAAGGGAGCTTCTCCCACCTACCACTACCACCTTTGACCTCTCTCACTCCACCATTAATTCCCTTCAAGCTCTCTTGCCCGATCTCTCTCTCTAGCCACTCAAACTTGTTGATTTGCTAGGGATTGAAGGAGGAGACCTAGATCTACACTTCCACCAAAGGATATTTGCTTCCCCCATACTTTCTTGTGTGGATTTTGTTACTCTTGGGTGTTTGAGCACCCTAGACGGTTGAGGTCACCTCGGAGCCACATTCCATTGTGGTGAAGCTTCGTGGTTTTTTTGGGAGCCTCCAATTAAGTTGTGGAGAGAGCCCCAACCTTGTTTGTAAAGGTTCGGTCGCTGCCTTCAAGGGCACCAATAGTGGAATCACGGCATCTTGCATTGTGTGAGGGTGTGAGGAGAATATGGTGGCCCTAGTGGCTTCTTGGGGAGCATTGTGCCTCCACACCGCTCCAACGGAGACGTACTTCCTCTCAAAGGGAAGGAATTTCGGCAACACATCCTCGTCTCCACCGTCTCCACTCTTGGTTATCTCGTGCCTTTATTTGAGCAAGCTTACTTGTTTCATATCTCTTGCTTGCTTGTGTACCTATCCTCGTTGCATCATATAGGTTGCTCACCTAGTTGCATATCTAGACAACCTACTTTGATGCAAAGTTTAAATTGTTAAAGAAAAGCTAAAAATTGTTAGTTGCCTATTCACCCCCCTCTAGTCAACCATATCGATCGTTTCAATTGGTATCAGAGCCAGGTTTCTTTATTAAGGACTTTACCATCCAAAGAGTATGGTTGATACCGTAGACGGTGTGGAGGAACACTCCGGTGTGAATCCGATCTCGTCTACGGGAGATGAGGGAACTTCGGTCTCTCGTGAGGAGTTCAATGTGGCCTTGGAGACATTGAAAACCTCCATGACGACCGAAGTCGAAAGCATGTTTACTAAATTTCTTGAGGGGCTTAAACTATCCACCGCACCGTTGAAAGTGGGTGATCCCGCCAACAAGGTGACGGATGCTATCCCCGACAAGGGGGAAGCTAGTAGTGAAAAGGCTCCTTCTTCTAGTGGCAAGAATGGCACCGACATCTTTGCCCATGTGGAACCACCACTTGTTTATGGTGGACCGGTTCCTTCCACTCATTTGAATCATGCCGGTCCTCCCCCTAAGATTGTGAAAAATGAGGATTTTGATTCTTGGGTTTACCGCTTTAAACATCATTTAAATCATGTGAACACTAACCTTTGGAGAATCATTGAAGAAGGTTTCTATCCACATGATCCAAGCAACTTCACTCCTCGAGAAGCCGCGGACAATCAATTCAATGAGAATGCTCTCTTCATCATTCAAGATGCAATTCCACCCAAAGACCTACCTCATCTTCGTCCTTTCGCCTTGGCCAAAGATGCATGGCATTATGTCGTGTCTCTCTACTGGGGAAGCGCAAGCATTCAACGCTCCAACTATGAAGTGGTACAAGATGAGGCCGATGAGTTTGCAATGAAGGAAGATGAAGAACCTCGTGAGCTCTATCGGAGAGTAACCAAACTCGCGGTCTCACTACGAGATCACGGGAGCAAGGACACGGATGACAATTGGATCAAGCGCAAATTCCTCAAGGCAATGATGCCCTATCACAAGGCCATGTCCTCCATCATTCGTCAAAGACCGGACTTCCACACTTTGACCTCAAGCGAAGTGTTGGATGAGTTTGTGGCCATGAACATTTTGGATAAGACCGCCGACAATGCGGTGCTCCGTTCTCAACGGGCAAAGAAGCCTAACCTTGCATTGAAGGCCAAGCTCATCATGGAAGAGGAATAAGAGGAAGAAGAGGAGAGAAACCCCGAAGATACGAAGTATGCATATCATGAACACATGGCACTTGCTTCAAGGCAATTTTGGAGCAAGAAAAACTCGAGGCCAAACTTCAGCAAAAACAACTCGAGTGGTACAAGGGGCAAGCAACGTGTAAGGACTTGCTACAATTGCGGCAACGTGAGTCATTTCGTTGCGGAATGCCCGTATGAGAATAGGGAAGACAATGGTGGCAAGCTCATCCGAAAGGACAAGGCCAAGTCGTTCCCCAACAAGAACAACTTCTCCAAGAAGACTCCTCCCAAGGCTTTGGTTGTGCAAGAAGAGTACAATGAGGATGATGACGATGATGAAGATGATGAGTCAGTTGTCATGGCCTCCGTTGCCATTGCAACAACGTCACGGGTGTCTCTCTTCGACTCACCCAACGAGAGCATCACCGCCAAGTGCTTCATGGCTAAAGCCACCAACAAGGTAACCTCCAACATCAAAACTACCATCATTAATCATCCTTCCCCGACGGATTGCATTAATGAACTTGAGGGAGCTAATGTGGAGGCTAACGAGTTTGAGGCCTTTATGGGCAAACTCAAGGGAAAATCCAAGAAGCACTTTGTTGCTCTCTTGGAACAACTTGGTGAAGCCAATGACATGATCGAGGCTCACGAGGACACCATCTCTAAGATGGAAGGGCATAGTCGTGACTATGCCGATGAGATCTCGGATCTTTCCAATGCTCTTGAGGAAGAGCGTGGTCTTCGTTTGGCTCTTGAGGAGTCACACAACGTTGATCATGCTAAGTTAAAGAAAGATTATGATCATGACCTCATTGTTTCTCGTGTGCTAAATTCCGAGAAGGCCAAACTCGGGGTTGATCTTGCTAGACTCAAATAGGAGTTTGATATACTTGACAAGGCCCACAAGGCCTTGAAGGGTATTCACGCTAGTCTCAAGGAGTCTCATGATCAACTCCAAGTGAAGCTAACTAAGGAGAAAGCAACTTTTCCTCATATGGTTTTAATTGATAATGCAAATGCTACTAACCCGTGTTGTGAGCATATACATCTTGTTGAGGAAAATGCTAAGTTGAAGGAGCAACTTGAGAGGGGTCTTGCGACTTGCATACAAGGCAAGAAGAACCTCAACGATCTCTTGATCAACCAAAAGGGAGTTGTGGCCAAGGAAGGGGTTGGGTACGTGCCCGACTCCAAGAACAAGAAGAAGAATGACAAGACCAAACGACCTCCTCCTCTCATGCAAACGTTTGTGAGGGAGGGAGAGAGTGCCCCCGAGGAGAAGAAGAACAATGTCAAGAAGGGTAATGTCACCCCTCCCAACAAAGCCGGCGATTTTAATCCTTCTTATGTGTTATGCCGTGCTAGTGATGGGCATGTTTATGCCAAATTTGTTGGTTCTCTTCATGAATACATTGAATGGTCTATTTGGGTTCCTAAGACCCTTGTTACTAACATCAAAGGACCCATTACAAAATGGGTACCTAAAACCAAGCATTGATCTCTTGTAGGTGTTTACTTCCGGTGGTGGATCATGGTTGCTAGATAGCGGAGCTACAAATCATATGACCGGAAGCAAGGACTTGGTGGTGGACGTGCACAAGGTTCCATCTATGCCTACCAATGTTGAGTGGGGTGACGCCTCATCTTCTAAGGTATTGGGACTTGGCAAGGTGGTCATCTCTCATGATCTCACGATCGAGAAGGTCATGCTTGTTGAGTCCCTTGCATACAATTTACTTTCCGTTCGTCAACTTGCAATCATGGGCTTTGCCACTTTCTTTGATATCGATACCGTGGCCCTCTTGTGGAGCAAGACTCTTAAAGTAGCCTTTGTTGGGCATGTCGAGAACGGTCTATATGTGATTAACTTTTCGGAGCGACCCACTAAGACCGCGACATGCCTAATGGCTAAAGTTGATGTGGGATGGCTTTGGCATCGCCGTTTAGCCCATGTCAATATGAGATCTTTGCAAAGTCTCCTCAAGGGGGACCATGTCCGTGGACTAACGAATGTTAGTTTTGCTAAAGATTGTGCTTGCAGTGCCTGTATCGAAGGAAAGCTACATGAGAAGGCTCACCCTCCCACGACTATCATTTATTCAAAGAGGCCTTTGGAGCTCCTTCACATGGATCTCTTTGGGCCCCCATCCTTCAATAGTCTTGGAGGTAGGAAGTATTGCTTGGTGATTGTGGATGACTACTCAAGGTACACGTGGGTGTATTTCTTCAAGAGGAAGAGCGAGACCCAACAAACCATCATTGACTTTGCAAATGAAGCACAACGTCAACACAATGCAAAGATCTTGACAATAAGAAGTGACAACGGCACCGAGTTCAAGAACTACACCTTGGATGAATTTCTTAGTGATGAGGGAATCAAGCATCAATTTTCCGCACCATACACCCCTCAACAAAACAGTGTTGCGGAAAGGAAGAACCTGACGTTAATGGATGTGGCAAGTACCATGATGGCGGAGTTCAAGTCTCCGTACAACTTTTGGGCCGAAGCCATCAACACCGCGTGTCATGCATCCAATCGGCTCTACCTCCGCAAGGGCTTGAACAAGACTCCATATGAGATACTCACCGGTAACAAGCCCAACCGCAAGTACTTCCGGGTATTCGGGTGTAAGTGTTTCATTCTCAAGAAAGGTGTTCGGTTGTCTAAATTTGAGGCTAGAGCTTATGAGGGCATATTTGTTGGTTATGCTACAAACTCTCAATAAATCCACGGGACTTATTGAGGAGACGTGTAACGTGGAGTTTGATGAGAATAACGGCTCCCAAGTGGAGCAAAGTGGCACTTGTGATGTAGGTAATGAAATTCCTCCTCAAGCCATAAGAAGAATGGGTGTTGGTTTTATCCTACCCATTGAGGAACCCCTTGTGGCCGAAGGAGAAGGACAATGCTACACTCAAGTGGAGCCATCACCAACCCAAGGCCCACACGCTTCCGAAGAACAAAGTGAAGGCCCTCAACCTCATGAACAAGACCAAGAGCAAGATCATACTCAAGACGGTGTTGACACACCAAGTGATGCCCAAGGTCAAGTTCTCTCCCCCGAGCAAGTTCAAGATCAAGAACAAGTTCATGACGGCGCTCAAGATGATCAAGTAACCGCTCCTCAACTCACCACCGAGGAGGAATTAGAGCGTCGTGCCGCCAAGATTGCATCCAAGCTCTCCACCAAGGATCATCTCATGACGAATGTGCTTGGAAGCTTAAGAAAGGGGGTAAGCACTCATAGACAATTAGCAAATTATTGTGAGCATCACGCGTTTGTCTCTTGTGTGGAACCCCAGAAGGTCTATGAGGCGCTAGAAGATCCGGATTGGCTCAATGCCATGCATGAAGAACTCAACAACTTCGAGCGCAACAAAGTGTGGAGATTGGTGCCAAGGCTAACGGGGAACCACAATGTCATTGGAACCAAGTGGATATTCAAGAACAAGCAAGATGCCCATGGGATTATCATTCGCAACAAGGCTCGTTTGGTAGCACAAGGCTACTCCCAAGTCGAGGGTATCGACTACGGTGAAACCTTTGCTCCCGTTGCTCGTCTTGAATCCATTCGCATGTTGATTGCATATGCTTCTCATCATAATTTTAAGCTACAACAAATGGATGTGAAGAATGCTTTTCTTAATGGTCCCATTAATGAATTGGTTTATGTCAAGCAACCCCCCGGGTTCGAGGATCCCTACTTTCCCGATCATGTGTGTCAACTCGATAAGGCACTCTATGACCTTAAACAAACCCCACGTGCGTGGTATGACCACCTTACCGAGTTGTTACAAGACCGTGGTTTTGAAGTTGGGCTAATCGACCCCACTCTTTTTACTAAGAAGGTCAAAGGGGAGTTGTTTGTGTGCCAATTATATGTTGATGATATTATCTTTGGTTCTCCTAACAAAGCTTTCAATGAGGAATTTGCCGCTCTCATGACCTCAAAGTTCAAGATGTCCTCCATGGGAGAGTTGAAGTTCTTTCTAGGGTTCGAAGTGAAGCAAAGAAGAGAAGGAACCTTCATAAATCAATCCAAATACACTCAAGACATGCTCAAGAGATTCAAGCTAAGTGACGTCAAGCCGACTTCCACTCCAATGCCCACCAAGTGCCAACTTGACTTAGATCCCAATGGTAAAGTGGTGGATCAAAAGGTATATCGTTCCATGATTGGATCCTTGCTTTACCTTTGTGCATCTAGATCAGACATCATGTTGAGTGTGGGAATTTGTGCACGGTTTCAAGCCGCACCTAAGGAAAGTCACTATGTGGCGGTCAAACGAATCTTTCGATATTTGGCTCATACCCCAAACTTTGGCCTATGGTACCCTAGAGGATCAAACTTCAATCTTGTAGGGTACTCGGATTCCGATTGGGCGGGAGACAAAGTGGATAGGAAGTCCACTTCCGGAGGGTGCCAATTCCTTGGTTGCTCTTTGGTAAGTTGGTCTTCCAAAAAGCAAAGTTGTGTGTCTGTCTCGTCCACTGAGGCGGAGTATGTTTCCGCCGGTAGTTGTTGTGCTCAACTCCTATGGATGAGGCAAACTTTAAAGGATTACGGTGTCACTTGTGACAAAGTGCCTCTTTGGTGTGACAATGAAAGTGCCATCAAGATCTCTCTCAATCCGGTGCAACATTTCAAGACGAAGCATATTGAGATCCGGTATCACTTCATCCGGGATCACACTAGACGAGGAGAGATCGAGCTCAACTATGTCAACACTCATGACAACCTTGCAGATATTTTCACGAAGCCCTTGGATGAAGCAAGATTTCGCGAGTTAAGGCATGAGCTAAATATCATTGATTCGAGCAATGTGGTTTGAACCCTTGCACACCCTACCATGCTCAACTTGTTGTCTAGTTTAGGTGTAGGCATGGACATAGGGGGAGTGTTGTTCTCTCAATGAACTCTCCCTCCCCCCATTATGCATAAATTGATTGTGTCTTTCACATCAGCCATATTTGATGGTACTTGTGCTTCAAAGATGAGTTTTGGTCATGGACCCAAGGATAATTCTTCGCGGTGCCATACCAATTGACTCAAACATAGGTGGCCTCGGCCACCATCCTCTCTTCGGGAAGTTGGAGTTAGCCTTGTTGTTCTCGTGTTGTTTCTCTCCTGTTTTGTGCCCCTTCTTCCTCCCTTCGGATTGCACTCATTTGATCTTGGCTTGGGCTTAGGTGGTCGGGCAGTACAACCGGTACCACGAGCGGTTCTACCGCTGGTACCGGGTTGTGCCGTCCCAAGGGTCTCCGTTCGGTGCTTGGGCGGTTCCACCGCACAATCCCATGGTAACCCACGTCCGGTACTACCGGTTGATGCCGTGCGGTACTACCGGTGCCTCCCAGGCACTGGAAGTACCGCCTCCATCCACCAGTCTGTACCAGACGAGCGGTACAACCGCTCCCCTAAGCGGTTCTACCGGGGCGTGTGTACGGGCCTATATATACTCGACAGGGCTGAAGGGTTGTCTTTTTCCCTTCGTCCTCGTTCCTCTTTTTCTTGCCCTAGCCGCCGGCCATCTCTACCCCTGCCCCGGAGTGTGTCTCGCGCTTCGGATCCTTGGCTCTCCGTGGATTCTCTCCGTGGAGGCCTCCCGATCTCTTCCCATGGATGGTGGTAATGCCTCGTGTTCTTTGCTTCTAGATTTTTTTAGGGGTTCTTCCTTGTCTAGGGCTTTACTTATCTTTCCGCGTTTAGTGTTCGATCTATGGCTTAGAAGAGTTCTTTGTTAGCCTCCTGTCTTGTTTGCAGCACTTAGAATTCGGAATATTACTTGTGTGATTCGTATGCCTCGGTTAGATCTATCTTCCCTGGTAGTGCCACTGTCAGCGGTTCTACCGCCCCTACGGGCGGTACAACCGCTGGAGCGGTACTACCGGCGGAAGATCCGGTACAACCGGAGTATATCAACCACTAAGCACTGTTCTATCTTCTCTGTTGTTGCAACTTGTTCCTTTTCTGCTAGTGGGTGCAATCCTCTCATCCTTGTTGGGTTTTTGTGTGTTCTTTTCGTGTGTGTGTTCAGGTGGCTCTAGTTCTCGCTCTGCTCCTCGCTAGACCAAGAAGAGGGCAAGAAGGACCTTGCGCCCGGTTGTGTCTGATGATGAAGAAGAAGTTGTGATTCCCACCAAGCCCACTCGCCGTGAAAAGTCTGCAGCTGCTAAGCAACGTGTGGTTATGCCGTTGCATCATTGGAAAGCCAAGGATTGGGAAGCCTTCCGCTCAAAGAATCCGTATGAGTTCCCCATTGCTCCCGGTTGGACCACTGTTCAGTTCCGGAATGAGATGCAAGTGCGGATTGTTCATGAACTCTTTGAGCACAACAAGAATAGATATGCCAAGCAGTGGACAATTGATTTTGATCATTGGAGAAACAACATGGAGTATTTTGGTGAGGCGCTACCTCTCTGCGAGGAGTTTGATCTTGTCAAGATCATGTCAGTAAACTGTGACTTTGATGTTCAACTCATCCATCAGTTCTATGCCACGGTTCATTTTGGGGAAGATGATGCGCGCACTCTCACCTTCATGTGTCGCGATGAATTGTTTCACGTTCCCTGGAGGGCTTTCTGCAATGCTATTGGGTACGAGGATACCGGTCTGGAAGGAAGGGGTGGCATTCGCCCTCATGATTTTCCTGAGTCCATGCCTAAGGAGAAGCTTGCCCCTCTGTACATTCGGGGCCGTGGGATTATTGGAGAATCCAAGGATTTTGGAGAAGGTCTATGACATCATGCACCGAGTGTTCCGCAATGTGCTCTTGCCCAAGGTGGGCAATCAAGATGAGATTCATGGCTATCTGGTTGATTTGATGGTTGCTATGAAGACCATGGTGGGGACATGGGCAACGTTTGATGTGTCAAATTGGCTGTGGCATGAGATGTACAACATGGTCATCTACTGTAAAGTCCCAATCTATGCTCCGTTTGTCATGTGCTTTCTGAACTCTGTGTGGGCTATTCGTCGTCCTGGAGAGCTCCTCACTTCTCCAGACAACCTCACTGTTCATGAGGTCAAGCTCCTTAAGAAGAAGAAGCATGCCGAGCCTCGCTTCCCTGAACATGCTCCTGAGGATGTCTATGCTACTTCTGACGATGAGGACTTTGAGCTGGAGCCAGGGGCCCAGCCTTCATGGGCGGCCAAACTTACTGCCAAGGTGAAGAAGACCTTTTGTCTCCAGGCTGACATCCAGAAGAAGATGTATGAGGCACATGTCAATGAGAAGCTTGCATGGCGTCGCCAAATTGCAATGATGAAGCACCTCAACATGTAGGTTCAGAGTGGCTCTGAGAAGAGCATCACCCCAGAGGAGCGTTGGATCTCTACCCATAGCACCTGGACTGATGATGAAGCCCCTTCCTAGCCATGATCCTCGTTTGCAGCAGCTGACAATGCCATGGAAGAATCTGATCACGACGATGATGACGCCTCTGATGATGAAGATCCAGATGCAACCGAGGAGTCAGAGGAGGACGCCTGAGCTTTGGGTCGCTAGCTTCGCCCTTTTACTTTTTGGTTTCTTGATGCCAAAGGGGGAGAGGGTTCTATAGGTCTCGGGATTTTCTTGGGTTTTTCTCGTGTTTTGTGTTTGGTTGTGGACCTGTTTCGTTCCGGGCTGTGTGTGAGACTTGTTACTCCGTTTACCTTTCCGGTCGTAGGTCATTATCGTTATTATTGCCTCTAAGTTTTATATTGTCTATCCTTTTGAGCTTAGAGTGATGAGTCTATAAAATCTAGGGGGAGTCTAGTCCTGAAAGTGTGCCCATGCTTTCTAACAACTAGTACTTGTTGGGGCACACATTCAGGGGGAGTTCCGTCTAGATTTCATTGACTTATCTCTTGCAAATCGTGTTGTTGTCATCATCCACCAAAAAGGGGGAGATTGTAAGGGCATTTCCATACTTTATGTTTTGGATGATGATGACAACCCTTTGTGGTCTAATCGTGTGCTATATGTTTCAGGTTCTCGATGCTTAGGTTTACATCAGATTGCTATTGCCTCTCGAAGGAAAAGTTTGAAAATGTATCCTCTACGCTTTTATTTTCTTTGGTCGTAGAGTACCCGTACTAT
The DNA here is from genome assembly GCF_002162155.2 of Triticum dicoccoides. Classification (NCBI taxonomy): domain Eukaryota; kingdom Viridiplantae; phylum Streptophyta; class Magnoliopsida; order Poales; family Poaceae; genus Triticum; species Triticum dicoccoides. Next base: position 593,488,044 of record NC_041392.1, on the reverse strand, counting down.
CAAGAGGGAATCCTCATTAGGAAGCTCTGGGGGAATCATTTCACGTACACTTTTCTCACCCTCTCCTTGCCTTCCTCAGGTGTGTGTGAGAGAGAGTTTTCTTTGCCTCTTCCCCTCTTTCCTGCTCACTGTTTCTGCCCAGCGGTTGTACCGCTCTCTGGAGCGGTTGTACCGCTGGGTCTTGTCGCTCACTAGCTCTGCTCGAGCGGTTATACCGCTGCCTCCGGGCGGTGGTACCACCACCATGCTCTGCAACAGCTGGGGCGGTGGTTCCGTCCATGCACCGCTCAAGTACCGCTCTCGCTTCTGGTTTGATGCGGTTCTTGGGCGGTAGTGGCCCGGTTGGTCCGGTCGTTCCATGATGACCGGTACCACCGGTGGTCCGAGCGGTTCTTCCGCTCAGAACTTAGCCGCCCAAGAGCTCAAGGCCATGCGGTTGTTCCGGCCAGGCACCGCCCAAGTACCGGTCAAGCTCCTGTTTTGATGCGGTGGTTGAGCGGTAGCCAGGCGGTTAGTCCGGTTATTTTCTTAGCTGGTACTACCACCCGCCTGTCCAGTTGTACCGCTTGGTAGGGTTCTGCAGTTACACCGTGAGTCCTGGTTGTACCGGGACAAGGACCGGTTGTACCGCTGCAGTGCAAAAAAACGCAGTAACGGTTGGAAATGTGGGGTGACTATTTAAGGGAGCTTCTCCCACCTACCACTACCACCTTTGACCTCTCTCACTCCACCATTAATTCCCTTCAAGCTCTCTTGCCCGATCTCTCTCTCTAGCCACTCAAACTAGTTGATTTGCTAGGGATTGAAGGAGGAGACCTAGATCTACACTTCCACCAAAGGATATTTGCTTCCCCCATACTTCCTTGTGTGGATTTTGTTACTCTTGGGTGTTTGAGCACCCTAGACGGGTGAGGTCACCTCGGAGCCACATTCCATTGTGGTGAAGCTTCGTTGTTTTGTTGGGAGCCTCCAATTAAGTTGTGGAGAGAGCCTCAACCTTGTTTGTAAAGGTTCGGTCGCTGCCTTCAAGGGCACCAATAGTGGAATCACGGCATCTCGCATTGTGTGAGGGCGTGAGGAGAATACGGTGGCCCTAGTGGCTTCTTGGGGAGCATTGTGCCTCCACACCGCTCCAACGGAGACGTACTTCCTCTCAAAGGGAAGGAACTTCGGCAACACATCATCGTCTCCACCGTCTCCACTCTTGGTTATCTCGTGCCTTTATTTGAGCAAGCTTACTTGTTTCATATCTCTTGCTTGCTTGTGTACCTATCCTCGTTGCATCATATAGGTTGCTCACCTAGTTGCATATCTAGACAACCTACTTTGATGCAAAGTTTAAATTGTTAAAGAAAAGCTAAAAATTGTTAGTTGCCTATTCACCCCCCCCTCTAGTCAACCATATCGATCCTTTCAGCGTGTGATCTTCTGTCGTGTCCATGGCTGACGCTCGTCGGGCTCGCGCTGAGCGCCGGGCTGCTCTCGCCACCCGCGTCGCCCAGACGGCGCCCGTCGGCGGACGCCCTCGTCGTTCCCCGTCGCCTGCCGCCAATGCCGCCACCGGTCCGGCGGGGAACAAGCAGCAGGCCTCGTCCCAGCATCCTTCGGTACGGCGGGAAGGCCGCACCGCCACACCGTCGCTGACTCCCGCTGCTTCATCGTCCCACGCCCGTCGCGCCCCCACGGACGCGCACGCCGTGCTGCTCCTGGCAAGAGAGCTCTTGCACTACCGCCCCGTCGACGACCTCTACGAAGACTGGCTCGCCCGCATCACCGAGCTCGTCAGCACCGCAGGAGGCTCCCCCTTGCCGTCCCTCTCGTTGCCTCGCCCTCCATTCCGCGCAGGAGGCGAGGACCAGGAGGTGCCTCCACCACCTCCTCCCCAAGGAGGCGCCCTGGCTCCAAGGCGCGCAGCCTCAGGGTGAGACCCTCCGCGTCCGGCGCCTACGCAACAAGAAAGGAGCTGCCAAGAGATCCCTCGTCCCCAAGAAGGTGCTCGCGCGCTCCCAGCGCCGGCGTGCCAAGATCGCGTCCCTGCACCTCCACACCAAGACCTCGCTCTGCTCCAAGCGGCGGCGCGCGGTAATCCCCAGGAGCAAGCCCAGTACCAGCAAAAGGCACCGGTGGCCACAGCAGGCCGCCGTGCCCTCACCCCCGAGCTACGCGACGTCGCATGGCCAGGCAAGTTCAAGCCTGACCTGCCCCCTCGCTACGATGGCACGGCGGACCCGGCGGAGTTCCTGCAGCTCTACGAGCTATGCATCGAAGCCGCCAACGGAGACGAAAGGGTCATGGCGAACTGGTTTCCCATGGTGCTCAAGGACGGGGCTCGCACCTGGCTCCTGAACCTGGCTCCTGGCACAATCTCCTCCTGGGACGAGATGCACACTCACTTCATCGCCAACTTCCAGGGCACTCGCGACCGGCCCCCGGCCGTGAGCGATATGCGCCGCATCAAGCAGCAGCAAGGGGAAACCCTGCAGAAATACATCCAACGCTTCAACAACGCTCACCTCAAGATCCCCAAGGTGACTGAAGAAGCCATCATCTCGGCCTTCTCCGATGGCGTACGCGACGTCAAGATGAAGGAAGAGCTAGCAATCCATGAAGACCTGTGCACATCCCTGGAGCTGTTCAACTTGGCGACCAAGTGCACCAGGGCTGAGGAAGGGCGCCTTTTGATACGTCTCCAACGTATCTATAATTTTTGATTGCTCCCTGCTATATTATCTACTGTTTTGGGCAATATTGGGCTTTATTATCCACTTTTATATTATTTTTGGGACTAACCTATTAACCGGAGGCCCAGCCTAGATTTGCTGTTTTATGCCTATTTCAGTGTTTTGAAGAAAAGGAATATCAGACGGAGTCGAAATGGAACGAAATCAACTGGAGAAGTTATTTTTGGAAGGAAACACACCTGATGGACTTGGACCCCACGTCAGAAGATACGGGAGCTGCCCACGAGGGTGGGGGCGCGCCCACCCCCCTAGGGCGCGCCCCCTGCCTCATGGGGCCCCCGTGGCTCCCCTAACGTGCTTCTTCTGCCTATATAACTCCATATACCCTAAAACTTCCAGAATAGAGATTAGATCGGGAGTTCCGCCGCCAGAAGCCTCTGTAGCCACCGAAAACCAATCTAGACCCGTTCCGACACCCTGCCGGAGGGGGAAATCCCTCTCCGGTGGCCATCTTCATCATCCTGGTGCTCTCCATGACGAGGAGGGAGTAGTTCTCCCTCGGGGCTGAGGGTATGTACCAGTAGCTATGTGTTTGATCTCTCTCTCTCGTGTTCTTGATTTGGCACGATCTTGATGTATCGCGAGCTTTGCTATTATAGTTGGATCTTATGTTTCTCCTCCCCCTCTTCTCTCTTGTAATGAATCGAGTTTCCCCTTTGAAGTAATCTTATCGGATTGAGTCTTTAAAGATTTGAGAACACTTGATGTATGCCTTGCCGTGTGTATCTGTAGTGACAATGGGATATCACATGCCACTTGATGTATGTCTTGGTGATCAACTTGTGGGTTTCGTGACATTGGGAACCTATGCATAGGGGTTGGCACACGTTTTCGTCGTGATTCTCCGGTAGAAACTTTGGGGCACTCTTTGAGGTCCTTTGTGTTAGTTGAATAGATGAATCTGAGATTGTGTGATGCATATCATATAATCATACCCACGGATACTTGAGGTGACATTGGAGTATCTAGGTGACATTAGGGTTTTGGTTGATTTGTGTCTTAAGGTGTTATTCTAGTACGAACTCTAGGGCTGTTTGTGACACTTATAGGAATAGCCCAACGGATTGATTGGAAAGAATAACTTTGAGGTGGTTTCGTACCCTACCATAATCTCTTCGTTCGTTCTCCGCTATTAGTGACTTTGGAGTGACTCTTTGTTGCATGTTGAGGGATAGTTATGTGATCCAATTATGTTAGTATTGTTGAGGGAACTTACACTAGTGAAAGTATGAACCCTAGGCCTTGTTTACTATCATTGCAATACCATTTACGCTCACTTTTATCATTCGTTACCTTGCTATTTTTGTAATTTCAGATTAAAAAACTATTATCTACCATCCATATACCACTTGTATCACCATCTCTTCGCCGAACTAGTGCACCTATATAATTTACCATTGTATTGGGTGTGTTGGGGACACAAGAGACTCTTTGTTATTTGGTTGCAGGGTTGCTTGAGAGAGACCATCTTCATCCTACGCCTCCTATGGAATTATAAACCTTAAGTCATCCACTTGAGGGAAATTTGCTACTGTCCTACAAACCTCTGCACTTGGAGGCCCAACAACGTCTACAAGAAGAAGGTTGTGTAGTAGACATCAAGCTCTTTTCTGGCGCCGTTGCCTGGGAGGTTAGCGCTTGAAGGTATATCTTTAGATCTTGCAATCGAGTCTTTTAGTTTCTTTTTTTATCACTAGTTTAGTTTATAAAAGAAAACTATAAAAAATGGAATTGAGTTTGTCTCATATGCTTCACCTTTTTAATATCTTTCGTAAGTATGATGGAAAGGATAATTGTGCTCAAGTGCTAGAAGAAGAAATCTATAAAAAATTTGGCACTAAATATTTGAATGATGAGCATGATTGCAATGTTGTTAGTATGAATTCCTTGAATATCTATGATGCTAATGATATGCAAAGCCACAAGCTTGGGGAAGCTATGTTTGATAAAGATGATATTTTTTGTCCCCCAAGTTTTGATGAGCAAATTTATTATGATGAAAGCATGCCTCCTATCTATGATGATTATTGTGATGACACGTATGCTTTAAAGAATAATAATAACAATGAAAATTGTCATCTTGATTTCAATTTTCAATCACATGATAGTTATTTTGTTAAGTTTGCTCCCGTTATTATTAATGAGAAGAATTTTGCTTATGTGGAGAGTAGTAAAATTTCTATGCTTGTAGATCATGAAAAGAATGCTTTAGGTTCTGGTTATATTGTTGAATTCATTCATGATGCTACTGAAAATTATTATGAGGGAGGAACTTATGCTTGTAGGAATTGCAATAATATCAAGTTTTCTCTCTATGTGCTTAAAGTTTTGAAGTTATGCTTGTTTTACCCTCCTATGCTAGTTCATTATTGTTCCCACAAGTTGTTTGATCACAAAATCCCTATGCATAGGAAGTATGTTAGACTTAAATGTGATAGTCATATTCCTCATGATGCTCTTTTTATGTTACAATTATTATCCTTTATGTGAGCATCATTGAAATCATCATGCCTAGCTAGGGGCGTTAAACGATAGCGCTTGTTGGGAGGCAACCCAATTTTATTTTTATTCCTTGATTTTTGTTCCTGTTTAGTAATAAATAATTCATCTAGACTCTGTTTGTATGTGGTTTTATGCTTTTAATTAGTGTTTGTGCCAAGTAGAACCTTTGGGAAGACTTGGGGAAAGTCTTGTTGATCATGCTGTCAAAAACAGAAACTTTAGCGCTCACGAGAATTGCTGCAATTTTTATTTGGAGAGTGCTATTTAGTTAATTCTTTTTGCACATGATTAATAGATAAATTCCTCAGGTCCAGAAATTTATTTGAGAATTTTATGAGTTCCAGAAGTATACGTTTGATTCAGATTACTACAGACTGTTCTGTTTTTGACAGATTCTGTTTTTCATGTGTTGTTTACTTATTTTGATGAATCTATGGCTAATAAAATAGTTTATAAACCATAAAGAAGTTGGAATACAGTAGGTTTAACACCAATATAAATAAAGAATGAGTTCATTACAGTACCTTTAAGTGGTGATTTATTTTCTTATACTAACGGAGCTTACGAGTTTTCTGTTAAGTTTTGTGTTGTGAAGTTTTCAAGTTTTGGGTAAGGATTCGATGGACTATGGAATAAGGAGTGGCAAGAGCCTAAGATTGGGGATGCCCAAGGCACCCCAAGGTAATCAAGTACAACCAAGAGCCTAAGCTTGGGGATGCCTCGGAAGGCATCCCCTCTTTCGTCTTCGTCCATCGGTAACTTTACTTGGAGCTATATTTTTATTCACCACATGATATGTGTTTTGCCTAGAGTGTCAATTAATTTTGTTAGTATTTGCTTGCTGTTATTTAGAGTAATGTTTTGCATCTTTTATTTCAATGAAGTGGCATTGATAGCCTTTACTATGCCTATGTTACAAGTATACATGTTGCTGTTTGAAAACAGAAAGTTTACCGCTGTTGCAATAATTCCCTAGAAAAGTCAGAATGTGATAAAATGTTGAAACATTTTGCATATTAATCTCTGATAAATTTAATACAGTGGGAATTTTATTTCATAATTTTTGGAGCTAGGGAAGTATGGATGTTGCTGCATTCTTTATAGACTATCCTGTTTAGGCAGATTGCTGTTATGTTTGCATTGTTTGCATATGTTTGCTTCTTTAATGATTCTATTTGAGGATAGGACTATTAAATATACAGAGGCATTTAGTACGCAATGTTGAATAATAATTTTAGTGATTTGCTACAGTAGAGTATGATAAGGTTTTGGCAATGGTTTATACTAACTTATCTCACGAGTCCTTGTTGAGTTTTGTGTGGATGAAGCTTTTGAGATTTAGGGAGACCGTGATATGAGAGGAATTAAGGAGACACAAAAGCTCAAGCTTGGGGATGCCCAAGGCATCCCAAGATAATATTTCAAGAAGTCTCAAGCGTCTAAGCTTGGGGATGCCCCGGTTGGCATCCCACCCTTTTTCTTCAACAACTACCGGTTAGTATCGGTTGATCCTAAGTTTTTGCTTCTTCATATGATGTTCGCTATTCTTAGATGTCATTTTATTTTGCTTTGCTCGATGTTTGAATAGATTACCAAGATCTGAAATTATTAAATGTTAGAGAGTCTTCACATAGTTGTATAATTATTCGATTACTCATTGATCTTCACTTATATCTTCCAGAGTAGTTTGTCATTTGCTCTAGTGCTTCACTTATATCTTTTAGAGCAAGGTGGTAGTTTTATTTTGAATAAATAGATGAACTCTCATGCTTCACTTAGATTATTTTGAGAGTCTTGAATAGCGTGGTAATTTGCTTAAAATCCTAATATGCTAGGTATTCAAGAATAATAAAATTCTCTTATGAGTGTGTTGAATACTATGAGAAGTTTGATACTTGATAATTGTTTTGAGATATGGAGATGGTGATATTAGAGTCATGCTAGTTGAGTAGTTGTGAAATTGAGAGATACTTGTGTTGAAGTTTGTGATTCCCGTAGCATGCACGTATGGTGAACCGTTATGTGATGAAGTCGGAGCATGATTTATTTATTGATTGCCTTCCTTATGAGTGGCGGTCGGGGATGAGCGATGGTCTTTTCCTACCAATCTATCCCCCTAGGAGCATGCGCGTAATACTTTGCTTTGATAACTTGTAGATTTTTGCAATAAGTATATGAGTTCTTTATGACTAATGTTGAGTCCATGGATTATACGCACTCTCACCCTTCCACCCTTGCTAGCCTCTCTAGTAGCACACACCTTTCGCCGGTACCATAAACCCACCATTTACCTTCCTCAAAACAGCCACCATACCTACCTATTATGGCATTTCCATAGCCATTCCGAGATATATTGCCATGCAACTTTCCACCATCTAGTTCATCATGACACATTCATCATTGTCATATTGCTTAGCATGATCATGTAGTTGACATAGTATTTGTGGCAAAGCCACTGTTCATGATTCTTTCATACTTGTCACTCTTGATTCATTGCATATTCTGGTACACCGCCGAAGGCATCCATATAGAGTCATAATTTGTTTTAGAATCGAGTTGTAAATAAATAAATGTGTGATGATCATCATTCAATAAAGAATTGTCCCAAAAAAAGAAAAAAAAGAGAAAGGCCAAAGAAAAAAAAGAAGGCCCAAAAAAGGGCAATGCTGCTATCCCTTTCTTTTCCACACTGTGCTTCAAAGTAGCACCATGATATAGCGAGTCTCATATATTGTGCTTCAAAGTAGCACCATGTTCTTCATATAGAGAGTCTCATATGTTGTCATTTTCATATACTAGTGGGAATTTTACATTATAGAACTTGGCTTGTATATTCCAATGATGGGCTTTCTCAAATTGCCCTAGGTCTTCTTGAGCAAGCAAGTTGGATGCACACCCACTAGTTTCTTTTGTTGAGCTTTCATACATTTATAGCTCTAGTGCATCCGTTGTATGGCAATCCCTACTCACTCACATTGATATCTATTGATGGGCATCTCCATAGCCCGTTGATACGCCTAGTTGATGTGAGACTATCTTCTCCTTTTTGTCTTCTCCACAACCACCATTCTATTCCACCTATAGTTCTATGTCCATGGCTCACGCTCATATATTGCGTGAAGATTGAAAAAGTTCGAGAACATCAAAAGTATGAAACAATTGCTTGGCTTGTCATCGGGGTTGTGCGTGATTTAAAGATTTTGTGTGGTGAAGATGGAGCATAGTCAGACTATATGATTTTGTAGGGATAGCTTTCTTTAGCCATGTTATTTTGAGAAGACATAATTGCTTTATTAGTATGCTTGAAGTATTATTATTTTTATGTCAATATGAACTTTTGTCTTGAATCTTTCGGATCTGAATATTCATATCACAAGTAAGAAGAATTACATTGAAATTATGCCAACTAGCATTCCACATCAAAAATTATCTTTTTATCATTTACCTACTGGAGGACAAGCAGGAATTAAGCTTCGGGATGCTTGATACGTCTCCAATGTATCTATAATTTTTGATTGCTCCATGCTATATTATCTACTGTTTTGGGCAATATTGGGCTTTATTATCCACTTTTATATTATTTTTGGGACTAACCTATTAACCGGAGGCCCAGCCTAGATTTGCTGTTTTATGCCTATTTCAGTGTTTTGAAGAAAAGGAATATCAGACGGAGTCGAAACGGAACGAAATCAACTGGAGAAGTTATTTTTGGAAGGAAACACACCTGATGGACTTGGACCCCACGTCAGAAGATACGAGAGCTGCCCACGAGGGTGGGGGCGCGCCCCCTGCCTCATGGGGCCCCCGTGGCTCCCCTAACGTGCTTCTTTTGCCTATATAACTCCATATACCCTAAAACTTCCAGAATAGAGATTAGATCGGGAGTTCCGCCACCAGAAGCCTCCGTAGCCACCGAAAACCAATCTAGACCCGTTCCGGCACCCTGCCGGAGGGGGCAATCCCTCTCCGGTGGCCATCTTCATCATCCCGGTGCTCTCCATGACGAGGAGGGAGTAGTTCTCCCTCGGGGCTGAGGGTATGTACCAGTAGCTATGTGTTTGATCTCTCTTTCTCTCTCATGTTCTTGATTTGGCACGATCTTGATGTATAGCGAGCTTTGCTATTATAGTTGGATCTTATGTTTCTCCTCCCCTCTTCTCTCTTGTAATGAATCAAGTTTCCCCTTTGAAGTAATCTTATAGGATTGAGTCTTTAATGATTTGAAAACACTTGATGTATGTCTTGCCGTGCGTATCTGTGGTGACAATGGGATATCACGTGCCACTTGATGTATGTCTTGGTGATCAAGTTGCAGGTTTCGTGACATTGGGAACCTATGCATAGGGGTTGGCACACGTTTTCATCGTGATTCTCTGGTAGAAACTTTGGGGCACTCTTTGAGGTCCTTTGTGTTGGTTGAATAGATGAATCTGAGATTGTGTGATGCATATCGTATAATCATACCCACAGATACTTGAGGTGACATTGGAGTATCTAGGCGACATTAGGGTTTTGGTTGATTTGTGTCTTAAGGTGTTATTCTAGTATGAACTCTAGGGCTGTTTGTGACACTTATAGGAATAGCCCAACGGATTGATTGGAAAGAATAACTTTGAGGTAGTTTCGTACCCTACCATAATCTCTTCGTTCGTTCTCCGCTATTAGTGACTTTGGAGTGACTCTTTGTTGCATGTTGAGGGATAGTTATGTGATCCAATTATGTTAGTATTGTTGAGGAAACTTACACTAGCGAAAGTATGAACCCTAGGCCTTGTTTACTATCATTGCAATACCGTTTACGCTCACTTTTATCATTCGTTACCTTGCTGTTTTTATAATTCCAGATTACAAAAACTATTATCTACCATCCATATATCACTTGTATCACCATCTCTTCGCCGAACTAGTGCACCTATACTATTTACCATTGTATTGGGTGTGTTGGGGACACAAGAGACTCTTTGTTATTTGGTTGCAGGGTTGCTTGAGAGAGACCATCTTCATCCTACGCCTCCTACGGATTGATAAACCTTAGGTCATCCACTTGAGGGAAATTTGCTACTATCCTACAAATCTCTGCACTTGGAGGCCCAACAACGTCTATAAGAAGAAGGTTGTGTAGTATACATCACCTTTCACTCCTCGAACTCCCGGCTGCCGACCCGGAAGAGAAGAAGCCCAAGGCCAAGGACGTGAAGTGCAAGGGGGCTGCCGTGCTTGCAGCGGAGCCAGACACCAAGCGAGGCAGGGATCAGCCCGAGTCATCCAAGGGCAGCCGGTACTGCGTGTACTACGACCTCCACACCCACAACACCAACGAATGTCAAGAGCTCAGGGCCGTGAGAGATGGACGTGTCGGCCGACGCCCCGAGCGCAACGACAGGGGCTATGGCCGAGGAGGAGGAAGAGGTGGCGGACGATAGGAAGACCATGGCCCCCACCAAGGGTGGCGTGACCGACCTCGCGAGGATCACTGGTAGGACCAGCCTCGCGAGGGAGGCTGGAGAGATCAGCCTTGTGAGGATCGCCCGCGCGGCAATGCAGGCCTTCCTACTCTGCCGCCACCGCCAAGGAGGAACGAAGACCAACATCAGGACGAGGGGGCTGGGGGCTTCCAGGAGCCACGCGCAATCGCTTGCATCTTGGGTGGCGCGCAGGCCCCAGCCTCACAGCATATCTTCAAGCAGTTTGCTCGCGAGGTGAATGCAGTCCTCCCCAAGCTTGAGGCCACGCGGCCTCTCAGGTGGTCCGCGTGCGCTATCACGTTCAGCTCAGCGGATCAGCTCAAGTGCGCCGCAACGGCCGGAGTCCTCCCGATGCTTTGCTTCCCAGTCATCAGCAATGTGCAGGTCACCAGGACCCTCATTGACAGCGGAGCAGGACTCAACGTCCTGTCCGTCGAGACGTTCGACAATCTCCAAGTGCCGTACGATCAGCTTCAGCCAATCAAGCCCTTCTCAGGAGTCACTGATGGTTCCACTGTTCCGATAGGACAGGTTCGCCTTCCAGTCACCTTCGGGCAGCGCAACAACTACCGCACCGAGCTCATCGACTTCAACGTCGCCCACATCCGTCTGCCATACAACGCCATCCTCGGGTACCCAGCCCTGGCCAAGTTCATGGTAGTGACTCACCATGGATACAGTGTCCTCAAGATGCCAGGAAGCAGTGGAGTCATCACCGTACCCTGTGAAGAAAGGGACATAGTGTGTTCACTTGAGCACGCGTTCCAAGCCGCAGCAATCGAAGGCCCGGACCACAGAAACAGAAGACTTCCCGAGGCGACCTCCAAGAAGAAGAAGGCTTCGCCTGGCCCAAGCCATCAGGAGGCAAGCGCCTCCGGAGGTGTTGGGTTAGGATCTACGCCCAATCAGGGAGCGCCACCCTCTCTCGCATAGGAAGGCGCGCCCGACGCCCTCCTCAGGCAGGGCTCGGGGGCTCTTTCTTGGAGAGCCACCGACCTTGCCAAGGTCGCGAGGGAGGCGCTCGGGCACCACTTGGAGGGGTGCTTCCAGGCACGTTTCCCTCAGGAAGGTACAAGGCAAGGAAGACCAAACCCTCAAGAGTTCATCGCAAGCAACACTCAGGAGCTACAGGAGTCGAGAGTCATGCGCGGCAGCCGCCGCTTGCCCGCCATGGCCCCACATCCAGGCGAGGATGGTGGGCTGCGCGTCTGCGTCGACATGCCAGGGCTCAACCAAGCCGTGTCTCAGGAGCGCCTCTGGCCTTCATGCGTACGGCGCTGCGAGGGTCCACCTCACAGCTACGTTCGCATGCCTTCCGCCTGCCGAACACGGTCGCCGCTCATCAATGCTTGCTGAGGAGCATTCTGGAGGCTCAGGAGGTCAGGCATCGTGCGGCCCTGGCGGAGATGGAGATGGCTCTCGGAGATCCACCTGTTCCCCCGGAGCCTCCCGAGGTTCCTGGGCCTGGGGGCTCGTGAGGGTCGGCGTCTTCATCGCGCATCGCCTGCTTCTTCAGCATCACTCCATCTTCAACGGCACCAGGTGACATATTTCTAAGTTTCGTTTTTAGCTGGGAGCGCCCACAGGGCCACATTATTCCCAGGTCGCGTGGGTCCGTCCCTGCGGCATGTATCCATTTTGCTTATGCTCTTTAATTACCTTGTTGGGGGCGCCCCTCGGGCTGCATCATCCCCGAGCTACTCGGGCCTGGCCCTGCGGCGTTTGCTTTTCCCACGTCTACTTAAAATGAATTTCCTCCTGCGTGCTTAACATACCCAACCTAATCGCCTGCTCGATTGGCGCCTACCTATAGAGCCGCTCGCTCTGGCACGGCATCTACGCACGGGTCCGTCCCTGCAACGCCGAAAAATCTAAGTGGTCGAGCTCTGGCCGCGGCAGCCCCGCAAGGCGCCACCTCACCAGGCCCTCAGTGCCCCAATCACTACCCCGAAGCGACCAAAGGTTGGCTGGCGACCATAACAACATGTCTTGTTTCTCTTTATGACTGGTGTGCAGGACCTACTCCAGGAGCAACGCTAGGGACATCGCGAGCTGTCTCTCCCTCTCTCCGGCACGGACCGCTTGCACGTTAAAAGGGGGGTACCTGAGCATCACGACTCATGGACTCCTACTGGCTCTCTAGCCCTCACCCCCTGGCCTTGACCCACGACATCGCGACCTGTCATACCAGCGGCGGCTAAGCTCGCTCGAGGGCCGGGACCTGATGACGTAGAGCATTAAGGAAAGTGCGGGGGAGTGCGAAGAAGCTCGCGAGGATCTAACCCAGCAGCGCCTCAACTGCCACCACTCGGGCCAGGCGCTTTATCGAGGAACTACACCTAACTCAAGAGATAAGTCACGCCTTTACAAGAATTGGACCAGCGCAGCGCAAAACCCTCGCCCAGTGCGGCTCTGTCACGGCGACGTTACCTTCCTTTCTCGCCCAACGAGGGCTGCTTGAGCGCTAAAGGGGACCTCCCGAGCATCGCGACTCGGGGGCTCTTACCGGACCTCGGGCCGCTCACCTCCTGGCCTTGACCACGGCATCGCGACCTGGCATACCAGCGACGGCTGAAGCCCGCCTGGGGACTGGGACCTGTCAGCGTAGAGCGCCAAGTCCTCGCGAGGATAGAAAGAGGGAGCCGAGCTGAGACAGGACAAGCACCTCGCATTGATTCATATTAAGGATATAATATTCATAAAAGACATGGCAGACGCCTTACATACCCCCACGGGGTGTTGCTTCGATTCCTCGCAGGGAGCAAGAGTTCTAATCCTAAGGAACACTAATCGCCCACACCGCCGCCAGGGACGCCATCATCAACAGTGGGCTGCCCAACGTCGACACCAACCCCATCCAGATCAGTGGCGCCGGCGGCTGGACGCAGCTGCCCCGCTCCGAGCACCGCGCGAGCTCGGGGGCTCGTAGCTGTCGTCGCTCGTCTCCAGAGTCGCGAGGATCTCGGGGGAGCCACTGAATTCCCCAGCTCCTCCGCTGCTGCCTGAGGAGCTGCTGGAGGGCCGATGGGCAGGCTAGATCCTCGCCGGCTCATCGCCCCTGCCGCTCTCCCTGGGGCAGCACTCCAGCCGGCGTCCTTCAGCATCGAAGACCTTGAAGAGCATCAGGGAGGCGCCGTCATATTCAAGATGAATTACGAGGACGCCTACCGTCCGGCAGACCCGGGCGATTTCGCCCCAGCCCCGGGTCATGAAGACCTTGCCCGGAGCAACGACCGCGACCTCTGCTCCGGTTGCAAGGGTGCTGCAGTCAGCGTGCTGCAGCCAGAGCTCCAGAGCCCCGCTCGGCGGCATCTCGAAGGCGAAGGAAGGAGCGAGGCGAATCCAAGAGCTTGGAGGCATGGCGGCGTGGAGCACGAGTTCGCGAGAGGAGCGTTCGGCGTGGACTCCAGGAGGAACGAGCGCACCACCGTGACTCGCCAGTGTCGATGGCGGCACCGTCGATGTTGCTCGACGCCTTCTCCCGCAGGACCTATGACGCGGGCGTACAAGGGTAGCGGATACCCAGGCGGCGGCCGCTCGTACCAGGGCCTCGGTGCCTCCTGCTGAGCACCCTCATCTCGGTGGCGGAGGACCAGCCGCTTCTTTGGCTGAAGTGGGTCAGGATCCTCTCGGGGGGCCTTTCCTTTCTCCTCTGTAAAGAACCGGCGGATTGGTGCCATTGGCGTGAGGAGAAGCAAGAACAAGGAAAAAAAAGGGAAGGAGCAGCAGGAAGGGATGGACTGAAGGGGCTCGCCCAACACCGTACTTATAGCCGGAGGAGGCCAACCGCCGAGCACCACGATCGCAGGTAATCATGACCGTTTTCTCTGCATGCAGGGACTTGTCAAGTCGTGCAGTTGCCGAGGCGTCGTGGGGAGCGCATACGCCCACGTCCAATCAATCGCCACGCGGCGCCCAAGGCCGCAGGCTGTTGGGCCCGTGGCGCTTCATGCTTGCCCCTTCGCTTTTCTGCTAGGCCAAGCCCGGGCGTGCCTTGGGCCCGGGGGCTACTGTCGACGTTCTGGGAATGGGGGTCCCCAGACTTGCCTGTCTGCGGCCTGCGGCGTGGCTCAAGTGGGGGCCCAGCGCGGCCCATCTTCATCAGCTCAAGCTCAAGACCCTCGTGAGGGGCCAAGCCTCGCGGGGCGGACGACAGGAAGCTTCCTCAGAGGCAGGCTCGTCAGGCAGGCTCGCGAGGAGGCGGAGAGATCAAGGCGGGGATACCTCGCGAGGAACCCGTGACGCAAGCCATGATGATCGAGACCAAGCGGGCGCCAGGCGGGCGCCGGCCTGCGCAGTGTCCTTGTTTCCCCTTTGGTGCAAAGGGGGCAAGCACAGGCCGAGGCATCGGGCAAAAGTTATCATTCCGGTGCAACAAGACCAAGACCAGCAGAGCGGCAGGACAGAGGTCACCGTGGAGCCCAAGACGGCGTCATCACCAGTGCTTTTGGCAGCCGAAGACCACCTTTGGTCAGGATAACTTGTACTATATGTTCCCCTTCAAAATGGCTAATTGTTGATGCCCTTCCCGCTCATTATTTGGTGAGAGGCCTAGGGCCTCTATAAATAGAGCTAGCCACCACAGAGTAGAGACACGGAAAAAACGACCAGAGATCTAGTAGAACCCTAGTAGAGAGGGAGAGAGGCGATTGAACTCACCCTAGCAGTTCATCGCACCAGCTCAAGAACACCTCTCGCGAGGCTGTTCTTCCTTTGTACTGTTCATCATCAGCCCCTTGAGGCAATCCACCACACCACACACTGGAGTAGGGTATTACACCACAACGGTGGCCCGAACCAGTATAAACCTCGTGTCCCTTGTGTTGTTCGTTGTTTCCAGCTTAGATCACGCGAGGAGATTGGACGTAGATCGGTAGGGGAGAGATCTCCGCGCGCACTCCAGTGTTCGAACCTCAAGGGTCTGCCGGAACCCGAAATCCGACACCGATGGCCTTCGCGAAGAAGCGCCGAAGACCCCACCGCCACCTTCCCCGGCGCCCGCGCGGGCTTTCCCGGCGTTCGTCTCCGGTGGTGGCGAGGGGGGTGGGGAAGGTGGGGAGAGGCGGCGGGGGAAAACCCTAGACTCCCCCGAGTCGCCCTAAGGGCGACGCGAGAGACGGGAGGGACGGGACCATGATGCAAATTGCTGATAAATCTTCCACTCCCTCTGTCCCATAATATAAAAACATTTTTGACACTATCTTAGTGTCAAAAACGTTCTTATATTATAGGACGGAAGGAGTAATAATTATTGCACCATAGTTGAATCTAGGAAGTAGGTCGAAGTGACATAGTTTTCCTTACTGAAGTTGAACTGGCATAGTAGTCTTGTTGGAATCATACACTTTTTTATTCTTGGTTCTTGGAAACCTTAGTCCGTTAATGTGGTGCTCCTCACAAGCAAGGCATTATTCAGTTGCCCTGTTTGACAACAAGGATGACTTTCAGAACAAAATTTTGCTGTCTGCTATACATTGCGTAGTACAGTCACATATTCTCATGTAGTACATTATGTCCCATCATACAAAGCAGAATCATATCAAAAGATTCTACCCTTCCATTCTCTCAACTCCCTAGCCACATTAGAAACAGGATTCATCTCTGCAATCTTTGAGTCTGTATTGGGATCGAAATAAATAAAATCTTCTGTCATGGTGCAATTAATTTCAGTGTGCAATTAATTTGGAACCACCGAAGAAATAAGCCACTCAACTTAGCAGTATCACTTATAAGTCAGAAAAAGGATCCACAACATATTGATAACCAAAGCAAGCACCCAATACCGTCTTTTTGAATCTTGTCAATAGCTCGAAAACAATGACATGATGAAATTTCCACGAGATACAGAGCTGAGAGCATACCATTATCTATGCAAGAATCTGATACAGGGGTGCACCAGGATGGTCTGTCCCGCATAACTTTAACACTATTGCTACATTGAGCGAAGAACAGTTCTGGAGCTGTGACAGCGGAATTTGGTCCATTAGTGGTTGCCAAGAAATTGACATGGAAGTACTCAAATTGGAATCTCTTCTTATAGAGAGCAACACTTGGCCCGTCAGGTACTCTAGGATTCACACCGCAAATGGTATGAAGTTTATAGTGAACCTGTACGTAACAATGCAGAAGAGGGCAGCCCATCAGTGGAAAAAAAGAATTTTAGCATATGGAAGACAAATTGATGCATGTTAGAATTCAGAAGCAATAAAACGAAAAATAGAGGCAAATGCACCATCCCCTTTTTGCCGACAGTAGCCGCTCAATGCCGCCTTGACCTTTTTGACAAAGAAGTTTTTGTCGCGCCTAAATTTTTTCTGGAACTCTGAAATGAACCTCTTCTGTTTTTTGCTCAAGACATGTGAGCTTGAGGTCACCCGGTTCAGTTGCTGAGTTTGCTCCTCGGACTTGGTATGTGGCAGAGCCATGGCGAGGCATTCAACTGCAATCGTTGGTGAGCGTGCCCCGTAAAATAGCTGGCAGCTTGTCAGACTCCATGCTCAAGGAAGACGTGGCAAATTTCACCAGCGCGTCAGGGTCGACATGCCATGAGACAACCGCCGCTTGCCTATAGGCGTCCTGGTAATTGTCACACACAGCATGACCACGCTTCTTTAACTTGCGGATGGCCTTGTGGACATTGGCGTCGCTCCTGAAAAGATACCAGATAGCGTCGTGCTCCGTAATGGTGGGAGCGCAGGCTCGAAGGAAGGTAACGAGGCCGTAAAAACAGCAGCACTCGATGCGTGCAAGCATGCGTGTGCATATCATGTCCACCTTGAATTGCAGCTCGAACTTCTGGGGCGTAGGGAACATAGAGCCGTACCAGATGGTGTTGAGGATGATGTTGGAGACAGGATCCCTGGGGCCATAGCAATACCCACCCTTGAGGAGGCTGCAGTGGTGACGCTTGCGCAGGCCATCCCGAGGCAGCTTGGCAAGTGCCCGTAAGTAGTGAGCATGGATCTTGCCGAGGAGCAGCAGCTTCAGAGACAGTGTGGATCTGAATGTCAACTGAGGCCCAAGCCTCCTCTTATGTGGCCTACTCCCCTCTATGGATTCTGATGTCTGCTGGCTTCTCTTCCTCTTCTTATTCTTCTTCTTCTCCTTGCCACAAAGATGATCCAGTGATAACATGGTGGGATCATCCATGCTCGCAGGCTCTTGCTTGAGCAAATCGGCAAGGCTCTCGAGGGTTGCACGCGAGAGAGGGTCTTGTCCGGCAAGAAGCGTAGTGACATCGGACAGGCGAGAGGCCGTAATCAGCGACACTTTCACCAGGACATTCGGTTTAGGATGCCTCGCACACACGGCGGCACATTCCAAGGCGACCATGGTGGTACGGTAGGTGATGGTCGACGCGCTGCGCCGCTTGTTACGATCTCGCTCGATGAGGCGCACGGCGGCGCGATGGTCGGCCCTGCTCAGGAGCAGGTAGCTGAGGGCTTCCCTAGCATACAGATAGGGGAAGCGGGTGGTGAGGAAGTTGACAAGACCGTCCAGCGACCGCCGCGCGATGGTCATGCCATGGGACCTGTGCCGGCAAAGCGGTAGTTCGAAGACGAATCTGTCGCTTGTGTCGGTGATGATCTTGGAGAGGATCCACTCCGGCGCCGGCGCCTCCTCCTCATCCTCGTCATCAGATCCAGGCGACGGTGAAGGGGCGTAGGCGACGGTGTTGGCGATGATGTTGGAGACCGGGTCGAGGAATCCGAAGGGCATGCCGGCCTTGAGGAGGCGCGGGGCCAGCGAGGGAACCGCTCCCATCGGAAGCCGATCGAGCGCCGCCTTGTAGAACCCATGGATGTGATCAAGCAGAACGCATATATCCTGCTTCTGCTCCGTGGAGCCAGGAGAATTACGATCGGCGATGCGGCGATCACGCTTGCCATGCATTGTCCGCCGAGTCGATTTGCTTTCCACCCGGTTTCAGTTCGGTTTAACCATCTTATACTGAGGGTAAAGAGGCTAGTATAGAAAATATCTATATAACCACGATTATATGACCAACTGTGTATTTTTTTACTTGATCTAAAAAATCTTTTTTAGGATTTCATTTGTAAAAAGAGTTTATTAAATCCAAATGCTTTTTGTGGGGCGGCGGCCGGTAAATTGGGGACGACGGAAGGAAAATCGCAGGCCGAAACGTCGCCTTCCGTTTAATGTTTTTGTTTTTGAGCCCTACTATCGGCTTCCGTTTAATTAGGCCAGGCCAATCATGCAAGCCACAGTCCATGTTGACCAAGCCGGCCTTCATTCTTTTTTCGCCTACTTCGACGAAAGCGAGAAAGGTGTCCATTATTTTAAAACAAAGTTCACATATTCAAAAATTGGGAAAAATGCGCGGAAAATAACCAAAGTGTAGTGATTTAGGAAAAGTTCATGTATTCAAAACATGTTCAAATATGAACAAAATTTTCACGAATTCAGAAAATGTTAATGAATTTTTCTATATGTGCACAAGATTCAGAAAATGTTTTTGAGTTCCCAAATTTAAAAAAATGATCATCGACTCAAAATAATTGCTGTTTAAAAAATGTTCAAATATTTGTGAATTTGTAAAATAATGATCATAATTCCGAAAAAACATCAGGATTTCAAAAAAATGTCTGCAAATTCATAAAAATCATAATTTCCAAAAATGTAATGAATTTGAAAGGTGTACGCAAAATTAAAAGAAAAGTAAAATAAAAGGGCAAACATAAAAACAAAAAATAAAGAAAAATAATAATGAAAAATGAACATGAAAATAAAAACTAAAATCATAAAAGAAGGTGAAAAAAAAATGAAAAAAAAGAAAGGAAAGAATAAAACTGAAAAAAGGAAAAAAAGGAAACCGGTCTGCGAAGGTTCTAGAACCTTCCTAAACCAAGAAAGGTGTAGGTTGAGCTGGCCCAGGTGTACGCGGCGGGGAGGGGTGCGTGCCTGGTTGCTATTTGGTGACCTACGCGCTAAAAATGATCCACCATTTTGTTGTTCCTGGGCGAACTAGTGATTTCGGTGTTGTATAACGAAGCTACCAACAAATGCTTTTGTACCATTCCCTCAAAAGGCCAGGTTTTTTTAATCCCTTATAGAAAGAAACTACCAAAAATAGTTACATATAACCTTTTAAGAAATGGCTGTGCTAGGTGTCGACCGGTTGAAGCAATGGAAAAGATCGACTGCTTCCCATGTCGCCAAATTAAGAAAAG
>NC_041392.1:593343040-593467782 GCF_002162155.2 Triticum dicoccoides | reverse complement strand
GTTGTTTCGGACGTCTATCTGCAACACCGAACTTGTTACAAAAAGCTTTGAACTATTTTTTTATCCGATCTTTGCAACATGAGCCTTGTTGCGTTCAGGCATCTGCAAATATGAGCCTTGTTGCAAATCTTTTGTGAACCTTTTTTTTCTTTGTTGCCCATCATTGCAACTTCGGTCATGTTGCAGACTCCTCTTGTAACCAAGGTCGTGTTGCAAAATATTTTTTGCAAAGAGAGAAGTCATGCACATATTGCAACAGATTTCATAACCTTTTTGCAACAGAGGTCTTGTTGCAGATTTTTTTTGCAACAGTGAAAGGATAAAGCGGTGCAGAGGGTCACACAGGATAAGCGTCACATTGGATTGGCTTGGTGAAGGGAATCATTGCCCTTAGGCTAGTCATAGTGGGAGTAACTTAGCTAGTAACATAGCGCACTTTAAAAAAATTGCTTATGTGACAAGTAACTAATGAGAGGTGATAACATAATATGTTACTGTAACAAAGCACTTTCCAAGACAAGATGAGTCTCAAGCTAATAAATGAAGTCATCTAAGATACTATTATTATATTACTTTGCATTATGAAGGTAGTAACTTAGGCTAGTGTCATATGCATGACACTTGTCTAAGTTACTCCCCACTATGACCAGCCTTAAAAGACGGAAACACTATTCAGCCGGCTGATCGGATGCGAAATGTGTGCCATACCATCTGCATGCCACGTGTCCCACCTGAGTTGTGTGCAACATGAATCTTCCTGCCATACCGAGATTTGCAACAAGGCTTCTGTTGTAACAGGATGGCAACGGGACGACACAAGACAGAGTTTTTTTTTTGCAATATGTTGCAAATGAAGGTTTTTAGCAAGAATCTTGTTGCAAACGGCGATGACAACGATGACGGTGCTGCAACATCATATTTTCATTAAAAAACTTCTGCAACATCATCCATGTTGCAGCAGTCCTTCCGCAATATCATCTATGCTGCAAAAACGTGAAAGACGAAAATAATAATAATTTTAGAACATAACTTCTGTTGCAAATATTTTTCTGCAACATGACTTTTGTTGCAAAGATAACGCTCAAGGAAATAACACTACGAGGTACAGAAGGTAATAACACTTCGGGTGGTTTTGCAACGAAGCCCTTACAAAGCGAACATCGCAACAATGAGCTTGTTGGAATTCGTGATGCGCATGCTTAAAGGAGATCCAACAACTATTTTTGCGTAAATCGGAGGGCACTGAAGGCGGTCGATGATTTTGTGTTATGCTTCAGCTAACGTGTAGCAACGCCCTAATAAAATAACAATATTAATTGATTGAGCAACAAAATCATACCAAGTCTATCGGGTAACACTCCATAGCAGAATGAAAAAATATACAAACATTGACCGAATACATACATGACTTAGCTAAAACATGAGCTACACTATTAAGGTGTTGATGGCCGTGCTTAAAAGCAGCATAGGAAAAACCTTGTGTACTTTGGGAATTATTTTCTTTCTCACCCGTAAATAGACAAACAGTGGTGAATAGAAAACAGTCAGTACTTCCGACTCCTGTCGCTGCCCCCGCGAATGATATATGACCAGCAGCAGTGCAGCCCTGCCGGGGTGTCGGCGATGCAGGTTTGATGCCCGAGGGCCGGTAGGCTACGTAGGGTGGTGGTGGCGACTCTCCTTCTCATTTCTGGTACAAGCCGGCGGAGTCTTGGACCACGGGCTCGCGCTCGGGTGGGCTAGATTGGGGCCCGGGGTGAGTTGGTGCTCCCGTGCCAGGTAGGGTTGGTTGGGCTCGGTGCAGGGTGTTGTCCCTGGGAGCAAGATTTCCTTCCACATGGGCACAATGGGCAATGGTGGTGGTCGTGACATCACATCACCGACATGCGTATCAGTGCTAACTACCACAGATGTGGTGCCGTATGAGCTCACCTGGCTTGGACTAGGGCTTGCTCGACGGCGGTCGTCGGCAGTCACATGATCATGTCCTCCCTGGTCCACCAGGGCCGGCTGGGTACACAAGTGTGGGCGCTTCCTACCGTGGACGCGCTGACTCGGATTCAATGGCTGATGCCAGGCTAGGAGTTGATGGGGTGCCTCTCTCTTGCTATGGTGGTTGGTGCGCTGTGAAGTAGACGGTTGGAGTGTTTTGGGCCTTGGATGCCTGGGCGGCGACTCCGGAAGGCGTTCCGCATGATTGGCTCTTTGGTGTGCGCCATGGCGGCGGCGGTGGCTATGTATCTTGGTCGTGTGGGCGGCGTGGGGTGTAGGAACAGGTGGCTTGGGCTCACTTGCTGTCGTTGACAATGGTGACGCCCTGATCTGGATCCGGAGGCATGTGCTCGTCACGGTTGTCCTGAGTGCCTCGTGGTGAAACGGGTGAGCAACTGAGTGAAAGCTCTACGCTTTGCACTGATGGAGGCAACGCCCGTGGGTGCCGCTCTCCTATTGAGGACATCGTCGTGGTCCTTCTCTCCGTGTCAGAGTTCCAGGTGAAGACCTTAGTCTGGTTCGGACTCGCAGTGGTGACACTTAGAGCATCTCTAGCCAACAGGCCCTCCCCAGACATTTTTGCCGCGCCGGCGCCGAAAAAACGGCCCAGTCACGCCCCTAGAAGCCCGTTTTTCGCCGGCTCGGGCTGAAACTGGTGCCGGCGGACCCAGGCCGAACCCGGCTTCCTGTCGGCGAGGCGAGCGCCTCTTCCCGCCGTTTTTTTCCACGTTTTCCCCCCTTCCCTCTCGTACTCTTCCTTCCTCCCGCCAATCTCCCTCCCGCTCGCCTCCCTCCCAAGCGGCCTCCATGCCACCGAAGAAGTACGTCGCCCCCGCGCGGCGGCAACCGCGACCGCCTTCGTCGCCCAGCCGAAGCAGAGGAAGCCGAGGGCGCCGCCGATCAAGCCACCGGGCATGTCAAACGCCGAGTGGAGGGCGGAAGTTCAGCGACGGGAGGCTGTCATCGCCGATCGGCGGAATAGGGCCATCGCCAAGAAGGCCCGCGACAACGCGGCGCGCGCGGCTGCGGCTGCCTCGGCGGACCAAACCGAGGCCGAGGCGACTCGCGCGGGGATGGTGAATCCACCCGGAAGCCACGCCCAGTACGCGCCCTGGGGCCAGCAAGGCGTCGGCTCTCCGCAGCCATGTGGATCGCCCTCGCCGGGCTATGCTGATGGGGACGCGCACGGTGGGTTCAACCCAAATGTCACCTTCCCCCATGGATACCTGGCCCAGCGCACGCCCTCTCCCGCCTTCACCGGCGTGCAGTACCCTCCATACAACTACTCGCCGCCCGCCTACGCTTCCTCCCCGACGCCCCCGCTACGCCGTGGCCCACTGCCCTTCTCGCACCTCGGCGACACCGACGAGACTGAGTTTATTTATTTAATTTTAAGAGAACACAAACTTTAGTTAAACATGTGGACACTTTTTAAAACAACAAAAAAACTCATAAAGCATGAACACTTTTATATAGTACGTCAATTAATTTTTTTTTTAAAACTCTGAACATTTTTCAACTTATATAAGCATTTACTGAAATATACAGAAAATATATCACTAATTTCATATTTTTTTATTAAATATTTATATTATTACACGAATATTTTTATTTTGTAATTTAATCATATGAATATTTTAAAGCATAAAGTTATTTTTGTATTTCATAAATATGATATTAAATATATGCACATTTTAAAATAATATCTAAACAATTTCAAAATCAATGTATTTCGTTTTATTTATATTATTTATATTGCAAGAATAATTAAATCATATTTTTATTATTGTTTAGGAGCCATATTTTTATTACTGTGATTAGAGATTACGTACCTTTTACAAATTTCTAAAAAAACAGGTGTGAATGGGCCGCACTGATGGCACCATACAGGCAAGCCTAGTCAGCGCTACTTTCGTATCCAAACTCGATTTGTATTGTATTTGCACGCTCGAGCCAAGTTTTTACATCTGTTCAATGTATGCCGCAAGTTTTAGCACTAAAGTGATCGTTCACGCCAAGTTTTAGCATCACTGGTGTAATTGACTCTTCAAAAAACTACCTGTAAGTTTTTTTAAACAGTCGACCACCCATTTGATAGTTATCTGAGAAAAATTAAGAACCGGCAATTTTTTACAACTCTAGCCTGTAAAGTAGTAATTTTATGCTATTTACTCCCATGCGACACCCAAGGCATACCTTCGTAATACAGAAGCTTCGGTTGTAGATGAGATTAAAATTGAATGTGAATATGGTTTTCTTCCCGCTTTGTTGGTTCCTGTAAATGCAAGGCGAATCCAGTGGCTCATGATCCTGCCAGGTTCAGAATGCCCCGTGGGTAGTCCTTAAGAAAAGGACTGCAGTTCGCAGAGAGACGACAAAAAGGTGCAAAACGTGGATGTAGAGGAAACCAAATGATCTTCGATGTGATTTTCTGTTAAAAAAATCATTATTGCTTTGTTTCTTTTTATATGATGTGCCTTGTTTAGTTAACCAACAAAGTGGTAAAGTGATATTGTTTGCTAAGAAAAAACCAATGTGACAGGCTCTTGACGGTGGGAGGGCTTCATTTTTAGATGTTTCTTTAAGTTGTGTTAGGGTTTGGGCGCCCATATTTGAGAGCCGGCAGAGGGTTCTCCTAATTTTTTTTATCAGCTAAACAATTGGATGGTTCATTTAAGTGTGCCTTAATTTCTCAAAAGGTGTTTTTGTGAGGGGTGGACACCCCTTAAGAGTTTGACTAGAGATGCTCTTAGTAGGGTTGAGGTGCTAGCTAAATCCTATGTAAGAACGCTGAAACCAGTTTTGCTTGTCAGAATTTAATTTGGAACTGGTGAATTTGTATTGCGATTCAAATTCAAAGTGTGGATGCCTCGGATTTTAGTCTCGGAATTTGATCCCACTTTCACAAGATACCTTAAGTTAGTCCCCTAGTCATGGATGTATTTGCATGGCCATGTAAGGGTTTTTTCTTCTTCGAAAAATAGCTACGTTTAGTTAAAGTCATGACTATTTTTTACTTATGTAATCCGTGTCAAAAGGATTTAGACTGAGAGATCCTAGGAATACCATGAAAAAATATTTCGAATTAAATTTGTTTTAAGTTTTCCTACAATTCATGTGTTGTCCCAACAATAGAAATGAAATTGTAAATAACTAGACTTGTAGACCCGTTACCATTGACCAAGTCAATTCCAACGTCCAAATATGGAGTCTTAAATGGATCACGTCCAAATATATGAAGTTTGTAGATGTCAATATTAACTCAATCACACTTTTTTTTGTTTTGACTTAGAGCAGACAAACTGTGCTGTGTAAACGTGGTCGAAGGGAGTACTCGCGTTTGCTTGCCCGTGGCATGTGGTAGAGATGTGGACACTAGTCTGTTCCGTTCGGTTCTTCAGCTTGTTTAGCTGGTCAAGAAAGTACTGAAGCCAACATGTTTGATAGTGTGGGAGGAGCAAGGCCAATGCTCGCGGTGAGAAGGTCGTGCTTTTCGGTCAAGTTCGCCTTTATAGGAGACCCATTATTGACCCATCTTGGCAAGGCTTTCCTTGCCCCAACCGCTCTATCACCTGGCGTGGCTAGTGTTTTTGTGCTGCTTCCAAAGTCCATACACCTAATCTGGCCAGGCAAGGCTAGAACTAGTGTAGCTTTATATCCAAACACGTCGACCGACTAACCTGTTGGAATTTTGCTAGTAGGCCTTTGGTCCAAAGCCCAACTAAAATTCTAAAATTCTTTTGGCCCATTCATGCACACATGTGAGTGGAGTGAGTGAGGCTAAAGTTTAGTCTCATCGCGGAAGTTGAGAGAGAGTTGCACCTCTTTATAAGGGGAGCTCTTCTACCACTTGTATGAGCATGAGAAGAGGAGACCTACACACGTGCTCCTCCTCCTCGCTCGCCTCGCCACGGCGCGCCGCGCCGCGCCGTGCCGCGCCGCGGGATTGAGCCGAGCCGAGGACAGAGCTATGCACGTTGTCTATATTTTTGCTGCATGGGAAAATTAATGAGTTATTAATTAATAATTAACGGACGCGTTAATTACTGAACCGTTTCCAATTCTTTTGGATCGTGACGACTCGGACGTGGGGTTTATTCTCACGACCTACCCGGCCCGCACTATATAGTCAGGCAGGCGTCTACCCTAGCCGCCGCCGCTTCGTATGGTTTCTCACCACCGTTCCAGATCATTGCGCCGCCAAGCAAGTCTTCTCCATCCCTCCTTCCGACGTGCACCGCGAGAAGGGACAGCAGGCCTCCGGAACCCCGCCTCTCGTGATCCTGTACGGGAGAGGGGCGATCAGGTTTTTGGGGAGCGCACTCGCGCGACTGCTGGCAGCGACGACTTCGCGAACGACGACTTCTTCCCCGACCTCGGCAACCTCGTCCTCGACGACATGGGCGACAACGTCAACGCCGGCGGTGCTGCACCCGCTGCACCGTATGTGATTCTATCCTTCCTGTTCGAGATCGTGGTAGAATTCATGCTTCTAGTATGTGCCCTAGATGTGATATGTTCATCTGCTATGCTAGTTCGCATGATTAGTTTAAACTCTGTTGCTGTGGTCATGATTTATCTTCTGTTTATTCGGATTAAATCTCGTAGTAATTTGCTCATATTTCCAACAATCCAAAAACCTGATTATAGGCAATTTACTCCGAGTGGTTTTGCTGCGCATCTGAAGCCGCCTGCCTTTAAGGGGGCGCAATATAAGAGGTGGCGCACGAGAGCAGTCTACTGGTTTCAGACCATGGGCTGCTATGATGCCACCAAGGGCAAGCCTGAGGGCGATCTTAATCCAGCACAGCTGGAAGCTTTTGAGAAGATCGATACCCTCTTTAAAGGCGCTCTTCTGAGTGTTCTTGATGACTCCATTGTGGATTCATATATGTCGTTTGACAACGGCAAGGACATGTGGGCTGCGCTCGAGGCCAAGTTTGGTGCCTCGGACGCCGACAGCGAGTTGTACGTCATGGAGCAATTCTATGACTACAAGATGACTGATGAGCGCCCTGTTGTACAGCAGGCTCATGAGATACAGTCGCTCACAAAAGAACTTGAGTACTTCAAGTGTGTGTTGCCGGACAAATTTGTTGCCGGAGGCATCATTGCCAAGCTTCCACCTTCGTGGAACAATTTTGCTACTTCCCTGAAACACAAGAGACAGGAGTTTTCCGTTGCGGATCTCATTGGTACTCTTGATGTTGAAGAGAAGGCGAGAGCAAAGGACACACGTGCTCGAGTTGCTGAGGGAGGTTCTAGTGCCCACATGGTACAGAAGAAGAACTCCCAGCCCAACAAGTTCAAAAACAATAAGAACAAAACTCAGGGCAAAGGCAAGTTTGATACAAAGAATAAGCCATCACATTCTACCAACTTCAAGAAGAATTCTCATAAGAAGGGGAAGGGACTTTGCCATGTCTGTGGTGATCCTAATCACTGGGCTCCGAAGTGTCCTAACCGCTTTGAGGAGCGCGAACATGAGAAGAGTGGCAAGTCCGCTAATGTTGTCATCAGTGATACTGATATGAAGGAATCAGGGTACAGTATTTTTCCTACCATCCTTTCAGTATTTCAATCCCCTGATTGGTTAATTGACACCGGTGCCAATGTACATGTTTGTGCTAACGCCTCCATGTTTTCTTCTTACCAGGCAATAGGGACTTCACTCGTGCTGATGGGGAACGGGTCACATGCCATCGTTCGAGGTGTTGGTACGGTCGATCTGAAGTTTACTTCGGGGAAGACTGTGCGTCTGAAGAACGTTCATCATGTGCCGTCCATCAATAAAAATCTCATTAGCGGTTCCCGTTTATGTCGAGATGGTTTTAAGTTGGTTTTCGAATCCAATAAAGTTGTAATTTCTAAGTGTGGACAATTTGTTGGAAAAGGCTATGAGTGCGGAGGCTTGTTCCGCCTATCTTTGTCAGATATTTGCACTAAAGTTATTAATAATGTTTGCCACAATAATGAGTCTGATATTTGGCATTCACGACTCTGTCATATTAACTTTGGTTGCATGACGCGGTTAGCCAATATGAATTTAATTCCAAAAATCTCTACTGTCAAAGGCTCCAAGTGCCAAGTATGTGTGCAAGCTAAGCAACCTCGCAAGTCCCATAAGACTGCAGAGGCAAGAGACTTGGCGCCACTTGAGCTTATACATTCTAATCTTTGTGAGATGAATGGCATGTTGACAAAAGGTGGAAAGAGATACTTCATGACGTTGATTGATGACTCCACTAGATATTGTTATGTGTATCTTATGAAATCAAAAGATGAGGCTTTGACTTTCTTTAAAAACTATAAAGCTGAGGCAGAGAACCAACTTGATCGAAAAATTAAATGACTTAGGTCCGATCGTGGTGGAGAGTATTTTTCCAATGAATTTGATCTGTTTTGTGCGGAACATGGTATAATCCATGAGAGGACGCCTCCCTACTCACCCCAGTCAAATGGGGTAGCCGAAAGAAAGAACCGAACTCTAACTGATATGGTTAACACCATGTTAGACACTTCGGGTCTATCCAAGGAATGGTGGGGGAGGCGCTAATGACTGCGTGTCATGTCCTAAACCGAGTTCCCACAAAGCATAAGACCATGACTCCATTTGAGGAATGGGAAAGGAAAAGGTTGAAACTCTCTTACCTACGTACTTGGGGTTGTTTGGCGAAAGTCAATATACCAATTCCCAGGAAGCGCAAGCTTGGACCAAAAAACGTGGATTGTGTTCTTCTGGGCTATGCTTTTCATAGCATCGGCTATAGATTTTTG
The DNA here is from genome assembly GCF_002162155.2 of Triticum dicoccoides. NCBI lineage: Eukaryota > Viridiplantae > Streptophyta > Magnoliopsida > Poales > Poaceae > Triticum > Triticum dicoccoides. The sequence continues at coordinate 593,459,013 of NC_041392.1, read as the reverse complement.
ATAATAAAATCTGAGGTATCCGACATGCATGTTGGTACGATTATGGAATCAAATGATGCAACTTTCTTTGAGGACATATTTCCTATGAAGGATATGTCGAGTTCATCAAATCAGGAGATACCTACTCCATCTAGTGAGGAATTCACTGTAATTCCTGAACCCACCATTGCGATGGAACACGTTGAGAATCCTATTGAGGGTAACAATGGAACTCCTATGAGGAGTAAGAGACAGAGGACTGCAAAGTCTTTTGGTGATGATTTCATTGTGTACCTCGTGGATGACACACCCAGGACTATTTCAGAAGCCTATGCATCTCTTGATGCTGACTACTGGAAGGAAGCTGTACGTAGCGAGATGGATTCCACTTAGCTAACGGTACCTGGGAGATCACTGACCGTCCTTATGGGTGCAAACCTGTAGGATGTAAGTGGGTGTTCAAGAAGAAGCTTAGACCTGATGGTACGATTGAAAAGTACAAGGCATGGCTTGTGGCCAAGGGTTATACCCAGAAACAAGGTGAAGACTTCTTTGATACTTACTCACCCGTGGCTAGACTGACCACAATTCGGGTGCTACTATCACTGGCTGCCTCACATGATCTTCTCGTTCATCAAATGGACGTTAAGACGGCTTTCCTCAATGGAGAGTTGAAGGAGGAAATTTACATGGATCAGCCAGATGGTTTTGTAGTACCTGGTCAAGAAGGAAAGGTGTGCAAGTTATTAAAGTCTTTATATGGCCTTAAACAAGCTCCTAAGGAGTGGCATGAGAAGTTCGAAAGAACATTAACTGCTGCCGGCTTTGTAGTAAACGATGGTGACAAGTGCGTGTACTATCGCTATGGTGGGGGCGAAGGAATTATTCTTTGTCTGTATGTCGACGACATATTGATCTTTGGAACCAAACTTGATTTAATCAAGGAGGTTAAGGATTTCTTATCTCGCTGTTTTGAGATGAAGGATCTAGGAGTAGCTGATGCTATCTTAAACATCAAGCTGTTGAGAGATGAGAATGGTGGGATCACACTGCTTCAGTCTCATTATGTGGAAAAGGTCTTGAGTCATTTTGGGTATAGCGACTGCACGCCTTCTCCAACTCCATATGATGCTAGTGTGTTGCTTCGAAAGAATCGACGGATTGCTAGAGATCAACTGAGGTATTCTTAGATTTATTGGCTCGCTTATGTATTTGGCGAGTGCCACGAGGCCTGACATCTCTTTTGCTGTGAGCAAGCTGAATCGGTTTGTGTCAAAACCGGGAGATGATCATTGGCATGCGCTTGAGAGAGTTATGCGCTATTTGAAAGGCACCGCGAGCTATGGGATTCACTACACCGGGTATCCAAGGGTACTGGAGGGTTATAGTGACTCAAACTGGATATCTGATGCTGATGAGATTAAGGCCACAAGTGGTTATGTTTTTACACTTGGTGGTGGCGCTGTTTCCTGAAAGTCTTGCAAGCAGACCATCTTAACGAGGTCAACTATGGAAACAGAACTCACAACATTAGACACTGCCACTGTTGAAGCAGAGTGGCTTCGTGAACTCTTGATGGACTTACCTATGGTTGAAAAACCAATACCCCCTATCCCGATGAACTGTGATAATCAAACTGTGATCGTCAAGATAAACAGTTCTAAGAAAAATATGAAGTCCTCGAGGCATGTGAAGAGGAGACTAAAATCTGTCAGAAAATTGAGGAACTCCGGAGTTACTACAATGGATTATATCCAAACGTCGAAAAACTTGGCAGATCCCTTCACAAAGGGTCTATCACGTAATGTGATAGATAATGCATCGATGGAGATGGGTTTGAGACCCACCGCATGAGTTGTCCATAGTGGCAAACCACTCTATGTGATCGGAGATCCCGTGAAGTAAAAGTGGGAGACAAGCTGTTGGTCAGCTGGGAGGAGAGTATCCCTATATTAATTATCCCACTCCGTGAAGATGCAATACTCTCCTGATCTGCATGGCAGGTTGATACTTATCTTAATGTGTTCCAAGTGGCTTATTCGGGTAAGCAGAGATGTTGTCCTGCAGAACATCTTCTGAGGAACACACCTATATGAATTTGACTGTTAACGTCGCAGTCTGTGAGAATTGGGTGTTCTCTAATAAATTCATGAAAGACCCTGGAGTATGACGTATACGCTCCACCCGCGGGGAAGCCTTGCGGCAGCCCAGTATCGGTCAAGAATTTGTGTGTAACTAGTTTCACAGAAAACTTGTAGTTCAAGGCATAGTCCACTATTCAAGTTGTGATCTAGTGTAGCATAAATTTCTAAGTGGAAGTTCAACTTCACAGTCTCCACTAAGCACCGATATATAAAAGATGTTTTGGAACTAAATGATGAGATGTGCCAATGAGACTTTGTGGGGAATTGTTGGAATTTTGCTAGTAGGCCTTTGGCCCAAAGCCCAACTAAAATTCTAAAATTCTCTTGGCCCATTCATGCACACATGTGAGTGGAGTGAGTGAGGCTAAAGTTTAGTCCCACCCCGGAAGTTGAGAGAGAGTTGCACCTCTTTATAAGGTGAGCTCTTCTACCACTTGTATGAGCATGAGAAGAGGAGACCTACACGCGCGCTCCTCCTCCTCACTCGCCTCGCCACGATGCGCCGCGCCGCGCCGCGGGATTGAGCCGAGCCGAGGACAGAGCTATGCACGTTGTCTATATTTTTGCTGCATGGGAAAATTAATGAGTCATTAATTAATAATTAACGGACGCGTTAATTACTGAACCGTTTCCGATTCTTTTGGATTGTGACGACTCGGACATGGGGTTTATTCCCACGACCTACCCGGCCCGCACTATATAGTCAGGCAGGCGTCTACCCTAGCCGCCGCCGCTTCGTATGGTTTCTCACCACCGTTCCAGATCATTGGGCCGTCAAGCAAGTCTTCTCCATCCCTCCTTCCGGCGTGCACCGCGAGAAGGAACAGCAGGCCTCCGGAACCCCGCCTCTCGTGATCCTGTACGGGAGAGGGGCGATCAGGTTTTTGGGGAGCGCACTCGCGCGACTGCTGGCAGTGACGACTTCGCGAACGACGACTTCTTCCCCGACCTCGGCAACCTCGTCCTCGATGACATGGGCGACAATGTCAACGCCTGCGGTGCTGCACCCGCTGCACCGTATGTGATTCTATCCTTCCTGTTCGAGATCGTGGTAGAATTCATGCTTCTAGTATGCGCCCTAGATGTGATATGTTCATCTGCTATGCTAGTTCGCATGATTAGTTTAATCTCTGCTGCTGTGGTCATGATTTATCTTCTGTTTATTCGGATTAAATCTCGTAGTAATTTTCTCATATTTCCAACATAACCTGAACAGTCGTCGTTCTAGATAGGGTGTCGCGCTGCCCGCACCATTGAACTAAGAGAATTCTTAATCGTTGGCATAACCTTTCTATATGCACCACACAACACAATCCACAGGTGGGCAAAACTTCTGATGCCTCCCTATCCTATTGGATCTCTCGCGCTCTACATTGCTCACGAACTGCATGTTTTCTTTCTTATTCTTCCTGACTTCTCTAATTTATACTGATGATGAGATTTGTCTTCCCCTTTTTCCCGTTGGGGTATTGTACACTTGGATATGGATATATTTACGTGGTTTCTTCACCAAATCAAGTACTCAGACCATTGATGGTTCACCAAACATCTTGGGTTCTACTCCTCACTTGAATATTGGGAAATGGTTCCAGACCACGTTTGAGAAATAGATAGAGGGATCTTGGACTGGTCGTGGTTGTTGAGAATGAATTGTCTCTTTATTTGTTGTGTCCATTTTGGACAGAGGCAAAGGGTTTTTTTCTCTCTAGATTCTATATGTTTTAGTAGTATAGTTTTCATCATATTTCTCAGTATAACTGTTGTGGTATTCGAAATTCTGGCTAGCTGTACCACCTTTCCCTTGTCAAACAAGAAAGTGGCGAGCACTTGTCAAAATCTAGGCCTTTTTTTCAAATAGGCCCTTTTTTGTTATGTACCATCATCAAGAGATCATAGGAGATGCTTGTGTGCCATGGTTATGCCCTGATTAATTTGGTACCATCTCTATTAATACGGTTAGTTCATAGCTAGAATATCACTGGTACAATAGTCGTGTGATCAATATAATGCTACTGTTTTTTATCATGTAGGTTTCATAATATTTTGGTACCATCTCTATTAATGTTGTGGCCAGTCCATAGCTAGAATATCACTAGTACAATAGTCAGTGTGATCAATGTAGTGCTACTCCTATTGTGTATGATCTATATCTGCCTTGCTTATTATGATGTCCTAATTTCTTGGTGGGCCGCATGAGTTGCATCTTGATGTGTACCATTGTAAAGGCTAGTAACCTTTCTTTTATGGCAACAGAAAGGAGATGTACCTGCCATCATCATCATCATCATCACGCGGTCTGGCTTGCGCCACCTCACTGATCCGCGCCACGGCCTTCCCTTGGACATTGACCATGCCTTTCTCATTCTAGCTCCCAAGTCCAAACCAACCTTCTCAAATCACATATATCTCTATATATACTGAAAGTAGTGATCCATCCGCGTGTGGAGTGTGCGTGCGACTTGGACTTGGGGCTTGGGCCCTGGCAGCGACTACAAGACGAGAGAAGGCTGCTCCGGCGAGATCCAGGATGTAAGTTCTCATTGTTTACTTGGTCGTCAAGCTGAAGTGGCTCGGCTCGTTCTATACGATGTGAATCTATCTATCTGGGTTGTGCAGGTGACTAGTACCCATAATTCATTGGCTTTTTAGTTAGTTTGTTGTGGTGTTCAAATTAGCTTGCTTTCAAAACTGTGGTTGATTTTTGATGTGAAACATGTTGGATTGGCAGGATGAATTCGAATGGTAGCTTTACAAAGGAAGGAATTTGAGTGCATGAATGAATTTCTGGCTTCCAACCAGACTTGTCAACATGGAATGAATGGATGGATGGATCATAGTTTTTCTTTATTTTGGCCGATGCATCATTGCATGGGTGTATGGTACACTACTTATATGTGTTTGGAGTAAGCTTATTTCTCTTGATTGTCCAATACGTCGGCATGCTAGTTGTTGTCGTGTGTTTTCTGCTCTCTTCACTAGCATTATTATTGTTTGCTTGTAAAATAGTGGTCTTGTACAAGTTTAGATAGATAGAGGGATCATGAAGGATAGAGAAGGGATCTTGGACTGGTCCTGGGTGTTGACAATGAATTGTCTCTCTATTTGTTGCGGCTATTTTGGATGGAAGAAAAATGTTTTTTCTCTTGATTCTATATGTATTAGTTGTATTTGTTTTCATCATATTTCTCAGTATAACAGTTGTGGTATTTGAAATTCTGGCTAGCTATACCACCTTTCCCTTGTGAAACAAGAAAGTGGCGAGCACTTGCCAAAAATTGGGCCCTTTTTTTCAAACTCCGAGGGATTTGATGTCAATAAATAGGCCCTTTTTTCTTATGTACCATCTTCAAGAGATTCATAGGAGATGTCAGTGTGCCATGGTTATGCCCTGATTAATTTGGTACCATCTCTATTAATGTTGTGGTTAGTCCATAGTTGTAATATGACTAGTACAATAGTTGTGTATCTGGAAATAGAAAGGAGAGGTGCCTGTCATCATCATAGTGCGGTCTAGCTCCATAGTTGTAATATATATTAGAAGTAGCGATCCATCCGCGTGCGGCTTGGACTTGGGGCTTGGGCGCCAGTGGCGACGACGAGATGAGAGGAGGCTACTCCGGCGATATCCAGGATGTAGGAATTTTTTTGAAATTACTGTGTTCCCCAACAGTGGCATCCGAGCCAGGTCTATGCGTAGATGTTATATGCACGAGTAGAACACAAAGGGGTTGTGGGCATGGGTATATACATATTGCTTGCCGTCACTAGTTGATTCTTGATTCAGCGACATTGTTGGATGAAGCGGCCCAGACCGACATTATGCGTACGCTTACGCGAGACTGGTTCTACCGATGTGCTTCGCACACAGGTGGCTAGTGGGTTTCTGTTTCTTCAGCTTCAGTTGAATCGGATTCAATGAACAGGGTTCTTTCTGAAGATCAAAAAGCAATCACTATACCGCGTTGTGGTTTTTGATGCGTAGGTAAGAACGGTTCTTGCTCAGCCCGTAGCAGCCACGTAAAACTTGCAACAACAAAGTAGAGGACGTCTAACTTGTTTTTGCAGGGCATGTTCTGATGTGATATGGTCAAGACATGATGCTAAATTTTATTGTATGAGATGATCATGTTTTGTAACACAGTTATCGGCAACTGGCAGGAGGCATATGGTTGTCGCTTTATTGTATGATATGCAATCGCCATGTAATCGCTTTACTTTATCACTAAGAGGTAGCGATAGTCGTAGAAGCAATAGTTGGCAAGACAACAACGATGCTTCGATGGAGATCAAGGTGTCAAGCCGGTGACGATGGTGATCATGACGGTGCTTTGGAGATGGAGATCAAATGCACAAGATGATGATGGTCATATCATATCACTTATATTGATTGCATGTGATGTTTATCCTCTATGCATCTTATTTTTGTTAGTTCGGCGATAGCATTATAAGATGATCTCTCACTAAATTTCAAGGTATAAGTGTTCTCTCTGAGTATGCATTGTTGCTATAATTCATCGTGCCAAGACAACACGTGATGATCGGGTGTGATAAGCTCTACGTTCACATACAACGGGTGCAAGCCAGTTTTGCACACGCAGAATACTCGAGTTAACTTGACGAGGCTAGCATATGCAGATATGGCCTCGAAACACTGGAGACCGAAAGGTCGAGCGTGAATCATATAGTAGATATGATCAACATAGTGATATTCACCATTGAAAACTACTCCATCTCACGTGATGATCGGACATGGTTTAGTTGATATGGATCACGCGATCACTTAGATGATTAGAGAGATGTCTATGTAAGTGGAAGTTCTTAAGTAATTTGATTAATTGAACTTTAATTTATCATGAAATTAGTACCTGATTGTATTTTGCATGTCTATGTTGTTGTAGATAGATGGTCTGTGTTGTTGTTCCGTTGAATTTTAATGCGTTCCTAGAGAAAGCTAAGTTGAAATATGATGGTAGCAACTACACGGACAGGGTCCGTAACTTGAGGATTATCCTCATTGCTGCACAGAAGAATTACGTCCTGGAAGCACCACTAGGTGAAAAACCCGCTGCAGGAGCAACGCCAGATGTTATGAACACCTGGCTGAGCAAAGCTGATGACTACTCGATAGTTTAGTGTGCCATGCTTTACGGCTTAGAACCGGGACTTCAACGATGTTTTGAACGCCATGGAGCATATGAGATGTTCCAGGAGTTGAAGTTAATATTTCAAGCAAATGCCCGGATTGAGAGATATGAAGTCTCCAATAAGTTCTACAGCTGCAAGATGGAGGAGAATAATTCTGTCAGTGAACATATACTCAGAATGTCTGGGTACCACAACCACTTGACTCAACTGGGAGTTAATCTTCCTGATGATAGTGTCATTGACAGAGTTCTTCAATCACTGCCACCAAGCTACAAGAGCTTTGTGATGAACTATAATATGCAAGGGATGGATAAGACGATTCCTGAGCTCTTCGCAATGCTAAAGGCTGCGGAAGTAGAAATCAAGAAAGAGCATCAAGTGTTGATGGTCAACAAGACCACCAATTTTAAGAAAAAGGGTAAAGGGAAGAAGGGGAACTTCAAGAAGAATAGAAAGCCAGTTGCTGCTCAAGTGAAGAAACCCAAGTTTGGACCTAAGCCTGAGACTGAGTGCTTCTACTGCAAAGGAACTGGTCACTGGAAGGGGAACTGCCCCAAGTATTTGGCGGAGAAGAAGGAGGGCAAAGTGAAAGGTATATTTGATATACATGTTATTGATGTGTACCTTACTAATGCTCGCAGTAGTTGTTAAGGCATATCTCTCTCGATGTAGTTTTGGTGACTGATGACAACACATTTGCGGACTAACCTTGTGCGTTGAGCGTTTCAGAGATTCATCCTTTGGCTTGAGACGATTTCTCTCTCCTCGGAAGTGTTTTTCAAGATGGTGTAGCTCTTTGGTTTCTTGTTGGTGGACTAGTTTCTTAGGAGTCACCGCACTATCAAGAGGGGGCCCACTTTGGTTTGGCTAGGGTGGATTCATCACGTACACCTTCGTTTCTCACCCTTTGGGCCTTCCTGCGTCGTCGGAGGTCTCTTTCCTTGCTGTTTGAGCTATCTTTAGCCCCAGCGGTAGTACCGCGGTGCCCAGCGGTAGTACCACTTGGGTGTCCTCAGCGGCAGTACCGCTGCGGTTCCGGGCCACTACCGCCTTGACTCGAGGGGGGCATTTCTCGTGTCGGGTTGAGCGGTACCTGCAGCGGTTGTAGGAGCAGTAGTACCGCTCGAGAGCGGTAGTACTGCCCTGCCACCGCGGCAGTACCGCTCTAGGCCTGTCCGGCAGTACCGCGCTGGGCCAGTCTCTCCTCTATCTCCTTGCCCTCTCAGCTGGGCGGTAGTACCGTAGGAGGAAGCGGTAGTACCGCTGGGTCCAGCGGTAGTACCGCTGCCCTCTGCGGTAGTACTGCCCTCTGCGGGGCTGTTTAGTGGGGTAATGGTTGGATTGTTGCCCCCACTATAAAACGGGGTCCCCTTCTTCCCCGTTGACTCACCTCTTCCCCCTCAAGCTCCATTAATGCTCCAAGCTCCATTTTCGCCCGATCTATCTTTCTAGCCAATCAAACTTGTTGATTTGCTCGGGAGTGGTTGAGAAGGCCCCGATCTACACTTCCACCAAGAGATTTTTCATTCCCCCACCTATCCCTAGCAAATCTTGTTACTCTTGAGTGTTTGAGCACCCTAGACGGTTGAGGTCACCACGGAGCCATGGTCCATTGTGGTGAAGCTTCATGGTATTGTTGGGAGCCTCCTATTAAGTTGTGGAGATTGCCCCAACCTTGTTTGTAAAGGTCCAGTTGCCGCCTCCAAGGGCACCAATAGTGGAATCACGGCATCTCGCATTGTGCGAGGGCGTGAGGAGAATACGGTGGCCCTAGTGGCTTCTTGGGGAGCATTGTGCCTCCACACCGCTCTAACGGAGACGTACTCCCCCTCAAAAATAAGGAACTTCGGTAACACATCCTCGTCTTCACCGGATCCACTCTTGGTTATCTCTTACCTTTACTTGTGCAAGCTCATTAGTGTTACTTCTCTTGCTGGCGTGTTTGTTCATTGTTGTTGCATCATATAGGTTGCTCACCTAGTTGCATATCTAGACAACCTACTTTGATGCAAAGTTTAATTTGGTAAAGAAAAGTCAAAAATTGTTAGTTGACTATTCACCCCCTCTAGTCAACCATATCGATTCTTTCAATTGGTATCAGAGCCTCGTCTCTTTACTAAGGACTTTGCCATCCGAAGAGTATGGTTGATACCGTAGACGGTGTGGAGGAACACTCCGGTGTGAATCCAATCTCGTCTACGGGCGATGGGGGAACCTCGGTCTCTCGTGAGGAGTTCAATGTGGCCTTGGAGACATTGAAAACCTCCATGACGACCGAGGTTGAAAGCATGTTTACTAAATTCATTGAAGGGCTTAAACTATCCACCGCACCATTGAAAGTGGGTGATCCCACTGACAAGGTGACGGATGGTATCTCCGACAAGGGGGAAGCTAGTAGTGAAAAGACTCCTTCTTCTAGTGGTAAAAATGGCACCGACATCTTTGCTCATGTGGAACCACCACTTGTTTATGGTGGACCGATTCCTTCCACTCATTTGAATCATGCCGGTCCTCCCCCTAAGGTTGTGAAAAATGAGGACTTTGATTCTTGGGTTTATCGCTTTAAGCGTCATTTAAATCATGTGAACACTAATCTTTGGAGAATCATTGAAGAAGGTTTCCATCTGCATGATCCAAGCAACTTCACTCCTCGAGAAGCCGTGGATAATCAATTCAATGAGAATGCTCTCTTTATCATTCACGATGCAATTCCACCCGAAGATCTACCTCACCTTCGGCCCTTCGCCTTGGCCAAAGATGCATGGCTTTGTGTTGTCTCTCTCTACCGGGGAAGCGCAAGCATTCAATGCTCCAACTATGAACTAGTGCAAGATGAAGCCGATGAGTTTGCAATGAAAGAAGATGAAGAACCTCGTGAGCTTTATTGGAGAGTAACCAAACTCACGGTCTCACTCCGAGATCACGGAGCAAGGACACAGATGACAATTGGATCAAGCGCAAATTCCTCAAGGCAATGATGCCTTACCACAAGGCCATGTCCTCCGTCATTCGTCAAAGGCCGGACTTCCACACTTTGACCTCAAGTGAAGTGTTGGATGAGTTTGTGGCTATGAACATCTTGGACAAGACCACCGACAATGCGGTGCTTCATTCTCAAAGGGCAAAGAAGCCCAACCTTCAATTGAAGGCCAAGGTTTGCGTTGAAGAAGAAGAAGAGGAAGAAGAGGAAAGCAACCCCGAAAATACAAAGTATGCCTATCATGAACACATGGCACTTGCTTCAAGGCAATTTTGGAGTAAGAAAAACTCAAGGCCAAACTTCAACAAGAACAACTCAAGTGGCACGAAGAGCAAGCAACGTGTAAGGACTTGCTAAAATTGTGGCAATGTGAGTCATTTTGTTGCCGAGTGCCGTATGAGAAGAGGGAAGACAATGGTGGCAAGCTCATTCGAAAGGACAAAGCCAAGTCTTTCCCCAACAAGAGCAACCTCATCAAGAAAACCCCTCACAAGGCATTGGTGGTTCAAGAAGAGTACCATGAGGATGATGATGATGATGATGAAGATGGTGAGTCGGTTGCCATGGCCTCTGTTGCCATTGCAAAAACTCCGCGACTATCTCTCTTAGACTCACCCAATGAGAACATCACCGCCAAGTGCCTCATGGCTAAAGCCACCAACAAGGTAACTCCCAACATCAAAACTACCATCATTAATAATCCTTCCTTGACGGATTGCATTGATGAATGTGAGGGATCTAATGTGGAGGAAAATGAGTTTGAGTCCTTTATGGGTAAACTCAAGGGTAAATCCAAGAAGCATTTTGTTGCTCTCTTGGAACAACTTGGTGAAGCCAATGATGTGATCGAGTCTCATGAGGATAGCATCTCCAAGATGGAGGGGCATAGTCGTGACTATGCCGATGAGATTTCAGATCTTTCCAATGCTCTTGAGGAAGAGTGTGGTCTTCGTTTGGCTCTTGAGGAGTCACACAACGATGATCATGCTAAGTTAAAGAAAGACTTTGATCATGCTCTCATGGTTTCTCGTGTGCTAAACTCCGAGAAGGCCAAACTTGGGGTTGATCTTGCTAGATTCAAAGAGGAGTTTGATCTACTTGACAAGGCTCACAAGGTCTTGAAGGGTGCTCATTCTAGCCTCAAAAAGTCTCATGATCAACTCCAAGTAAAGCTAACCAAGGAGAAAGCTACCTTTCCTCGTATGATGTTAATTGGTAATGCAAATGATACTAACCCGTGTTGTGAGCATGTGCATCTTGTTGAGGAGAACACTAAGCTAAAGGTGCAACTTGAGAAAGTTCTTGTGTCTTGCATACAAGGCGAGAAGAGCCTCAACGACCTCTTGACCAACCAAAAGGGAGTTGTGGCCAAGGAAGGGATTGGGTACGTGTCCAAGTCCAAGAACAAGAAGAATAATGACAAGGCCAAACGACCTCCTCCTCTCAAGCAAACCTTTGTGAGGGAGGGTGAGGGTGCTACTAAGGAGAGGGAGAAAAACTCCATGAAGGGTAGTGATGCCAAGAAGGGAAACACTCCCCTTCCCAACAAGGCCGGCGACTTTAACCCTTCTTATGTGTTGTGCCGCACTAGAGATGGGCATGTTTATGCCAAATTTGTTGGTTCTCCTTATGAGTAAATTGAATGGTCTATTTGGGTTCCTAAGACCCTTGTTACTAACATCAAAGGACCCATTACAAAATGGCTACCTAAAACCAAGCATTGATCTCTTGTAGGTGTTTGCTTCCGGTGGGGGATCATGGTTGCTCGATAGTGGAGCTACTAATCATATGACTGGAAGCAAGGACTTGGTGGTGGACGTGCAAAAGATTCCATCCATGCCCACCAGTGTTGAGTGGGGTGATGCCTCGTCTTCTAAGGTATTGGGACTCGGCAAAGTTGTCATTTCTCATGATCTTATGATCGAGAAGGTCATCCTTGTTGAGTCCCTTGCATACAATTTACTTTCCATTCGTCAACTAGCACTCATGGGCTTTGCCACTTTCTTTGATATTGATTCCGTGGCCCTCTTGTGGAGCAAGACTCTTAAAGTAGCCTTTGTTGGTGTCGGGGAGAACTGATCCACGAACACCTATGGGGCCGGCGGACCGGGCCCCTTTCGGTTCGGCGGGGGGCGGAGGTCGCACGAAGAGCAGATCGAGGCGAGGCACACGAGCAGTTTACCCAGCTTCGGAGCTCTCCGGAGAGATAACACTCTTACTGCTGCTTGTCTGGTTGTATTATCTGTTGTTCTTGCTCTCGAGCGAGAGAGTGTGATGTTTTCTGGGCTCCCAACCGAACCCCCTCTATGTTGCGCATGGGCCTCCTTTTATACGCTAAAGGGGTCACCGACAGGTGGCAATGCAGAGGAGGGTAAAAACGTAAAAAGTGAGGTAGTTGATACAGTTGCTTGTACAGTGTACCCTACCTAACCCTGACGGCAGGGGACAAGGGCATTAAATGCCCGTCTGAGTCGCCCGAACAGTGCAGAAAAGGGCCATTAGGGGTGCCACCGTTCGCCACGATGGCGATCTTGTCAGCTTCGCATGCCACTGCGCACCGCTGGCTGCACAGCCTCCCGCCACGCGCACCCGGAGAGGCCCCCAGAGCGACACGTTGGTGGATGCGCTGGAGCGTGGACGCAGAGTGGCCGCCTGCCGCGGCAAGTGCCTTGCCACTGTCGTTATCTTCACCGGGCCCAGAAGCTCGTCGCTCACCGGGCCTCGGTGTACCTTGTTTAGTCTTCCCGGCAAGCTCCTCTTGCCGGGGCCTTGCCGCCTTGCCGGAGCGCGTGGCGCGTCGCGGCAAGTTCCTTGGAGCGCCTTGGTTGGCCTTCCCGGCAAGCTCCTCTTGCCGGGGTCTTGTCTCCTTAGCTTAAATACTTTGTTCTTGGATGGCTCCAAGGGAACCTTGGTGGATCTTGGCGTTCGCCCGGCAAGCCTTTGCCGCAGGGTGCTGCAACTGCCCGTGCACAAGTTCGGGGTACTAGGGTACCCCTAATCTAGTACACCGACAGGAGCCCCCGGGCCTGGGCCAGACACGGTGCCGAGCGCTGTTGGGCCAGGCCCAAGACAGGGCACGGGCACACGCGGGCTGGGCCATGCCAAATCTTGTTCCATATCCACCGCACTCTCCCATAACAGCACGCGTTGAATGCGGCATCGTGGGAGAGATCGTGGGTGGTTGTTTATTAGGAAGGCCGAAACGTCCGCCCCGTCCCTCTTTATAAGCAGAGGAAACAGGGGCAGTTCGTTCCCCCTCGCTAGTTGCTGCTACTCCTTCTTCACAAACTCCGCCGCTCCCCCCTTCTTCTCGAAGCCGAGAGAGCAGCGTTCCGCCCCCTCCATTGCCACCAGCATCACCACGCCGTCGACCTTCCCCACCACCTCCGCCATGGACCCGAAAGCCGACAAGGGAAAGGGTGTGAAGTCGGCCGAGGCGCAGCGGCTCGCGGCGCTGCGGAGGGAACGGGCGATCTTCCCCCCCAGCTCGGCGTGCAGGAGCTGAGGGAGTACTTCTACCTCTTTTGGGCGACGGAGACGCGTGCACATCCGCGCACGAGGGTACTCCCAGCCGCTGCCTCGGAGTTAGCTTCAAACGGGTACCCGTTCTTCCCGCTATTCTTCTACTGCGGGCTCTGCCCGCCCTTCTCGGAGTTCTTTTGTGACATTATGAACACATATGGCTTCCGCCTCCTTGACTTCACCCCCAATGCTGTCCTGACCATGGCAGTTTTCGCACACTTGTGCGAAAACTTTGTCGGAGTCCACCCTAGTGTTGCCCTTTTTCGCCACTTCTTCATACCTCGGGTAGAGAGAGGAGAGCCGCTTGCTGGAGGGATTGCCTGGGTCTCAAGAGTCGGCAAGAAAGAGGCGTACTTGGAGGGTGAGCTCCGCAGCAAGTGGGAGGAGTGGAGAGCAGAGTGGTGCTGGATCGTCGAGGAGAATCCGCAGCCCTTCACCGCCGTGCGCCAAACTCCAATAGTGCGCGGCAATGACTGGAGCAATGTGGCCCTGGAAGACGAGAGGCTGAAGATCGCCATCACTAGGATTCTTCGCCTCAGGCTTGCCGGGCTCAACGTAGGTGCTGTCGGGGCAGATTTCCTCCACCGCCGCATTGCCCCCCTACAGGAGAGGGGGAGGCCCGCCTGGGAATTCAAGAATTCGGCGGACATCATGAGGTTGCGGCCGGGCCTCAACTACAACTTCACCGTCTTGGAGTTGGATGCAATGCTCTTGGAATTATTCAAACGCGACCCCTAGCACCCATTCATACTGCCGAGAGGCGTAGTTCCTTTGTGCAATAACTCTTCGCTTGACCGGATCCGCGCCATGATGCCGTTGCGCGATTCACACGGCATCGTCCCAACTTGGCAAGAGCCTGCGGATGACGTTGTGCGATCGTTCTTCGACACCTTGGAGGAAGTGCCGGTCCGCGCTGACGAGCAGAAGAGCCTCACCCGTGACACCACCGACGAGGAGCTGCAGCTCATCGCTACTAGGGCGGAAGAGGCTGCGGTCGCAGCTGCTGCGGGTGTGTTTGGGTTTACTGTGGAGGAGGCGGAGGCTGCAGAGGCGGCAAACCTTGCCGAGCGCGCGGAGTTCATGGGCGAGGAGGAGCCTGCCGGTTCCGAAGCCGAGTCGAGCGAGGCCGGCGAGGAGGAGGCTGAGCCTTCAGAGAACTTGTCGCAGGCGGAGCCCCCGGCCCCGCCAAGGAGGCGCCTTTGCAGGGCCGGGGACGCATCGGGGCGGCAGCCGGCTCCACAGCCACCGAGCCGCGCGACGCGCTCCACCGCGGCAAGCAATGTTGCCGCGGGAGCGCCTCACGCAACAGCGGCAACTGGAGCGGGATCTTCCCGGGCCACTGCCACTGCCCCCGCCAAGCAGGCAAGGGATCCTACTCCTCCATCCCGCCGCACCGGAGGAGGGCCGGACTTCGATCTTTCCGCGCTCAGCTCCGACGAAGAGGAAGAAGAGTGAGTTACTTTGGTGCTCTTATGATCCTTCAATCTTGCTGTTTATATCTTGTATTTGACTTGCTCCAATCTGGATTCCTTTCTTTTCAGAACACTGGCCCAGAGAGCGGCGAAGAGGGCCAAGGCCGCAGTGATCGTCATCGAGGATGACCCCATCGTGTCAGCAGGAGGTGGGCCCGAGACCACCTTGACGGACCCGGCAATCACCCCTCCGAGCAGCTCCCAGGGCAGCCCCCAGCGTAAGTTCATAGTTTAGCCTTCTGCTGCTGGGCGCGCTTGAGTGCTTTTTTCCTTTGTTGATTTCTTGCTTGTTGACTTGTGCAGGAGCAGAGCAGCCTCATCAGGAGCGCCCGGAGGCCGGTCCCGAAGTGCCACCTGCTTCGACTGTGCCGCCAAGGGAGGAGTCCCCGGCAAGGGAGCGCTCTCCGGCAAGGGGGGACTTTCCGGCAAGGGATGACACTGCTGATCCTGCGGCGACCGAGGCCGCAACTGAAGATCTTGGCGCAGGTAATCCACTTGCCCAAAAACTTTCCCTTGGGTTCTGCTTCTTCTGTTTTTCCCTTCTTGGATTTTTGATTGATTTTCCTCCCTTCTTCGTTCTTCAGACCCATCTTCGGCTGAGCCAATGGAGACAGAGGGCGCCGGCGAGGAAGGTGCCGGTGCTGATGAGACCGCCGGCGAGGAGGCCGCCGGGGCTGCTGCTGCGGAAGCCGGCGAGGGGTCGGGCGATCGCACTGACGACCCTGAGGCCGCAGGAGCGCCGGGCGCTGCATCGACCGCCGAACCCTTTGCCGCTTCTGCGGAGCCGGGCTCCGAGGAGCCCCAGCCCGGCGCCTACTTGCAGGCCGGTGACAATATCTTCATCAAGCTACCCTGGGCGTCGAGCTCCAGGGCGCCAGTCGAGGGGGAGACTTTTGACGGGGAGGTGCTTGCCTCTGCTGGACTGTTATTGGTTGACGCGCACGGCAGCAGCAGCGGCGAGCCTGAGGAGGAGCAGCTGCTGCGGAAGCTGCTGTCACTCTACCGCACCCGGCAAGCCAAGCTGGCTTCCCGGGAAGCGCTCGTCGCGAAGGCGGGAGTTGACATGGAAAAGCGCGCGGAAGAGCTCCGGGGCCAAAATCAAGAAGCTCTCCGGTCCCTGGCGCAGGAGCGGGAGCGAGTCGACGAGGAGCGCACGGCCTTTCTTCTCGAGAAGGCCGAGGCTGAGGAGGAACAAAGGCTGGCTGCCGAGAAGCAGTCCGCGCGGGAAGGTGAACTAGTGCAGCGGAAGGCCCACCTCGACAGCTATGAGGAAGAGCTCGCCGAGCGTGAGCGAGCACTTGGCGGGGCACTCAAGGAGGCAAAGGACGCCGCGGCAACTGCAGAGGCCGCCAAGAAAGAGCTAGAGGAGAAGGTGGCGCAGCTGGAGGCCGATATTGGGAAGAGCGGCGAGGAGCTTGCCGCGCTCAAGCGTGAGCGCGAGAAGGATGCTGCCGCCCATGGTGAGCTGCAAGGCCTTCTCGCTGAGAGGGTCAAGGAGCTCAGCGCCGCCAAGGATTCCAAAGCAGACCTGGAGCTGAAGCTGGCCACGCTGACGCATACGCTAGAGGCCGTCAAGGAGTGGGAGAAGACCTTGTCGGAGAAGGTCAAGGCTGACGCGGCGCTGCTGGAGAGCATTGCAGTTACCCAGAACTCGTTCAGAGACACAGTGGAGCACTGGACCGAGGGTCTGGTGAATACTGCCACCGTCATCAACGAGGAGCTGGCGCAGCTGGGGATGGAGGACTTTGGGTATCCTTCTGACGAGAGCCTTCAACCCAGCGTCAAGCTCAACCTATTCTTCAAGGGCGTGGCGATGACACTCCAGCGGCTCCGGGAGAGGATCCCGAAGCAGCTGGCCGACGAGTCGCGCAAAATCTGCGCCGGGGTTCTCCAGAAGGTGCTGATGAAGGTAGCCTTCCGCAATCCAGGCCTCAGCTTCACCAACGTCCTCAGGTCCTTGCCGCCTGACGCCGATCTGGATGCACTCAAGGCCCTTGTCGCACCCATTGTGGACAAGGTGAGCGAGATCAAGAGAGTCGAGGGCGGACGCGTAGATTAGGCCGCCCATTTCTTCTTTTCCCTTGTCGCCGCTAGTCATGTTATGAAAACAGTCTGTTAGAGCTGCGACAAGTAATCTTTGTAATATAACTTTATTTTTGTTATCAATTACAGTGTTATTTCCTCTACTAGATTCCTTCCTTTGTATGTTTTCACCCTACGCTTCTAGGGAACTTGTCGGCGCAGGCGCCCGAGCCGCGAGCGCTAAGTGTGGAACTTCAGCAGCCTGCTGGCGGCGCTGCTTCCGACAAGAAACCTTGTCGCGACTAGATGCAGCACGCTTAAGCTGTTGAGCGGACTCGAAACAAAGTAAGGGCGCAACTAGCCACGAGTTGGTTCCTTCGCGCACAGGTTTTCCATACAAAGCAGGGTCGTTCGAGGAAGATAACTCAAAAAAATTAAAAAAGTGATTGCTCAAACTTTGGCGACTTAGTTTTTCTGTCATTTGCTTCCCGGTAAGGCAAGTCTTTGTTTGAATGACGCCTGGCCCATACCACAATCTTCTCCTTCCCCCCCGGCAAACTTGTGTGCGAGAGAACCTTCTTTTCCTTTAAAAGAAAAAGAAAGAAGAGAAAAAAAATAATATGGAGCTCTTCGGCTCGTTACTGCTTACCGGATGTAAGTGCTGCACAAAGTGTCAGATAATCGCATGCAAGAAAGGAACTAACGCATGAAATGGACAAGCTGTGCGGAGCACATGGGGTTTTACTTATGCACGGGATCTACGCCAGGCTTTGTACAAAGGATTACATGCAACAGCGGCAAGACTTGTACAAAATGTGGTTGTCGGAACGGGTTCCGGCAACCGCGCCTTATGGGAAAAACTTACGAAGATGTTCTATGTTCCAGGAGTTGCTCACCGGAACGCCATCTTCGGTCTCAAGGCGGACAGCGCCAGGCCTTGTGACTCGTCTTACCCGATAAGGGCTTCCCACTTTGGCGTCAACTTGTTGGAATTCTTGGCGGATTGAACGCGCCGAAGAACAAGGTCGCCTTCCTCGAAACTTCTGGCTTTAACTTTGTGGCTATGATAGCGGCGCAAAGCTTGCTGGTATCGAGCAGCTCGTATAGCAGCCTGAAGACGATCTTCCTCAAGGAGCAGCGCGTCGTCTTGCCGCAGCTGTTCTTGCTCAAGCTCATCATAAGCGAGCACTCGAGGTGATCCGTATACGAGTTCCGTGGGGAGAACTGCCTCTGCTCCATAGACTAGAGCGAAAGGTGTCTGACCAGTGGCTCGATTTGGCGTCGTTTTGATCGACCAAAGAACCACCGGCAGCTCCTCGATCCAGTTTCTTCCGCACCTGTGCAGCCTGTCGAAAATTCTAGTCTTGAGCCCGCGCAGCACTTCAGCATTTGCCCTCTCTGCTTGACCGTTGCTTCTTGGATGAGCAACAGAAGCGAAGCAGACCTTGGCGCCAAGGTCTTGGACGTACTGCATGAAGGTGCGGCTCGTGAATTGCGTGCCGTTGTCGGTGATGATCCTGTTAGGGATCCCGAAACGACAAACAATCGACCTGAAGAACTTGACTGCTGACTGTGCTGTCACCTTCCTCACTGGCTGCACTTCCGGCCACTTTGTGAACTTGTCGATTGCGACGTACAAGTACTCAAAGCCCCCGACAGCTCGGGGGAAGGGGCCGAGGATATCGAGCCCCCAGACCGAAAATGGCCAGGATAAAGGGATTGTCTAGAGAGCTTGAGCTGGCTGGTGTATCTGTTTGGAGTGGAAATGGCACGCTTCACACTTGGTTACTTGTGCAGTTGCATCCTGGAGGGCTGTCGGCCAAAAGAAACCTTGCCGGAAAGCTTTGTCGGCAAGTGCTCTTGCGCCAATGTGGTGGCCACATATGCCTCCATGTATCTCCGCCAACAGTTTTTGTCCATCTTCCCGGCGAATACACTTCAATTTCACACCGTTGAGTCTTCTTCTGTACAGTATGCTATCGACAAACTGGTACATACTTGACTGCCGGGCTACTCTTTCCGCTTCTTCTTGTTCTTCGGGAAGTTCTCCTGTCCGAAGGAAGTGGACAATCTGCTGTGCCCATGCTAGAGCTTGTGGCTGGACAACAAGGACTAAAGGCGCATCTGCTGCTGCAGGAACATCCGCTTCCACGGCAAGGGCTTGCGGCCCTGCCGGAGCTTGATGTTCCCCGGCAAGCTTGCCGGAGCAAAACTTGTCGGGAGCGTCTGCTTCAACGGAACAAACTATAAGGCTTGCCGGAGCAGACTGCCCCTCAGCATCCTTGGTGTTGATCCTGGGGACTTTCTTGGCGGCGGCTTCGGGGAGCTCTGCCGGAAAGTAGTCACCAGGAACCAACTTCCTCTTTTTGCTTTGTCTAGTTGATGGTGTTACGGATGGTTGAGTCAACTTAAGCACAAAGATCCCTGGTTCCACAGGTAACTTTAGTGCGGTGCACTTTGACAGGCCATCAGCAATATCATTCTGAGCTCTTGGGATATGCTCCATTTGTAGGCCATCAAAGTGCTCTTCTAGCTTCCTCACTTCATCAACATACGCTTCCATCAACGGACTCTGGTAGTTCTTGTTCACTTGTCGGACGACAAGCTGTGAGTCACCCCTGACAATGAGCTTCTTGATCCCAAGGTCTGCTGCGATTCTGAGACCGGCAAGCAATCCTTCATACTCTGCAGTATTGTTGGTTGCCTGCTCTTTGGGAAAGTGCATCTGGACTACGTACTTGAGGTTCTCTCCGGTGGGTGCGACAAGCAGTACGCCTGCACCGGCGCCTTGCAGCGAGAAAGCACCATCAAAGTACATCAGCCACTCTTTGTTTGCCTCTTTGACGGGGATGCTCATTTCTGAAATTTCTTCATCTGGGGTTGGCGTCCACTCTACTATGAACTCTGCCAATGCTCTTCTTTGGATAGTTGAAGTGCTCTCAAATTTGAGACCAAAGCTTGACAGTTCTAGCGCCCACTCGACAATCCTGCCCGTTGCTTCTGGATTTTGCAGTATCCTCTTCAGCGGAAAGCGAGTGACGACTGTGATCTCATGCGCTTGGAAGTAATGGCGCAGCTTTCTCGAGGCCACGAGGAGGCCGAAAAGCAACTTCTGCACACCAGAGTACCTTGATCTAGCCCCCTGCAGAAGAGAGCTGACAAAGTAAACTGGGCGCTGCACCATTTTCCTTGGCATCTTATCATGTTCCTGCGCAAACCCATGTTTGTCGGGACCATAGCTTGTCGACGAAGCGCCCTGCTTGTCGCTGGATGGATCTGCCGTGGTTGCAGGCTCATCATCCACCTCCCTCTCCGCCACTAACGCAACACTAACCACTTGATTGGTTGCCGCTATATACAGCAGCAACTTCTCTTGCGGCTTAGGTGCGACAAGCGTTGGAGTGGAGGACAGGTATCTCTTCAAGTCCTGCAGCGCAGCCTCCGCTTCTGGAGTCCATTTCATTGGACCTGCCTTTTTCAAAATTTTGAAAAATGGCAGGGCGCGCTCAGCAGATCTAGAGATAAACCTGCTGAGAGCAGCCACGCAACCGGCAAGCCTTCGTACATCCTTGACGCGCTTTGGTGCATCGATCTGCTCAATGGCTTTGATCTTGTCGGGATTGGCTTCAATTCCCCGCTGAGACACGAAGAACCTTAGAAGCTTGCCGGAAGGGACTCCAAACACGCACTTCTCGGGGTTAAGCTTGAGGTTGATCTTGCGCAGGTTTGCAAATGTCTCGTCTAAATCTTGAATCAAGGTCGCTTTGTTCTTGCTCTTGACCACTATGTCATCCATGTAAGCTTCCACATTTCTGTGTATTTGTGGCTCAAAAGCATGGTGGACTACCCTTGCGAATGTTGAACCAGCATTCTTCAAACTGAAAGGCATCCGTACGAAGCAGTACGTGCCACACGGGGTGATAAATGCGGTTTTCTCTTCATCTTCTTCTGCCATGAAGATCTGATGGTATCCTGAGTATGCATCAAGAAATGAAAGCAAATCACATCCAGCTGTGGAGTCAACAATCTGGTCAATACGCGGCAAGGGAAATGGGTCTTTGGGACAAGCTTTATTAACATCAGTGAAGTCAATACAAAGTCTCCATTTCCCGTTAGCTTTGCGCACAACAACAGGGTTGGCCAACCACATGGGATGGAGTACTCCTCTGACAAGGCCTGCTGCTTCCAACTTCTTGATTTCTTCTGCAATGAATTCTTGGCGCTCTACTGCCTGCTTCCTGACTCTCTGCTTGACGGGCCGCGCATGAGGACAGACGGCAAGGTGGTGCTCAATCACTTTCCTGGGAACACTGGGGATATCAGACGGTTGCCACGCAAACACGTCGACATTCGCCCGTAGGAAAGCAACGAGCACACCTTCCTATTTGGGGTCAAGAGTGGCGCTGATGGTGAAGGTACCACCAGTGCCATCCTCCTTGGCGGACACCTTCTTAGTCTCAGGTGGAGCTGCCATTGCCTTCTTACACTTGCCGGTGGAGCTCGATGGTGCGTCCTCGATGGTAGCGCAGCACTCCGAAGAAGTGCGCTTGCCGGAGTGGGCATCAGAGCTCTTGCTGGACTTGGTCTTCTTCTTCCCCCCGGGAGCTTCAGCGGCAAGTGTCCTGTGTTTTGCTGCAGCTGCTGCTTCCCGGTAGATCTTGTCGGCACAGATAAGAGCATCCTTCTTGTCGCCAGGGACAGAGATGACACTTATTGGGCCTGGCATTTTCAGTACGTTGTACGCATAGTGAGAGGCTGCCATGAACTTGGCGAGTGCCGGACGGCCAAGGATTCCATTATAAGGTAATGGAATGTCGGCAACGTCAAACATGACCCTCTCAGTCCTGAAGTTCAGCTCACTGCCAAATGTTACCGGCAACGTGATCTTTCCCTTTGGCTTGCTCCTTCCCGGGTTAATTCCTTGAAATGTGCCGGTCTCTTCGAGCTCGCTGTCAGGGATCTGGAGCTTCTGGAGCACAGCGGAGGAGATCAGGTTCAAGCCGGCCCCGCCGTCAACTAGCATCTTAGTGACCTTGAGGTTGCGGATTGTTGGTGAAACCAACATCGGCAAGCACCCGACCGCACTTATGCGATCCAGGTGGTCCTCAATATCAAAGATGATAGGCGTGCCGGACCATTTCAGAGGCTTGCGTGACTCGACGGATGGTTCTGCTGCATTAACTTCCCGCACCCACTGCTTGAGCTGGCGGTGTGAGGCATGCAGAGAAGCACCACCGTCAACGCACAGAACCTCTATGGCTTTCTGGAACTCCTGCTCATCAGTCTCCTCATCATCCATATCTTCATCATCGCCGTCATCTTCATCCTTGTCGCGGCCGCGAGGAGGTCTGTCTCCTTGCCGCTGCTTGGCCTTGCCGCGACGTCCTCCTCAGCCGGGACGTTTCTTGCCGGATCCACCAGCTCCTTCCCGGGCCTTCTCCTTGTCGCGCCGTTCGTATTCAGCTTTCTGTTGCTCAACAAGCTGCTCGACCCTCTTACAGTTCTGAAGATCATGGCCCTTGGTGCGATGAATCTTGCAATACTGCTTGTTGGTGCCGTCCTGCTTGTCGGTGACCGCCACCTCCGCGGCAACCTCCTTGCCGGAGTCACCAGCTTTGGCTTCCTTGGCGCCGCCACCGTTGCCGGACTGCTCAACAACTAGCACTTCCTTGCCTTTCCTCCTTCTGTTGTTCCGCTGCCGGTTTTTCCTTGTCGAGGCGGCATCTTCACTGTCAGATCCTGCCGCTCCTATATTTTCTCCGGGGAGTCTCCTCCCTTCCTCAGCACGCGCACACTTGTCGGCCAGTGCATATAATTCACTGACGTCCCTGATCTTGCACATCGCCATTTCCTCCCGCATCCTGCGGTTCCGCACATTCTGATGGAACGCGCTGATCACCGCGGCAGGGTGGACGTCTGGGATGTTGTGCTGCATGCTACTGAATCTCCGAATGTACTAGCGCAGGGGCTCTCCTTCCTTCTGGGCGAGCAGATGAAGATCACTCTCCTGGCCATGAGGCTTGTGTCCGCCGGTAAAGGCACCGACAAACTGATGGCACAGATCAGCCCAAGAGGATATGGAGTTGTCCGGCAAGTGCATGAGCCAGGATCTGACATTGGGCTTGAGCACCAGCGGGAAGTAGTTGGCAAGGATCTTGTCATCTCGTCCCCCGGCAGCTTGTACCGCAATGGTGTAGATGCTGAGGAACTCTGACGGATGCGTCTTGCCGTCGTACTTCTCCGGTACGTCTGGCTTGAAGTTCTTTGTACTGGGCCACTGGACTTGCCGCAACTCATGAGTGAATGCAATACAACCTACCGTGTACGGCAGATCGCCTGGTTCCCCTGGCGCATGCATGTCAACAGAAGGCCCAGCGCGCTTGTCGGATTGACGCCGCGCTTCTCTTTGGCGCTCGATGCGGGTTCGAGCGTCTTCTTGTTGTCGATCATGAAGAACTTGGCGCTGATCGCGACGAGCTCGTCGATCCGACGATGCAGTGGAGTCGCTGTCGAGGTGGATCCGGCGAGTCGGCCATCTTGGCCTTCGGGGCGGTGATTGCATGGTAGTTGCACCTCTGCCCGTTTCGTTGCCACCGGCTCGCGTCCGGCAGTTTTGCCGCGGCGGCGACGCGCTCGGCTGCCGTGGAGTGTCTCCGTTGGCGTAGCCGATGAGACTCTGAATGGTAGCCCTCCATTCGTCGATCTTGTCTGACGTCGGAGGGTAATCTAGGAGAAGTTGAGCTCGCGCCAAAGCTTCTGCTGGAGTGGTGGGTGCAGTGGCGGACGGCGCGAGGAGCGGGACGTGCTCGAACTTCTAACTATGTTAGAAGGAGCAGTATCCTGTCCAGGCGACTGTGCCCCGCTCGTGCCAGCACGCTGGCGTGCATGCTGGTCTTGAACGCTCCGAGATCCACCAGCTTGGTCTTGGGCTATCATGCGTATGGCATTACTAGTGCCATGACGCTGTTGATCTTGCGCCTCCTGAGAGTGGCGTGGAACATGTACAGTCGCCGAGGTTTGTGCAGCCTTGTTCTTGGACCTGGCGGCATCATGAGCTTCCTCGTCGACGTCCTTTCTTCCGCCGGCGTCCATCCCACCACTCGTTTGCTCCAACGGTGGCGGAAGTGATGTGGATGGAGCGGCTCCTGCCGAAGTCTTCTTCTTCGGCGGCATGTTGATGAAGGGAATAAAGATCTAGCTCGTGTGAACGCCGGATCTGGTTCACACAATCCCAACACCCCCTACCTGGCGCGCCAAAGATGTCAGGGAGAACTGATCCACGAACACCTATGGGGCCGGCGGACCGGGCCCCTTCCGGTTCGGCGGGGGGCGGAGGTCGCACGAAGAGCAGATCGAGGCGAGGCACACGAGCAGTTTACCCAGCTTCGAAGCTCTTCGGAGAGATAACACTCCTACTGCTGCTTGTCTGGTTGTATTATCTGGTGTTCTTGCTCTCAAGCGAGAGAGTGTGATGTTTTCTGGGCTCCCAACCGAACCCCCTCTATGTTGCGCATGGGCCTCCTTTTATACGCTAAAGGGGTCACCGACAGGTGGCAACGCAGAGGAGGGTAAAAATGTAAAAAGCGAGGTAGTTGATACAGTTGCTTGTACAGTGTACCCTACCTAACCCTGACGGCAGGGGACAAGGGCATTAAATGCCCGTCTGAGTCGCCCGAACAGTGCAGAAAAGGGCCGTTAGGGGTGCCACCGTTCGCCACGATGGCGATCTTGTCAGCTTCGCATGCCACTGCGCACCGCTGGCTGCACAGCCTCCCGCCACGCGCGCCCGGAGAGGCCCCCAGAGCGACACATTGGTGGATGCGCTGGAGCATGGACGCAGAGTGGCCGCCTGCCGCGGCAAGCGCCTTGCCGTTGTCGTTATCTTCGCCGGACCCAGAAGCTCGTCGCTCAGCGGGCCTCGGTGTACCTTGTTTAGTCTTCCCGGCAAGCTCCTCTTGCCGGGGCCTTGCCGCCTTGCCGGAGCGCGTGGCGCGTCGCGGCAAGTTCCTTGGAGCGCCTTGGTTGGCCTTCCCGGCAAGCTCCTCTTGCCGGGGTCTTGTCTCCTTAGCTTAAATACTTTGTTCTTGGATGGCTCCAAGGGAACCTTGGTGGATCTTGGCGTTCGCCCAGCAAGCCTTTGCCACGGGGTGCTGCAACTACCCGTGCACAAGTTCGGGGTACTAGGGTACCCCTAATCTAGTACACCGACAGTTGGGCATGTCGAGAACGGTCTCTATGTGATTAACTTTTCGAAGCGACCCACTAAGACCGCGACATGCCTAATGGCTAAAGTTGACGTGGGATGGCTTTGGCATCGCCGTTTAGCCCACATCAATATGAGATCTTTGCAAAGTCTTCTCAAGGGGGACCATGTCCGTGGACTAACAAATGTTAGTTTTGCCAAAGATCGTGCTTGCAGTGCTTGCATCGAAGGAAAGATACATGAGAAGGCTCACCCTCCCACGACTATCATCTACTCGAAGAGGCCTTTGGAGCTCCTTCACTTGGATCTCTTTGGACCTCCATCCTTTGATAGTCTTGGGGGTAGAAAGTATTGCTTGGTGATTGTGGATGACTATTCAAGATACACTTGGGTATATTTCTTCAAGAGGAAGAGCGAGACCCAACAAACTGTTGGGGAATGTAGTAATTTCAAAAATTTCCTACGCACACGCAAGATCATGGTGATGCATAGCAACGAGAGGGGAGAGTGTTGTCCACGTACCCTCGTAGACCGAAAGCGGAAGTGTTGACACAACATAAAGGAAGTAGTCGTACGTCTTCCCGATCCAACCGATCCAAGTACCGAACGTACGGCACCTCCGAGTTCTGCACACGTTCAACTCGGTTACATCCCTCGAGTTCCAATCCAGCAAAACATCAAGGGAGAGTTTCGTCAGCACAACGGCGTGATGACGATGATGATGTTCTACCGACGCAGGGCTTCGCCTAAGCACCGCTACGATATGACCGAGGTGGAATATGGTGGAAGGGGGCACCGCACACGGCTAAGGAAATATCATGAGGATCAACTTGTGTGTCATGGGGTGCCCCCTTGCCTCAGTATATAAAGGGGGGAGAGGGGGAGGTGCGGCCGGCCCTAAGAGTGCGCCTGGAGGAGTCCTACTCCAACCGGGAGTAGGACTCCCCCCTCTTGCCTTGTTGGAAAAGGAAGGAGGAAGGGAGAAAGAGGAAAGGGGGGCGCCGCCCCCCCCTTCATTGTCCTATTCGGACTAGGGGGAGGGGGCGCGCGGCCTGCCCTGGCCGGCCCTCCTCTTCTCCCTTATGGCCCATGTAGGCCCAATAACCCCCCCAGGGGGGGGGTTTCCGGTAACCCCCCGGTACTGCGGTAAAATCCCGATTTCACCCGGAACGTTTCCGATATCCAAATATAGGCTTCCAATATATCAATCTTTATGTCTCGACCATTTCGAGACTCCTCGTCATGTCCGTGATCACATCCGGGACTCCGAACAACCTTCGGTACATCAAAACACAAAAAACCCTAATTACGATCGTCACCGAACTTTAAGCGTGCAGACCCTACGGGTTCGAGAACTATGTAGACATGACCGAGACACGTCTCCGGTCAATAACCAATAGCGGAACCTGGATGCTCATATTGGCTCCTACATATTCTACAAAGATCTTTATCGGTCAAACCGCATAACAACATACGTTGTTCCCTTTGTCATCGGTATGTTACTTGCCCGAGATTCGATCGTCGGTATCTCAATACCTAGTTCAATCTCGTTACAGGCAAGTCTCTTTACTCGTTCCATAATACATCATCCTACAACTAACTTATTAGTTGCAATGCTTGCAAGGCTTGAGTGATGTGCATTACCGAGAGGGCCCAGAGATACCTCTCCGACAATCGGAGTGACAAATCCTAATCTCGAAATACGCCAACCCAACAAGTACCTTCGGAGACACCTGTAGAGCACCTTTATAATCACCCAGTTACGTTGTGATGTTTGGTAGCACACAAAGTGTTCCTCTGGTAAACGGGAGTTGCATAATCTCATAGTCATAGGAACATGTATAAGTCATGAAGAAAGCAATAGCAACAAACTAAACGATCAAGTGCTAAGCTAACGGAATGGGTCAAGTCAATCACATCACTCTCCTAATGATGTGATCCCGTTAATCAAATGACAACTCATGTCTATGGTTAGGAAACATAACCATCTTTGATCAACGAGCTAGTCAAGTAGAGGCATACTAGTGACATACTGTTTGTCTATGTATTCACACATGTATTATGTTTCCGGTTAATACAATTCTAGCATGAATAATAAACATTTATCATGATGTAAGGAAATAAATAATAACTTTATTATTGCCTCTAGGGCATATTTCCTTCACAAACCGTCATCGACTTTACAAATGAAGCTCAACGACAACACAATGCAAAGATTTTGACAATAATAAGTGACAACGGCTTCGAGTTCAAGAACTACACCTTGGATGAGTTTTTGAGTGATGAGGGAATCAAGCATCAATATTCCACACCTTATACCCCTCAACAAAATGGTGTAGCGGAGAGGAAGAACCGGACGTTGATGGATGCGGCAAGGACCATGATGGCGGAGTTCAAGTCTCCCTACAACTTTTGGGCCGAAGCCATCAACACCGCGTGCCATGCATCTAATCGGCTCTACCTCCGCAAGGGCTTGAACAAGACTCCATATGAGATACTCACCGGTAACAAGCCCAACCTCAAGTACTTCCGAGTGTTCGGGTGTAAGTGCTTCATTCTCAAGAAAGGTGTCCGTTTGTCTAAATTTGAGGCTAGAGCGTATGAGGGCATATTTGTTGGTTATGCTACAAACTCTCATGCTTACCGTGTTCTCAATAAGTCTACGGGACTTATTGAGGAAACGTGTAACGTGGAGTTTGATGAGAATAACGGCTCCCAAGTGGAGCAAAGTGGTACTTGTGATGTAGGTGATGAAATTCCTCCCCAAGCCATAAGAAGAATGGGTATTGGTCATATCCTACCCATTGAGGAACCCCTTGTGGCCGAAGGAGAAGGACAATGTTCTACTCAAGTGGAACCTTCACCAACCCAAGACCCACACGCTTTCGAAGAACAAAGTGAGGGCCCTCAACCTCAAGAACAAGACCAAGGGCAAGATCAATCTCAAGATGGTGCTGTAACATCAAGTGATGCCCAAGGTCAAGCTCCCTCCTTCGAGCAAGTTCAAGATCAAGTCCCACGAGATCAAGAACAAGCTCAAGACGATGCTCAAGATGATCAAGTGACCACTCCTCGTCTCACCCCCAAGGAGGAATTGGAGCGTCGTGCCGCCAAGGTTGCTTCCAAGCTCTCCACCAAGGATCATCTCATGACGAATGTGCTTGGAAGCTTAAGAAAGGGGGTAAGCACTCGTAGACAATTAGCAAACTATTGTGAACATCACGCGGTTGTCTCTTGTGTCGAACCCCACAAGGTCTATGAGGTGCTCGAAGATCCAGATTGGCTCAATGCCATGCATGAAGAACTCAACAACTTCGAGTGCAACAAAGTGTGGAGATTGCCAAGACCGACGGTGAACCACAATGTCATTGGAACCAAGTGGATATTTAAGAACAAGCAAGATGCTCATGGGATTATCATTCGCAACAAGGCTCGTTTGGTAGCACAAGGCTACTCCCAAGTCGAGGGTATCAACTACGGTGAAACCTTTGCTCCTGTTGCTCATCTTGAATCCATTCACATGTTGATTGCATATGCTTCTCATCATAACTTTAAGTTACAACAAATGGATGTGAAGAGTGCTTTTCTTAATGGTCCTATTAATGAATTGGTTTATGTCAAGCAACCCCCGGGTTCGAGGATCCCTACTTTCCCGATCATGTGTATCAACTCGATAAGGCACTCTATGGCCTTAAACAAGCCCCACGTGCGTGGTATGACCACCTTACCGAGTTATTACAAGACCGTGGTTTTGAAGTTGGGCTAATCGACCCCACTCTTTTTACTAAGAAGGTCAAAGGGGAGTTGTTTGTGTTCCAATTATATGTTGATGATATTATCTTTGGTTCCCCTAACAAAGCTTTCAATGAGGAATTTGCCGCTCTCATGACCTCAAAGTTCGAGATGTCTTCCATGGGAGAGTTGAAGTTCTTTCTCGGGTTCGAAGTGAAGCAAAGGAGAGAAGGAACTTTCATCAACCAAGCCAAATACACTCAAGACATGCTTAAGAGATTCAAGCTAAGTGATGTCAAGCCGGCGTCCACGCCCATGCCCACCAAGTGCCAACTTGACATTGATCCCAATGGTAAAGCGGTGGATCAAAAGGTATATCGCTCCATGATTGGCTCCTTGCTTTACCTTTGTGCATCTAGACCGGATATCATGTTGAGTGTGGGAATTTGTGCACGGTTTCAAGCCACACCTAAGGAAAGTCACTATGTGGTGGTCAAACAAATCTTTCGATATTTGGCTCATACCCCAAACTTTGGCTTATGGTACCCAAGAGGAGCAAATTTCAAGCTTGTAGGTTATTCGGACTCGGATTGGGTGGGAGACAAAGTGGATAGGAAGTCCACTTCCGGAGGGTGCCAGTTTCTTGGTTGCTCTTTGGTAAGTTGGTCTTCCAAGAAGCAAAGTTGTGTGTCTCTCTCGTCCCCGGAAGCGGAGTATGTGGCTGCCGGTAGTTGTTGTGCACAACTTTTATGGATGAGGCAAACTTAAAAGGATTACAGTGTCACTTGTGACAAAGTGTCTCTTTGGTGTGACAATGAAAGTGCCATCAAGATTTCCCTCAACCCGGTGCAACACTTCAAGACAAAGCATATTGAGATTAGGTATCACTTCATCCGGGATCACATTAGGCGAGGGGTGATTGAACTCAACTATGTCAACACTCATGATAACCTTGTAGATATCTTCACGAAGCCTTTGGATGAAGCAAGATTTCGCGAGTTAAGGCATGAGCTAAATATCATTGATTCGAGCAATGTGACTTGAACCCTTGCACACCCCACCTCACTCAACTTGTTGTCTAGTTTAGGTGTAGGCATGGACATAGGGGGAGTGTTGTTCTCTCAATGAACTTTCCCTCCCCTCATAATGCATAAACTAACCAAACTCTTTCACATTAGCCATTTCTTTATGGCACTTGTGCTTCAAAGGTGAGTGTTGGTCATGGGCCCAAGGTTAAAATCTTCGCGGCACCATACCTCTAAACTCAAACATAGGTGGCCTCGGCCACCGTCCTCTCTTGGAGAGGTGTGTATCTTCTTTCTTCTTGTCAGTTTTGTGTGTGTGTCTTTTTGTTTTGTCTCGTTGTCCGCTCGTGTGTTCTGTCCGGTTTGGTCGGATCTTTTTGCAGCAAAGCGGTACTACCGCTGCGTGAGTGGTACTACCGCTGCGTGAGTGGTACTACCGCTGACAAGCGTCAAGCAGTACTACCACCCACCCAGCGGTACTACCGCTGCGGGGCAGGTGATTGGGGGGTTAAGTCGGGGCAGGGGGAGTTGCTTCTCCCCCATACCCATTCGCCCCCACTCGTCTTCTTCGTTGCTCCTGCAACCTCTCGCCGTAGGAGGGGCCCGGCCGGCCGCCGTTTTCGTGCCGTCCCTCTCCATTTCCTCCGGTGGAGTCGATCCCCACCTCGCCCTCTTGCCATGGATGTCGGTATTGCCCCCGTTCTCGTTCTCTCTTTTCTTAGATCTTGCATCTAGTTTTTTGGGGCAATATGCATCGTTCTTCTTGTCTTTTGGCTAAGGCAAGGCTTGAGTAGGATGGAGATGGCTTCTAGGCTCTGTGGATTGAAGTTTGGTAGGCTTTTTTTTGAATTTGGCATCTCCGGTAGTGCAGGATCTGACCACGGTAGTGAAGAACCGCCGTTCCCCATCTGGCGCGGTACTACCGCTCGCCTCGAGCGGTACTACTGATCCTGTTTCACGATACTACCGCTGGGGCGGTACTGCCGCTGGTTGGTCGTAGTACTACCGCTGTATGCCCAGTTCCTTCTTTTTCCTACCACGCTTTGATCCTTGTTGTTTTGTTTGGTGGCTTATGCTCTTTTATTTTGTGTGTTTCTTCTGGTCGTGTGTTTGGTTCCAGGTGATGATCATCCTGAGCAGTAGGTCCGCCGTGTCAACCCCGGGCATGCAACGTCAAAGCGCTACCGCACCTCTGAGCCAGCAGGTGGTTCCTCTAGTACTCAACCATCACCCGCAGGCGCAACCTCAAGTGCTCCACCACCACCTCAGCAGTCAAAGAGATCCACCAACAAGCCAAAAGGGAAGACCGTGACTGAGATGACTGCCAAGGAGTTTTGGGAAAAGCGTCGCCGCAAACCCTATGAGGTAGACCAAGATCCCACTTTGGTCAACCGCCCATTCTGGAACCGCTTTCAGTTTGCCATCGATTTTGATGTGATCAAGGCCAAGAAGAATCTCTATATTGATGTTCGCTCCATCGACACAGATGCTATGGAGAAGGACCCTGAGTACTTTGGCGAAGCCCTTCAGATGTGTTCTCAGCTGAACATTCTCAGGATCATGCAGTTCAACAAGGATTTTGATGCAGATTTGGTGGCTCAATTCTTTGCCACCGTTCATCTTGGAACTGATGCCGACAGGACTCTGACTTGGATGACCAATGGCAAGTTGCTTTCTGTCAAGTGGCAGGCCTTCATGGAGTTACTTGATGTGGAAGATCACGGGCTTGAGACTCCAGTAGGCTTCTGCCTTCACCGCAATGCTACATCCACTCACAAGCAAGCCCTTTGGCCCTACTGTACTGTGAAGGTTCACCCAGTGACTAAGAAGGAAGCCTATGAGCTGTTTGCTTATCTGGACATTCTTCATCGTGTCTTCCGTGAGACTCTCTTCCCTTGCACCGGGAATCTGGATATGGACCACTCCTATCTCATGGACACGCTTCTTTTCTGCCAGCATGAGAAGGAAGCAAACACTGGAGAGAGCCTGGACATTTCTCATGTTATGTGGTCTGAACTTCTCTTTGCCATTTCTGAGCGCAAGTTCCCGATATATGGTCCATTCATCATGAGGCTCATTGAGAAGGCCTGGGCACGTGTCTATCCCAGAGTGATGTTGGAAACTGGAGACTTGGTTTCTCATGAGATCAAGCGTCTGAGGAAGAAGGAAAATTGGGGCACCCCAGCGCCTAAACCCGGGGGTCCATCTACTGCTGCTGCTGCCATGGAGACCGAGGGTGGGGCTGCAACTGATGATCATGAGGAGGACTTTGGGCCCTCTAGTGCAGAACCTTCTTGGGCAAAGAAGCTTAAACGCAAGATGAAGAAGCTTTTCTGCATGGAGTCTCATGGTCAGTACATGACTCATGTGGCTGAGAAGCAGGCCAGGGTGCGCCACAAGGAGCTCATGCGTCACCTGGGTGTGACCGTTGCCAGCGGTTCTGAGGGCCAGATCACTGAAGAGGAGGAATGGATTCACCAGCATTGCCCTTGGACCGATTCAGACGCCGAGCAGTTTCCAACCAATGACGGAGGTGCAGACGATCACGCTGAGATGTGATGTTCGAGATCCTCAGCTTTCCATCACCTGGAGCCGTAGAATCGCTCTTTGCCCTTTTGGTGTCTCGATGCCAAAGGGGGAGAGAGTTTAGGGATTTGTGTTGTTGCCGTGTTGCGAGTGTGTCTTTGTGTCTTGTGTTTTCTCGTGTGTTTTCTCGTTGTCTTTGTTTGGTTTGGTTTGGTGCCAATGAGACCCAAGTTCTAGACATATGGTGTGAGACATATGCTACCCTATCGCTACCTTATTATTTATGTCTATTCAGTACTGTAGTATCTTATGAGTTGCATGCTTATCCTGTTTTATACCCTGCTCTCATATATCCCGTGCTTAGAATTGTTGGACTATAAAATATAGGGGGAGTGTTGATCCGAATGTGTGTGTCTTGCATTCCAAAGTCACTACTAACTAGGTGCACACATTCAGGGGGAGCCCGTCTATATTTTGTAGTTCTAAGTATCCTTACTTTTATGTCTTTTCCTTGTGCAAATCCCTGGTTGTCATTAATCCACCAAAAAGGGGGAGATTGTTAAGGCATATCTCTCTCGATGTAGTTTTGGTGACTGATGACAACACATTTGCGGACTAACCTTGTGCATTTCAGAGATTCATACTTTGGCTCGAGACGATTTCTCTCCCCTCGGAAGTGTTTTTCAAGACGGTGTAGCTCTTTGGTTTCTTGTTGGTGGACTAGTTTCTTAGGAGTCACCGTACTATCAAGAGGGGTCCGCTTTGGTTTGGCTAGGGTGGATTCATCACGTACACCTTCGTTTCTCACCCTTTGGGCCTTCCCGCATCGTCGGAGGTCTCTTTCCTTGCTGTTTGAGCTATCTTTAGCCCTAGCGGTAGTACCGCGGTGCCCAACGATAGTACCACTTGGGTGTCCTCAGCGGCAGTACCGCTGCGGTATCGGGCCACTACCGCTGCGGTATCGGTCCACTACCGCCTCGACTCGAGGGGGGCATTTCTCGTGTCGGGTTGAGCAGTACCTGTAGCGGTTGTAGGAGCAGTAGTACCGCTCGAGAGTGGTAGTACCGCCCTGCCACCGTGGCAGTACCGCTCTAGGCCTGTCCGGCAGTATCGCGCTGGGCCAGTCTCTCCTCTATCTCCTTGCCCTCTCAGCTGGGCGGTAGTACCGTAGGAGGAAGTGGTAGTACCGCTGGGTCCAGCGGTAGTACCGCTGCCCTCTGCGGTAGTACTGCCCTCTGCGGGGCTGTTTAGTGGGGTAATGGTTGGATTGTTGCCCCCACTATAAAAGGGGGTCCCCTTCTTCCCCGTTGACTCACCTCTTCCCCCTCAAGCTCCATTAATGCTCCAAGCTCCATTTTCGCCCGATCTATCTCTCTAGCCAATCAAACTTGTTGATTTGCTCGGGAGTGGTTGAGAAGGCCCCAATCTACACTTACACCAAGATATTTTTGATTCCCCCACCTATCCCTAGCGGATCTTGTTACTCTTGGGTGTTTGAGCACCCTAGACGGTTGAGGTCACCACGGAGCCATAGTCCATTGTGGTGAAGCTTCGTGGTATTGTTGGGAGCCTCCGATTAAGTTGTGGAGATTGCCCCAACCTTGTTTGTAAAGGTCCGGTTGCCGCCTCCAAGGGCACCAATAGTGGAATCACGGCATCTCGCATTGTGTGAGGGCGTGGGGAGAATACGGTGGCCCTAGTGGCTTCTTGGGGAGCATTGTGCCTCCACACCACTCTAATGGAGACGTACTTCCCCTCAAAAGGAAGGAACTTCGGTAACACATCCTCGTCTTCACCGGATCCACTCTTGGTTATCTCTTACCTTTCCTTGTGCAAGCTCATTAGTGTTACTTCTATTGCTTGCGTGTTTGTTCGTTGTTATTGCATCATATAGGTTGCTCACCTAGTTGCATATCTCGACAACCTACTTTGATGCAAAGTTTAATTTGGTAAAGAAAAGTCAAAAATTGTTAGTTGCCTGTTCAGCCCCCCTCTGGTCAACCATGTCGATCCTTTCAGTAGTGCCTGGGTATTTGATACTGGTTCAATTGCTAACATTTGCAACTCGAAATAGGGGCTACAGATTAAACGAAGATTGGCTAAGGACGAGGTGACGATGCGCGTGGGAAATGGTTCCAAAGTCGATGTGATCGCCGTCGGCACGCTACCTCTACATCTACCTTTGCGATTAGTTTTAGACCTAAATAATTGTTATTTGGTGCCAGCGTTGAGCATGAACATTATATCTGGATCTTGTTTAATGCGAGACGGTTATTCATTTAAATCAGAGAATAAATGTAACATCCCAAATTTCGGAATGTTATACATAGGTCATTCATGCATATCATATTTTACTGCATTTTTGCTTTGAGCTCCTCGAAATTCTAAGCAACTCAAGGACCCACGAAGAGAGTTGGGGATTTCACGTTTTTCATATTTGAATTTTGTCAAATATTGAAACAAGGATCACTTTGGTTTTAATTATTTTTCTCTCCGAAAATATTTCATATTAAAATATATGAGAGGAGATAATACGACTTCTCCAAAATAAAGGGAATATTGGAGGAAAAATATTAAAATCAAATAAATATTTCTTTTGGACTTTTATTGCTATTTTATTTGAATTAGGAAAAATATGCGTTTTTCAAAATTGCATTAGAGGCCCAAATAAATGTTCACTTTGTCCACAATATTATTAGAGGACCGTGAAAATTTCTTTCAGGATTTTTGGACTCGGTTTAGTATTTCTTTAATTTGTTTTTCTGCGTCAGGATTATTTAAAAAGAATGCACCGACCTAACCGGGCTGTGCCTGATCTGGACACTGCCCGGCCAGGCTTTATAAGCTGCGGCCCGACCGAGACGCCAACCCAGCCGCCCCAAACCCTAACCGCCGCGTCGCCGCCTCGATCCGCGTGCTGCCGCCGCTCACGCCGCCGTTCGCCGTCGCCACCCCGTCGCCCCGCCGCCGCCGATCCTGCTCTGCCGCTGCCGACTGCCCCGCCACCGAAGTAGCCGCCGCCGTCCAGTTTTTCTCGGGAAAACCGATCGGTTTTTTGGTAAACCCTAGGTTCGTTTTTTTAGATTTCGGTTTGGTTCGGTTTTTCGTCCATTTATTATTTAGAGGACGTTCATCCATACATTCGTTTTAACAAACGCTGTTCGTCAGTTAGCCACAGACAACGAACGTTCGTTCGTTAGCCTGTTCATCTCGTTTTATTTTTCTAGGGTTTTCCGTGATTATTTTCAATCGTGATTTCTACCCCAATCTTCGTTTTAGTTTATCTTTTTGCTCGTTTATCCAAATTAGGTGAAACAAGCACCTAGATCTATGTCTTGAAGCCTTCTTTCTGTTTAACCAAATTGAACAAGATTTTGCTACTATAAAATTTGACTTTAGTCCAGATTAGTAAACAAATCTTGTTTTTTTTCGTAATTTGAGTTTCATTGCTCCGTTTGATTTGATTATTTTTGCAAATCGAATCTCTTCAGTTGAGTTTTCAGATTTGATCTTCTTATTTGAGTTTTACCCGTGCATCTTTGCTTGAGTGCTTATGTATGCTATATTTTGTTTGCGATAGAATTCCCGAAGTGCGAAGCATGCTACTACGAGTCTCTAGACTTTGCAGATCGTCAGCAAGGAAAGTAACACATTGATCATACCCCTTTATTACCCAATTTTTATGCATTAGTTTCAACCCTCACACATTGCATGAGTAGGATCTCTTAACATGTGGGTCTGGAAGTAGATGATGAGGTATAACCTATTACCTGTTTTATTATCAAACCCTTGGGAGTTACTTCTACGTTAAGCTTATATTGCCATGCTATGCTCGTAGACGTGGATTGGGTTTGAGTGTATCCATGACAGTTGTGAGTTTGTTAATTAATGGTTCAACTTAAGGTGACGAACCGAAGGAGATTTTCAATTTGGAATGTTATACATAGGTCATTCATGCATATCATATTTTACTGCATTTTTGCTTTGCGATCCTCGAAATTCTAAGCAACTCAAGGACCCATGGAGAGAGTTGGGGATTTCACATTTTTCATATTTGAATTTTGTCAAATATCAAAACAAGGATCACTTTAGTTTTAATTATTTTTCTCTCCGAAAATATTTCATATTAAAATATATGAGAGGAGATAATATGACTTCTCCAAAATAAAGGGCATATTGGAGGAAAAATATTAAAATCAAATAAATATTTCTTTTGGACTTTTATTTCTATTTTATTTCAATTAGGAAAAAATGCGTTTTTCAAAATTGCATTAGAGCCCAATAAATGTTTACTTTGTCCGCAATATTATTAGAGGATCGTGAAATTTTATTTCAGGATTTTTGGACTCCATTTAGTATTTTTTTATTTGTTTCTCCACATCAGGATTATTTTAAAAAAATGCACTGACCTAACCGGGCCGTGCCCGATCCGGACACTACCCGGCCAGGCTTTATAAGCCGCGGCCCGACCCTGCTGCCAACCCAGCCGCCCCAAACCCTAACCGCCGCGTCGCCGCCTCGATTCGTGCGCCGCCGCGACGCTGCCACCGCCGTCCGCCATCGCCACCCCGTCACCCCGCCGCCGCCGATCCCGCTCCGCCGCCGCCGAGGTAGCCGCCGCCATCCGATTTTTCTCGGGAAAAACCGATCGTTTTTTTTAGTAAACCCTATATTCGTTTTTTAGATTTCGTTTGGTTCGGTTTTTCGTTGGTTTATTATTTAGCGGATGTTCGTCCGTACATTCATTTTAACAAGCACTGTTCGTCAATTAGCCACAGACAGCAAACATTCATTCGTTAGCCTGTTCGTCTTGTTTTAGTTTTCCAAGGTTTTTCTGCGATTATTTTCGATCGCGATTTCTTCCCTAATCTTCGTTTTAGTTTATCTTTTCGCTCGTTTATCCAAATCAGGGGAAACAAGTGCCTAGATCTTCGTATCGAAGCCTTCTTTCTGTTTAACCAACTTGAACGAGATTTTGGTATTGTAAAATTTGACTTTAGTCCAGATTAGTAAACATATCTTGTTTTTTTCATAGTTTGAGTTTCGTTGCTCGGTTTGATTTGCTTCTTTTTGCAAATCGAATCTCTTCAGTTGAGTTTTCAGATTCGATCTTCTTATTTGAGTTTACCCGTGCATCTTTGCTTGAGTGCTTATGTATGCTATTGTTTTGTTTGCGATAGAATTCCCGGAGTGCGAAGCGTGCTACTATGAGTCTCTAGGATTTGCAGATCGTTAGCAAGGCAAGTAACACATTGATCATACCCCTTTATTACCCAGTTTTTATGCATTAGTTTCAACCCTCACACATTGCATGAGTAGGATCTCTTAACATGTGGGTCTGGGAAGTAGATGATGAAGTAGAACCTATTACCTATTTTATTATCAAACCCTTGGGAGTAACTTCTACATTACGCTTATATTTCCATGCTATGCTCGTAGACGTGGATTGGGTTTGAGTGTATCCATGACAGTTGTGAGTTTGTTAATTAATGGTTCAACTTAAGGTGGCAACTTTAATACACATCTGGGTGGATTGCTTGTGGGCACCTGGAGAATCCAGTATTGTCCTAGGATATCCCAGAGTACTCGTGTGATCATCCTACGGCCCGCCACCTAGGCTCAAAGGGATCATAAGATTATTCATTTTAGAAACTTCCGTGTGCATCCACAAGCCATTTATGGGCTCTGGCATAGTTGAGTATGTTGTGTGACCTCTTTAGTGGTAGGCTAGCAGATGTAGGGGAAAGTAGGTGTAACTGTCTACCCAGAGTAAAGAGTTAATGCTTTTGAAAGACCGTGTCTCGGTCATCCGTTTCTCAAACACCTTGTAGTGCGAGAAATCCAACGGAGGAGATCGAGTCTTGTGGGGAAAAGTGCGCAAACCTCTGCGGAGTGTACAAACTAATCA
The DNA here is from genome assembly GCF_002162155.2 of Triticum dicoccoides. Taxonomy (NCBI): domain Eukaryota; kingdom Viridiplantae; phylum Streptophyta; class Magnoliopsida; order Poales; family Poaceae; genus Triticum; species Triticum dicoccoides. The sequence goes on along the minus strand of NC_041392.1, from coordinate 593,420,355 downwards.
TGGTTAGCCATGTCCCCGGTTATGGACATCTTGAGTATCTGGTACTTGAATTATTGATTTGATCTCATCACTCTAAATTAATTTGATGGGTTGATAATGATTACTTTAATTGGGATTGAGTTGGAGGAACCTTCTCAATGATGTTTCAACCACCATGATAGTTAAATAAAAAAATATTCCTTTGTTGTAGGGAAAAATTGCCTTTTTGCAAAAACATTATAACCATAGAGCCTCCACCAGCCATATATGCATGTAGTGATAGCATTTATCTGTTCATTGCTCTACTATGTTATATTGCCGGCATATGCCATGTGCTGACCCGTTTTGGGCTGCAACATATCATGTTGCAGACTTTTCAGACGAAGAGTAAGGTGCATTAGGCCGTTGTCATGCACTCAGCTATGCCGTTGGAGTTGATGGACTCACTTTATCTTCCAAGCCTTCCGTTGTTATCTTATTTAGATGGCCTTAAGCCATATTTATTGTAATAAGTTCTCTTTTGAGACATTCGATGTAATAAGTGTGTGATTGCTACTCTGTTATAAATCCATTAAAGTACTGTGTGTGTCAGCATTACTAATCCATGGATGACACTGAACACAGAGATTTGACCGTCTGAGGTCGGATAGCTACAATAATGGTTGTTCTATTTATATGAGTAATATCTTTTATGGTCATGCACCCCTGGTGAGTGGTCCATTTTTACTAAATCTTGATAGTAGTGATACACATGTTCATAGTATTGAAGCCAAAAGATGCAGAGTTGATAATGATAGTGCAACTTATTTGTGGCACTGCTGTTTAGGTCATATTGGTGTAAAGTTGTAACACCCCGGATGTAACTTACCATATTTGTACTCCAACTCTTGCCATTTTCGGCTCTAAGTTATGATATTCCCTCATGGTTGGGTTTTGTCTTCGTTTTGCATTTTGTTCATGTCATGCATGTCATATCATGTCATCATGTGCATCTCATTTGCATACGTGTTTGTCTCATGCATCCGAGCATTTTCCCCGTTGTCGGTTTTGCATTCCGGCACTCCTACATCCTCCAGCATCCCCTTTTGCCTCTTTTCGTGAGCGGGTGTTAAACATTCTCGGAATGGACCGAGATTTGCCAAGCGGCCTTGGTACACCACCGGTAGACCGCCTGTCAAGTTTCGTGCCATTTGGAGTCCGTTTGATACTCCAATGGTTAACTAGGGAACCGTAAAGGCCTCGTGTGTGTTGCAGCCCAACACTCCTCCAAAGTGGCCCAATAACCCATCCAAAGCCCATCCATCCTCTCGGTCGTTCGATCACGATCGCGTGGCCGAAAACCGCACCTCATTTGGACTCTCCTAGCTCCCTCTACCTATAAATACTCCCCCCTCCGAAATTCACAGTCAAAACCTAAGTTTCATCCTCTCCGCAGCCGGACATGCCCGCGGCCAACCGGCGCCCGCCACGTGGCAGGTCACCGCCTCTTACCGCGCCGGCCCGTGGGGCCCGACCGCGGCCCTCCCGGCCCGGGTCGCCACCGCCCGCGCCCCCGCGTCGGCTCTGCCGCCCGAGCCCTCTCCGCCTTCAAGCGCTCCGGCGACGCCGCACCGCCATAGCCGCCCTCGCCGGTCGCCGTCGAAGCCAGCCGCCGCCCCGCTCTTCCTCCTCTCCAGCGAGATCCAGCGCCGGCTGACCGGATCCACGCCTCCCCGCAGCTCCGGCCATCCTCTCTGGCGAGAACTCCGTCCACCGCGGTGACATCTCCGGCCACCTCGATCCGCGCACCACGATCCAGATCTGGAAACCCTTGGTTGACCTCATTTTCCCCCCAAGTCTGCTACATTTTCTAGCTCTGTTCATTGCATCATAACTTCTCATCCGTAGCTCCGTTTTGGGCGTGCCATATATCAAAATGTTCATCATGATGTCCTCTTCATTTTGTTCCATTGGACCATGCTTTTTTGAGTCCATCTTGATGCCCTAATGACTAATGCAAGAGTGCTTCATAATGTTAGTTCCTGTTACTTAGCAGATCTTGAGCATTTGTCATTTTTGCCATGATTATTGTGTGCTGCATATGAACTTGAGCCCTACATGTGTTTGGGCTATGCCATGCCATCTTTACAGGGGTATATGCCATGTATTTTTTGTGATCAATGTGGTGACTAGCACAAGTATACAAAGTAGCTCTCGTGATGTTGCTGATTTCAGGGACTTAGAATTTCACTAAGTCATTTCCCTGTTGTTATTTTATGCCATGTATTCATGTTGCTTCAGAGTGATCCATGCTTCTTTTGAGTATGTTCAGTAAGGATGATTTTGACATGTGGTTATGATCTATCCATCCATGTCCCTGTTTGCATTTATGGAGTGCCCTAGCATGACTCAATCTTGCTCTACTTTTGCTATAAAATGTTCCTGGCAGATTGTTTACGTGTTAATCAATTTTGCCAAGGTTGTTGTAGTTGATCCATGCATGCTATGAGATTGTTCTTGCCATGGTTAGCTTATTGATCATGTATTCTTGCTGGGAGTATGCTTAGTTTGTCATGCAATGCCTTGTGTTGAGTGCATCGAGCTCGCAAACATGCCTTCATCACTCTGTTTTTGCCACGTCCAGTTTTCTGCTAAGTCTGAATCTGTTAACAAAACTTGCTATGTTTACATGGGTGCCATCATATTTTCTTTGCCCTTTTGGCTTATGGTCAGTAACGGACTTTTGTTATATGCTTTGAGTAGATTCATGCCATGCCTTGTTTTGCCATGATATGTCCCTGTAGCATGTTGTTATCTTGCTCTAAACATTGCTTCCTGACATGTTATTTTCTAAAAGTCTGTGATGTTGTTATCTTTTGCACTTTTGCCATGCTTGTTTGAACCCGCTCTTGTGTGATTTAGCCGTAGCTAAGTGTTCATCTTTTGTCAAGCATCTTGACTAGATCACTGCCATGTGATTTGTTGCTATGTTAGAGTGCAGTAGCTTAGTTTCTTGTTGCATTCTAGATGGCATCGTGCTGTTAATCGCAGAATTGTGTCATTCTTGTTTTGCTTGCCATTTGCAAACCGTGCATCCGATTCCGGTGATCTTTATATCGATTTCGACCGAAATCAACTCATCTTTCCAGCAGCACTCTTGGTTTGCCAAGTTGAGGCCTGATTGAATATTTCCCTTCCTAAGCACGCATATGCATTGCATATCACATCCCGCATGTCATGCCATGTTTTGCATCATGTTGCTTGCGCATTGCATCGTGGTTGATTGTTGTTTCCTTTGCTTGTGTTCTTGCTTTAGGTAGAGCTGAGAGACGAGTACGTGATCGAGGAAACCGTTGAATACGCTTACGAGGATCAAGCTTACGTCAACTCGGAGAACTTTGCAGGCAAGATGACCATACCCTCGAAATCACTTCTATCTTTGTTTGCTAGTTGCTCGCTCTTTTTCTATGCCGCGATACCTACCACATGCTTTACCATGCCTCCCATATTGCCATGTCAAACCTCTAAACCACCTTGTCCTAGCAAACCGTTGTTTGGCTATGTTACCGCTTTGCTCAGCCCCTCTTATAGCGTTGCTAGTTGCAGGTGAAGATGGAGTTTGTTCCTTGTTGGAACATGATTATTGTTGGGATATCATTATTATATCTTATTTACTTTAATGCACCTATACACTTGGTAAAGGGTGGAAGGCTCGGCCTTTTGCTTGGTGTTTTGTTCCACTCTTGCCGCCCTAGTTTCCGTCATACCGGTGTTATGTTCCTTGATTTTGCGTTCCTTACGCGGTTGGGTTATAATGCGAACCCATTGACAGTTCGCCTTGAATAAAACTCCTCGAGCAAGGCCAACCATGGTTTTACCATTTGCCACCTAAGCCTTTTTCCCTTGGGTTTCGCGGACTCAAGGGTCATCTTTATTTTAACCCCCCGGGCCAGTGCTTCTCTAAGTGATTGGTCCAACCTGAGCGATGCCCGGTGCCCCGTGGGCAACTAGGGTCTATGCCAACCCGACGTCTGGCTCATCCGGTGTGCCCCGAGAACGAGATACGTGCGACTCCTATCGGGATTTGTCGGCACATTGGGCGGCTTTGCTGGTCTTGTTTTACCATTGTCGAAACGTCTTGTAACCGGGATTCCAAGTTTGATCGGGTCGTCCTGGGAGAAGGAATATCCTTCGTTGACCGTGAGATCTTGTGATGGCTAAGTTGGGACACCCCTGCAGGGTTTTGAACTTTCGAAAGCCGTGCCCGCGGTTATGGGCAGATGGGAATTTGTTAATATTCTATTGTAGAAAACTTGACACTTAACTTAATTAAAATGAATCAACCGCGTGTGTAGCCGTGATGGTCTCTTTTCGGCGTAGTCCGGGAAGAGAACACGGTTTCGTGTTATGCTTGAACGTAAGTAGTTTTAGGATCAGTTCTTGATCTTTATAGCTTCTCGACCATGCTTTGCTTCTCTTCTCGCACTCATTTGCATAATTTAGCCACCATATATGCTAGTGCTTGCTGCAGCTCCACCTCACTACCTTTTCCTTCCCATAAGCTGAAATAGTCTTGATCGCGAGGGTGTGAGATTGCTGAGTCCCCATGACTCACAGATTACTTCGAAAACTAGATGCAGGTGCCGATGATGCCAGTACAGGGGATGCGACCAAACTCAAGTGGGAGTTCGACGAGGATTCAGGACGTTACTATGTTTCCTTTCCAGACGATCAGTAGTGGAGCCCAGTTGGGGCGATCGGGGATCTTTTGCATTTGGGGTAGTCTTTATTTTGATTCCGTAGTCGGACCTTGATTGTATTTTGGATGATGTAATTCTATATTTATGTATTGTGTGAAGTGGCGATTGTAAGCCAACTCTGTATCTCTTTCTTATTCAGTACATGGGATGTGTAAAGATTACCCCTCTTGTGACATGCCTACTATGCGGCTATGCCTCTAAGTCGTGCTCCGACACGTGGGAGATATAGCCGCATCATGGGTGTTATAAGTTGGTAATCAGAGCCTTCCTCGACTTAGGAGCCCCCAGCTTGATTGAATCGCTGGCATTGTTGAGTCTAGAAAAATGTTTTGAGTCTTATAGGATTATATATATCGGAGATTCTTTTTTACTCCTCAGTCCCTTCGTCGCTCCGGTGAGGCCTCCTGACGTAGAGTTTTGACTCTTCTCTTCACAAATTTCAGGATTTTTTTAGGATCACGCGGGTATCTTGGAATCGTTTCGATGGTTTTGTAACGAGAACATTGTTCTTGGTGCCTCCTGACATTTAGGGGTTGTGGCAGTGTCCCGGGGAGTTGAGCTCTGAGGTGTTGTCGTCACAATTTTATCGTTGCAGTTCTGGAATACCTGAGTTCATCGACATCGAAAATCTCTTTTATGCAGTTATTGGTGAGATAACCTCGACGCCACCCAGTACTGGGGCGGGAGTTCGGGAGTATTGCCATAACTCGTATAACGAATGCTTTTTGAAGGTTGAGGTAAATGGTTTCCGAAGGTTTCTTGGTTATGTGTTGAAGGGTGGATACAACTGGATGTAGGATTTGCTAGTTTTGGGTGAGATATTATGCTTCCCCTGTATCCCCAACACCTGATTGCATAACCAGAAAATTTTGGGAGTTTCATAGGTGGGAATTCATGTAGCTCTAGTATTTCTTCCCACAGATATTTGGTTTCTGATTGGGTAATCCTTACCAATTATTTGTTCATATCCGTACCTTGTTGTTTTATTCATCTACCTCTATCTAAGTGCCTTCTCAATTTATGGAAGTGTGATGATTTACTTTGGAATGCATTTGTTCATTCTTGTTCGAATGTCAAGGCTATATGTTGCAATTTCGATCCATCGATTCAGCTTGAATATATGCCTTTCAAGATGCTAACGGATGTCAACCTCTTCAGGATGGCTCCTCCAACGCGTCAGAATCCGGAACCTCCGCCACCACCTCCACCTCCGGAGGCATCGCAAGCTGTCATGGCCACCACCAACGCCAACACGCAGATGCTTATGCAACTCTTGCCAGAGCATAACCAAGGAAATCAAGGCCATGGCAGCAATCAAGCTCAGTTTGCTACCCTCAACTAGTTCCTCGCAAACCAGCCAAAGTCCTTCAGTAACTGTGTCGAGGCCATAGACGCTAACGATTGGCTCGTGGATATATGCAAACATTTTGAGTGTAAGAACGTCAGACCTGAGGACTTTGTCAAGTTTGCTTCATTCCAACTCAAAGACCAAGCTGCTGAGTGGTATCAACAATACAAAGATTCCAGAGGAGGTCGTGTGATTACCTGGGATGATTTCCACCGAGACTTCAAAGCTCACCACATTCCACAAAGTGTTGTTGAGAGTAAGCGCGAGGAGTTCCGCAATCTAAAGCAAGGCAGTTTGTCTGTTTACCAATACAACATCCTGTTTCAGAGGCTCGCTCGCTTCGCCAAACAAGACGTCCCTGATGAGAAGAGCATGATCTATCAATTCAGAGGTGGCCTCGGAGAAGATCTGCAACTAGCTCTTGTGCTTTTTGAGCCGACCAAGTATGATGATTTCTACAACATGGCACTAAAGCAAGAGGCCGCTCAGCTCAAGTGCGATGCATCTAAGAAGAGAGTCAGGGATGCAACTCCTTCTTCTTCTTCAACTCAAGTGGCAGCTAAGCAGCAAAAGTTCTGGTTGCCTCCTCCTCCTCCGTTCCGTCAGCCTTATCAGCAGAAGAGCAAAGGTGGCAATGGATCTTCCCACCCACCCAACCCAGGCTACCAGAACAAAGCTTCGTATCATGCTCCAAGGTCAAGTGCTCCGTATCACTGTCCGATCTCAGAGGTTACATGCAACAAGTGTCAGCAGAAAGGGCACTATGCGAACAAATGTTTCAACCAGAGGCGCCTTCCGCCTCCTCCTCCTGTGAGATCTGCCAGCAATGCAGTGGTCAAGTATAATCCCAAGTCTGCAAAGGTCAACATGATGAATGCAGCTCAGGCAGAGGACTCTTCAGAAGTGATCATGGGTAATCTTCCTGTTAATGATATTCCTGCAAAAGTCCTTTTTGATACTGGTGCATCACATTGTTTCATTTCAAGACCATTTGCATCTAATCATGAGTTGCTTTTCCAAGATTTGCCTAAGCAGTTATCAGTTGTCTCCCCGGGTAAATTCATGAACGCAAGCTCGATGATCCCGAATGTTTCTATCAAGATGGGTGACTATAAGTTTCTGTCCTCTCCAATTGTTCTTGGTAACTCGGATATTGATCTAATTCTCAGCATGGACTGGCTTTCTAAGCACAAGGCTCAACTTGATTGTGCTGCCAGGCAGATTCAATTGACACACTCGTCTGAGGATGTGATCATCTATGCAGCTCGTGATGATACCATTCGACTGTTTTCTCTCAATGAGAAGGGCGAGTTGAATGCCATCTCTCAGATTCCAGTCATTTGTGAATATCAAGACGTCTTTGCAGAAGAGCTTCCAAGAATGCCTCCTCACCGGCCAGTTGAATTCATCATCGATCTTGAGCCTGGCACGGAACCTGTTTGCAAACGTCCTTACACGCTTGGACCAGAAGAGTTGAAGGAGCTGCAGAAACAACTCGATATACAAGAGCGTATGGGTCTGATCCGACCGAGTTCTTCTCCATGGGGTTGTGATGTTCTTTTTGTCAAGAAGAAGGATGGCACGTACCGACTTTGTGTCGACTACTGTCCATTGAACAAGAAGACCATAAAGAACAAGTACCCACTTCCCAACATCAATGAGCTATTCGAACAACTCAAAGGTGCTCAAGTATTCTCCAAGCTTGACCTTCGTATGGGCTATCATCAGATTCGCATTCGTGAACAAGATATCCCCAAAATAGCATTCAGAACAAGCTATGGTTCCTATGAATACACTGTCATGTCTTTTGGCCTTGTCAATGCTCCTCCAACATTCTCTCGCATGATGAACTTCATCTTCAATCCTTACACAAATGATTTCGTACTGGTGTATCTCGATGATATTTTGGTCTTTTCCAAGAACAAAGAGGATCATGCCAAGCATTTGAGATTGGTGCTGGACAAACTCAGAGAACATCAGTTCTATGCGAAGTTTTCAAAGTGCGAGTTTTGGCTCGATGAGGTTCTCTACCTTGGGAATATCATCTCCGCCAAGGGCATTGCTGTTAATTCTGAGAAGGTGTCTGCAATTGTGAATTGGGAACCGCCTCAGAATGTGAAGTAGCTCCGCAATTTCCTTGGGCTTGCAAGCTATTGTCGAAGATTTGTTGAGAATTTCTCTAAGATCGCGAAGCCGCTTTCCAACCTCCTCCAGAAGCATGTGAAGTATGTCTAGACGCCTGAATGTGACGTGGCTTTCAACACCCTAAAAGAGAAGTTAGTCACAGCTCCAGTTCTGACTCCTCCTGATGAATCCAAACCATTCGAAGTTTTCTGTGATGCTTCCCTGCAAGGTCTCGGTGCTGTGTTAATGCAAGAGAAGAAAGTTGTGGCCTATACCTCTCGCCAGTTGAAGCCCAACGAAAAGAACTACCCCACTCATGACCTCGAGTTGGCGGCAGTTGTCCATGCTTTGTTAACATGGAGACATCTCTTGTTGGGAAGGAAAGTGGACATCTTCACAGATCATAAGAGCCTCAAGTACATCTTCACGCAACCCAACCTCAACCTCAGGCAGACTCGTTGGGTCGAAATTATTCAAGAGTATAATCCGAGTATCGAATATACTCCAGGCAAGGCCAATGTCATTGCTGACGCTTTGAGCAAGAAGGATTACTGCAACAATTTAATTCTCAAGCCCTTCCAACCGGATCTTTGTGAAGCTTTCCGCAAACTTAATCCCCAAGTTGTCCCTCAAGGATTTCTTACCAACCTCCAAGTCTCTCCTACTTTGGAAGATCAAATTCGTGAGGCACAACTTCTTGATGACATGGTGAAGAAGGTGAAGATTGGTATTGCCAAGAGCCAACCCAAGTACAAGTGTTATCGCCTGGATGACAAAGATACTCTTTTCTTCGAGGATCGAATTGTTGTTCCTAAAGGTGACCTTCATAAAGTCATTATGAGCGAGGCTCACAATTCACTCCTTTCTATTCATCCTCGAAGTACAAAGATGTACCATGACCTCAAGCAGTCGTATTGGTGGACTCGAATGAAGCGCGAAATTTCTCAGTTCGTAAATGAATGTGATGTCTGCAGAAGAGTGAAAGCAGAACACCAATGGCCAGCTAGTCTCCTCCAACCTCTTGCTATTCCAGAATGGAAGTTTGACCATATTGATATGGACTTCGTGACTGGATTTCTCAAGTCCAAGCATGGCAATGATGCTATCTTTGTTGTCATCGACAAGCTTACTAAAGTGGCTCATTTTCTTCCTATCAAAGAATCTATCACAACAGCTCAGTTGGCAGAGCTATATACCTCCAGGATTGTCTCTTTGCACGACATTCCGCAATTGATATCTTCAGATCGTGGAAGCATCTTTACTTCTAAGTTCTGGGACTCCTTTCAGAAGGCCATGGGCACCAACATTCGCTTCAGCACAACCTTCCATCCTCAAACTAGTGAACAAATCGAGCGAGTCAATCAAATCCTTGAAGATATGCTCAGGGCCTGTGTCATTTCTTTCGGTATGAAGTGGGAAGATTGTCTTCCATATGCCGAGTTGTCCTACAACAACAACTTCCAAGCGAGTTCGGGCAAGGCCCCATTCGAGATTCTCTATGGCAGAAAGTGTCGTACTCCTCTTAACTGGCCAGAGACTGGTGAATGCCAACTTCTTGGAAATGACTTGATCACAGAGGCTGAAGAAATGTGCAAAGTCATTCGTGAAAATCTCAAAGCCGCTCAATCGCGCCAGAAGAGTTACTATGATAGCAAACGTCGTGACTTGGCTTTCGAGATCGGAGACCATGTCTACCTCCGCGTCTCTCCAATGAAAGGTACTCATCGCTTCAGTATCAAAGGGAAGCTTGCCCCTAGATACGTGGGTCCTTTCAAGATCATTGGCAAAAGAGGCGACCTCGCCTATCAACTTGAGCTTCCATCCAACTTTGCAAATGTGCACGACGTGTTTCACGTGTCTCAGCTTCGCAAGTGCTTCAAGACGCTTGAACGCACCATCAACTTCGAAGAGATTGATCTCCAAGAAGACCTGTCTTATCATGAGCATCCCGTTGCTATTCTTGAAGAAAATGAGTGCAAGACTCACAACAAGTCTATCAAATTCCTGAAAGTGAAGTGGTCACATCATTCCGACCGAGAAGCCACCTGGGAACACGAGGACCACCTTCTTTCCGAATATCCGGAGTTCTGTCAGTCCTAGATCTCGGGACGAGATCCTTTCGTAGTGGTGGAGTGTTGTAACACCCCGGATGTAACTTACCATATTTGTACTCCAACTCTTGCCATTTTCGGCTCTAAGTTATGATATTCCCTCATGGTTGGGTTTTGTCTTTGTTTTGCATTTTGTTCATGTCATGCATGTCATATCATGTCATCATGTGCATCTCATTTGCATACGTGTTCGTCTCATGCATCCGAGCATTTCCCCGTTATCCGTTTTGCATTCCGGCACTCCTACGTCCTCCGGCGTCCCCTTTTGCCTCTTTTCATGAGCGGGTGTTAAACATTCTCAAAATGGACCGAGATTTGCCAAGCGGCCTTGGTACACCACCGGTAGACCGCTTGTCAAGTTTCGTGCCATTTGGAGTCTGTTTGATACTCCAACGGTTAACCGGGTAACCGTAAAGGCCTCGTGTGTGTTGCAGCCCAACACTCCTCCAAAGTGGCCCAATAACCCATCCAAACCCCCTCCATCCTCTTGGTCGTTTGATCACGATCGCGTGGCCGAAAACCGCACCTCATTTGGACTCTCCTAGCTCCCTCTACCTATAAATACTCCTCCCCCTCCGAAATTCGTAGTCAAAACCCTAAGTTTCATCCTCTCCGCCGCCGGACGTGTCCGCTCCCGCCGGACACGCCCGCGGCCAACCGGCGCCCGCCACGTGGCAGGTCGCCGCCTCCCACCGCGCCGGCCCGCGGGGCCCGACCGCGGCCCTCCCGGCCCGGGTAGCCACCGCCCGCGCCCCCGCGCCGGCCCCGCCGCCCGAGCCCTCGCCGCCGTCTCGCCCCTCGCCGCCTTCAAGCGCTCCAGCAATGCCGCGCCGCCACAGCCGCCCTTGCCGGTCGCTGTCGAAGCCAGCCGCCGCCGGCCCGCTCTTCCTCCACTCCGGCGAGATCCAGCGACGTCCGACCGGATCCACGCCTCCCCGCAGCTCCGACCATCCTCTCCGGCGAGAACTCCGTCCACCGCGGCGACATCTCCGGCCACCTCGATCCACGCACCCCGATCCAGATCTGGAAACCCTAGGTTGACCTCATTTTCCCACAAGTCTGCTACATTTTCTAGCTCTGTTCATTGCATCATAACTTCTCATCCGTAGCTCCGTTTTGGGCGTGCCATATATCAAAATGTTCATCATGATGTCCTCTTCATTTTGTTCCATTGCACCATGCTTGTTTGAGTCCATCTTGATGCCCTAATGACTGATGCAAGAGTGGTCCATAACGTTAGTTCCTGTTACTTAGCAGATCTTGAGCATTTGTTATTTTTGCCATGATTATTGTGTGCTGCATATGAACTTGAGCCCTACATGTGTTTGGGCTATGCCATGCCATCTTTACAGGGGTGTATGCCATGTATTTTTTGTGATCAATGTGGTGACTAGCACAAGCATGCAAAGTAGCTCTCGTGATGTTGCTGATTTTAGGGATTTAGAATTTCACTAAGTCATTTCCCTGCTGTTATTTTTATGCCATGTATTCATGTTGCTTCAGAGTGATCCATGCTTCTTTTGAGTATGTTTAGTAAGGATGATATTGACATATGGTTATGCTCTATCCATCCATGTCCCTGTTTGCATTTGTGGAGTGCCCTAGCATGACTCAATCTTACTCTACTTTTGCTATAAAATGTTCCTGGCAGATTGTTTACGTGTTAATCAATTTTGTCAAGGTTGTTGTAGTTGATCCATGCATGCTATGAGATTGCTGTTGCCATTGTTAGCTTCCTGATTATGTCTTCTTGCGGGGAGTATGCTTAGTTTGTCCTGCAATGCCTTGTGTTGAGTGTATCGAGCTTGCAAACATGCTTTCATAACTCTGTTTTTTGCCATGTCCAGTTTTCTGCTAAGTCTAAATCTGTTAACAAAACTTGCTATGTTTACATGGGTACCATCATATTTGCTGTGCCCTTTTGGCTTATGGTCAGTAAGGGACTTTTGTTATATGCTTTGATTAGATTCATGCCATCCATTTCACATCGATAACGCGCCCTCTTCCACCTATAGGTAATTTCAGAGAAGTTTCTTTTGAAGTGGAAACCTCAAGGCCAAATATGGCACGTAATAATCCAGCTTCCGCGATATAAGATGATTCGATATCGAGAATTCGCGTGGCTGAAGCTGAAGCAGCTAGTTTCGAAGTAACAGAAAGAAAAACAATGACTGGAGTGGGGGAGTCAGACTCGAAAAGAGGATTCTATGTAGATTCAAAGATAATATAATAGAAAGAATCTAAAGTGTCGTAGAAAAAATATATGTAGTTCTTTCTACCACACTTTAAGATTCCAACCAGATCCTTTCATTTAAGACTTGGATTTTTTTATGCCTTGTTTTGCCATGATATGTTCCTGTAGCATGTTGTTATCTTGCTCTAAACATTGCTTCCTGATGTTAAATCCTGACATGTTATCTTCTCCAAGTCTGTGATGCTGTTATCTTTTGCACTTTTGTCATGCTTGTTTGAACCTGCTCTTGTGTGATTTAGCTGTAGCTCAATGTTCATCTTTTGTCAAGCATGTTGACTAAATCACTGCCATGTGCTTTATTCCTATGTTAGAGTGCAGTAGCTTAGTTCCTTGTTGCATTCTAGATGGCATCATGCTGTTAATCGCAGAATTGTGTCATTCTTGTTTTGATTGCCATTTGCAAACCGTGCATCCGATTCTGATGATCTTTATATCGATTTCGACCGAAATCAACTCATCTTTCCAGCGGCACTCTTGGTTTGCCAAGTTGAGGCCTGATTCAATCTTTCCCTTCCGAAGCACGCATATGCATTGCATATCACATCCTGCATGGCTTATTGCGCTTGTGATTGATTTTTCCGTCTGCACCGTTTGCAATGCCGCGGCTGACCGTACCTATCGGCTGATTTTTATGGTCACCTTGTTATCACAACTGGATCGACCTCCGACAAAAACCAGGTGCTATTTACCTAATTTTTAAGCACACATTAATTCATCCGAGCAAAGCTACTTTGCCCTGTTGTATTTTATATGCAGGAAAATTATCCATCACAAAGTGGCATTATACTGCGAAGATGGAGGCGCGCCAATATCATTCGGCACCAGTGATCGTTGTTACTCAACAGAATCCGCACCGGCTTACAATGTTGTGGTTGCCTCTCGCGGCCGCACCGGCTTACAACGTCGTGGCCGTCTCTCACGGCCGCACCGGCTTACAATGTCGTGGCCGTCTCCCGCGGCCACACCAGTTTACAACGTCGTAGCCGTCTCTCGCGGCCGCACCGGCTTACAACGTTGTGGTCGCCTCTCGCGGCCGCACCGGCTTACAACGTCATGGCCGTCTCTCACGGCCGCACCGGTTTACAATGTCGTGGTCGTCTCTCGCGGCCGCACCGGCTTACAACGTTGTGGTCGCCTCTCGCGGCCGCATCGGCTTACAACGACATGGCCGTCTCTCGCGACTGCACCGGTTTACAACACCACGGTCGACTCTCCCGTCCATACCGGTCTATAACGCCGCGGTCGAATCTCCCGTCCACACCGGTTTAAAACGCCACGGCCGACAGATCTGTCAGTACCCGCGGCCGGCTCGGCCGTGATTGATCTTAGTTTCACCATTGTGATCATCAACTTCGCGGTGATAATTGCTGACCTGGCGTATCAGGTGAAATCCATCTAGTATATTTTTATATTATATATTGTTTTTCTTTAAAAGAGCAATTGCTCTGGCTTGCAAATTCTTCAATGCAGGATAAGTTATATCACTGCACTGTTGAATGCCTCATACCGGGTTACATCACGGTCAAATATGGAGAATCTCAAGACAACTCCTCGAGTCACCTTGAGACTCGGGGGCTACGAGGACATGACTTAGCAAATATCGTGAGATTTAAGACCCCGAGTCATTGGAGGGAAGATAACCCGGTGTTAGAGGCTACCGCCATATTGGTGAAAATGTAAAGGCCGTCAGAAATTTTTTTGGCTCATAATGATGCTTCGGTTTACAAATCCGGCTCAAGGTAAACCTATCTCCCACAAAGCTTTGAAGCTCTCAAATCCGGTTTGAAGTTCCGGTTTAAAAAAAATCATCTCTCGGAAGTTCGAGTTTTCAGAAAAAAATTACAGGGACCAAAGAGAGTTTGTTGCATAGCATAACTCAAACATAGGCACCCGCCGAGCACAGCTTAGAAATATATCACTTGGGGGCTTCCGGCTTATTGAGCTAAGTTATGATTACCCTTTGATCCGGCTCATAGCCACATTTATGGTCACTTGGGGGCTTCCTGTTCAAACATAGGTCGTATTCCAACCAAAGAGAACATAGCTGTCGTAACCCTTTTGATCGGCGCAAAGCCAAACTCACTAGAGGGCTTCTTGATCGTATCCGAATCATAGCTTAACCCCTTTTGGGTCCGACTTGGACTGTATTCAAATCAGGGTCGTTAAAAACCTCTCAAGATCATTTGGGGGCTTCCTGTTCAAACATAGGTCGTATTCGAACCAAAGAGAACATAGCTGTCGGTACCCTCCTGATCGGCGCAACACCAAAGCCACTAGGGGCTACATGATCATATTCGAACCCTAGCTTAACCCCTTTGGAACGGTTTATTGATCGTATTCGAATCATAAACCTCGATTTTTATTTTGTTTAAGTTTTTGCAAACAATCTTTTGGGTTTTCATAATTTTTGCTCATATCTGAAGCATATAAGTGTGGTTTCGTTTAAACCCGGCTTGGCTTTGGACGATAATTCACCAGCATGTGACAATCATCATATATTTGGAAGTATTGACTTCTAAAGGATTGGGTTATTACCCTTACTGCACAGGTCACGTAAACCGGCAGTACAAATTCAATATCATATTGGTTATATGTGGGATATTATGACCCGCCTTGCGATAAACTGCCAAGGGATCTTGTGATTTACTTGTGTGCAGGATAAAGACTACATTTGGGTGGCTACCCGCCCTAGCTTTTGACGTTAAGTCGCTAGGGCATATGTTGTTTAAACTCTATGCAGGATTTGCAGAGCTATGACTTACATAAATGATTAAGTTCCATCCCATTGTCAAAAATTGAAATTGGTGTCTCAAAAGGGTTATCGATTCTCGATTTTCTCAAAGGCTATAAGCCGCTGGGTTATAAAAATTCTGGTTTACAATGGATGCGTATTAAATCGTCATCGTCCAAGAGCCGTCAAGTTATTCAAATTGTTAATAGCCAACATGGCTGGATTTTTATTATGGTTAGCAATAACCAATATTATGATTGAGGTTTTCAAAGTCTCTTCA
Organism: Triticum dicoccoides; assembly: GCF_002162155.2. Lineage (NCBI taxonomy): Eukaryota > Viridiplantae > Streptophyta > Magnoliopsida > Poales > Poaceae > Triticum > Triticum dicoccoides. Next base: position 593,404,789 of record NC_041392.1, on the reverse strand, counting down.
GTGCAATGGATATTATTTTATCAATGGATATAATTTATTCTACAATGGAAGGAATAGTCTCGAGTCGCTCCAGGCTTACGAACCGGCACTTGGGGGCTACAGTATTCAAGTTGAGATCACATCAAATATGCAAGTCCCATGTTACTGCAAAGACAATTGGGGGCTAATGCAAAGACAATTTTACTGGCCTTATTGAAGACCCAACTCATCACATCATAATGAGCCGGCCCTTGGGGGCTACCAATTGCTCCTATCAACAATTCAAGGTACACAAGTTTTATTCCATTATATTGAAGGGTCCACTGCTCAGTTGGTAAAGCTCAAAGCTCTTAACCTTGTGGACGTGGGTTCAAGCCCCATGATGGGGGTTACATCATATGATGTTCTTTTCAAAAGAAGTATTTATAAAGTCCTAGCTCAATATTATCTTACTGAGCCGGCCCTTGGGGGCTACACATTGTTGTTCAAAGTCTATATGATCATATTTATAAAGTCCCTGCTCATTATTGCATAATGACCCAGCCCTTGGGGGCTACACTGGTTGAAGCTTTTATGAGTATAAGGCAATTACAAGTGCCAGGTTGCTGTAAGCATGACAACCCGGCACTTGGGGGCTACATATATGGAGTATTCAGTCTTTACTAGTGACTAAGATGAACAACATGGATTTCTTCAAAGTGGCAGTATTTATATTGAAGCAAGTCTTAAGTCATCACTTTGTTTCTGCTCAAGACTTGGGGGCTACAGGTAATATAGATATAAGGGAGAAAAAAATCTTCAAATTCTCAGTTTTGAGTAAATCAGATTAACCCGGCGTCACCAATAACTATGACCCGACGTCGGCAACAATTATGACCCGATGTCATCAATATTTACAAACTGGCAGTTTTGGCAATGATAAACCGGCAAGTTTTACATATTCAAGCCGGCTGACTATCAGATGAGTATTTTAAGAACAATATTTTTTAAGCCGATGCTTTGGAAGTCGACTCAAGTGGATTATTCTACACAATATTTCTCTGGGAGAAACCAACATCAGCAAATTGAGTATGAAGCTGGATTATTGACCCGGATTTTTTAGAAGAAGGAAATGACAATTGGACTTAAGGATGATCAGGTCCCGGCTCAGGAGAATATTTAACCCGGAGCACAACCTGTCAAATTTGTTCTTGAGTTATTTTGTAGGATCAGTTTAACATGGACAAACCCAAATTAAACTGGGGGCTAATGTCGGGGATATACCCCGCGGTGTAACCCGCCGGATGTATGACCCGGCTGGAGCGTGGCGACTCACTGGCGATCTGCCCGGACATGGCGGTTTACATGTAACCCGCTTGGACATTGTGACTCACTAGAGACCCGGTGGGCGGATCATACGGACAACAAGGCCCAAGGCCCAGCGGGCCGTCTTATACTCTGGTGGGCCGGCTTAAGAGGAAAGGTATGACGTATATTTCCTTTACGAGGAAGCAAGGCCCAGACTTGTATTCAACTTGTGAGAAAGGATAGACTAGTCCTACTCCTACTAGGACTCCACATGTAACCGCCTGTCGTGGAATTGTCACGGCAGATGTCCTCGTGAAAGGACTTAGTCGCGGAGCCATCGCTACGGGTTAGCTTGAGGGGGTTAAATCGGACAAGGGGACACGGGAGTTTATACTAGTTCGGCCCCTTCGATGAAGGTAAAAGCCTACGTCTAGTTGTGATTGGTATTGCTAGGGTTTCGAAGGCCAGGGAGCGAATCCGCTTTGTCTGGCTCTCGAGTTGTTGTTCTCTGTCCCTGAACCGCCGCCAGGTCACCCCTTTATATACTCAGGAGGACCCCGGCCGGTCTACAGAGTCCCGAGGCTGGCTCATACAAGTGTCCGCCTCGGTCTCCTCTTTTCTATCTTACAATGCAAGTTTATACAATCATGGCGGTTTACTACCATGGGCCCTAAACCGCCTGCGGGCTCTGGGCCTCTAAGCCTCATCCGTAAAGCGCCACCTTCTGGGTTTCCTTGGGCTTCAGTATAGGTGAAGGTGAACCGGCCCCTCCTGGGCGGTTTACCCTTAGTGGTTATATCCTCAACATTAGGCCCCAGATTTCTTGATTCGCCATCTCAGCTTGACCATTAGACTGGGGGTGAGCCACAGACGCTACATCAAGCCGGATGTGCTCTCGTTGGCAGAACTCCTCCATCTCACCTTTAGAAAGGTTCGTACCATTATCTGTGATGATGCTATGTGGAAAGCTGAATCAGAAAATAATCTTTTTGAGAAATTGAACCGCCATGGCTGCATCACATTTACTGACGGGCTCCGCTTCAACCCATTTGGTAAACATGTCATCCGCCACCAACAGGTGGGTCTTCTTGTCCTTGGAGCGCTTAAAGGGTCCAACCATATCAAGCCCCCAAGTAGCAAACGGCCAAGTGATGGGAATCATGCGTAACTCTTGAGCCGGAACATGAGCTCGACGTGAAAATTTCTGACAAGCGTCACACCGCTTTACCAAGTCTTCCGCATCAGAATGAGCTGTCAACCAGTAGAACCCGTGTCGGAAAGCTTTAGCAACCAAGGACTTTGAACCGGCATGGTGAGCGCAATCCCCTTCATGGATTTCCCGTAGAATCTCTTGTCCTTCTTCAGGAGAAACACAATGTTGGAATACACCTGAAACGCTAGAACGGTGCAACTCGCCATTGTGAACAACCATAGACTTGGACCGCCGGACTATCTGCCTGGCGAAAAGTTCATCTTCTGGTAATTCGCCCCGGTTCAGATATGCCAAATATGGAACCATCCAATCCGGAGTGGCATGTAAAACGGCTACCAACTGGGTCTCCGGATCAGGAACAGCTAAATCCTCCTTTGTAGGCAACTTTACAGATGGGTTATGCAAGATATCTAGAAAGGTATTGAGTGGTACCGGCTTACACTGAGATCCCAACCGGCTTAGAGCATCTGCTGCCTCATTCTTGCGCTGGTCGATGTGTTCCACCTAATAACCCTTAAAGTGACCTGCTACAATATCCACCTCGCGCCTATAAGCCGCCATGAGTGGGTCCTTAGAATCCCAAGTACCAGAAACTTGCTGAGCCACCAGATCAGAATCTTCAAAGCATCGAACCCGGCTTAAATTCATTTCCTTAGCTACACGAAGGCCGTGGAGTAAGGCCTCGTACTCCACTGCATTGTTAGTACAAGGAAACATGAAGCGGAGAACATAACAAATCTTATCTCCTTGAGGGGAAGTGAGGACAACCCCAGCCCCCGAGCCTTCCAACTGCCTGGATCCATCAAAGTGAATGGTCCAGTATGTATTATCCGGTTTGTCTTCTGGTGCCTGTAGCTCGGTCCAATCATTGATGAAGTCAACAAGTGCCTGAGATTTGATGGTTGTTCGGGGTGTATACTTCAAACCATGGGGACCAAGATCAATCGCCCACTTCGCAACCCAACCAATTGCTTCTCTATTCTGGATTATATCGCCCAAGGGAGCAGAACTAACCACTGTGATAGGATGGCCTTGAAAATATTGCTTGAGTTTCCTACTTGCCATAAAAACTCCATACACTAGCTTCTGCCAATGCGGATATCTTTGCTTTGATTCGATCAGTACCTCACTGATATAATAAACTGGTCGTTGAACCGGATATTCTTTTCTAGCCTCCTTACGCTCAACCACAATCGCCACACTGACCGCTCGGGCATTAGCAGCCACGTACAACAATAGAGGCTCATTATCAACTGGAGCAGCGAGGACTGGCGGTTCAGCTAGCTGCCGCTTCAATTCCTTGAATGCCGCATTGGCGGCGTTACTCCAGACGAATTTATCTGTTTTCTTTAACATCTGATACAGGGGAATTGCCTTCTCTCCCAAACGGCTGATAAACCGGCTGAGGGCTGCAATCCGGCTCGCCAGACGCTGAACATCATTGATACACGCCGGTTTAGCCAAGGATGTGATTGCTTTGATTTTTTCTGGATTTGCCTCAATACCTCTGTTAGACACAAGAAAACCCAAGAGTTTGCCTGCTGGAACACCAAAAACACATTTGTCCGGGTTGAGATCATTTATCAAGGTTTCCTGCTTCCTGGACTTCACCACAATATCAGCCACATAGGTATGAACATTACGCCCGATCTGCTTATGAAGACAATTTTGCACACAACGTTGGTAGGTTGCTTGGGCACTCTTGAGCCCAAAGGGCATAGAAACATAGCAGAAGGCTCCAAAGGGAGGGATGAAGGCTGTCTTCTCCTGGTCCTTAACTGCCATTTTAATCTGATGATAACCTGAATAAGCATCCAGGAAACTCAGGTGCTCACAACCCGCCGTTGCATCAATGATCTGATCAATACGCGGGAGAGCGAAAGGATCTGCCGGGTAAGCTTTATTCAAATCAGTGTAGTCCACACACATACGCCAAGTGCCATTTTTCTTAAGAACAAGCACCGGGTTAGCCAACCATTCGGGATGAAACACTTCGACAATAAACCCAGCTGCCAGTAGCCGGGCTACCTCTTCGCCGATGGCCTTGCGTCTTTCTTCGTTAAAACGGCGAAGGTACTGCTTGACCGGTTTAAACTTAGGATCAATATTAAGAGTGTGCTCAGCGAGTTCCCTCGATACACCTGGCATGTCAGAAGGTTTCCATGCAAAGATGTCCCGGTTCTCACGGATGAACTTGATGAGCGCGCTTTCCTATTTCGGATCCAGATTGGCACTGATACTAAACTGCTTGGATGAATCACCAGGGATGAAGTCAACGAGTTTAGTCTCATTAGACGGTTTGAATGTCAGGGCCGGGTCATGCTCAGTCGTAGGTTTCTTCAGAGGGGTCATGTCCGTCGGATCAACATTGTCTTTATAGAATTTTAGCTCCTCTGTAGCACAAACCGATTCAGCATAGGCCGCCTCACCTTCCTCGCAATCCAAAGCAATCTTTCGACTCCCATGTACTGTGATCGTCCCCTTATAACCCGGCATTTTCAGCTGTAAATAGACATAACAGGGTCTCGCCATGAATTTCGCGTAAGCCGGCCGTCCAAATAGCGCGTGATATGGACTCTGGATTTTCACCACCTCAAAGGTCAAAGTCTCAGACCTGGAATCATGCTCATCTCCAAACACGACTTCCAAAGCAATCTTTCCAACAGGGTATGCCAATTTACCTGGTACTACACCATGAAAAATAGTGTTTGACGGTTTAAGATTCTTATCTGTCAACCCCATGCGACGGAAAGTCTCATAGTACAGGATGTTGATACTGCTCCCTCCATCCATCAGAACCTTGGTAAACTTATAGCCCCCCACCTGAGGTCCTACCACCAAGGCTAGTTGACCTGGATTGTCAACCCGGGGCGGGTGATCCTCTCTGCTCCACACAATGGGCTGCTCCGACCATCGTAGATAACATGGTACGGCCGGTTCAACAGTATTGACTGCCCTCTTGTGAAGTTTCTGATCCTGCTTGCACAGGCTAGTAGTGAACACATGATACTGTCCGCTGTTCAACTGCTTGGGGTGACTCTGGTAACCTGACTGTTGCTGATTCCCTTGGTTATTCTGCTGGTTATTACCATGGTTGTTCTGATGGCCCTGGTTGTTCTGAAATCCAGAGCTTGAACCGCCGCCCCCATGGAAACCTGGGCCTGAACCTCCCGGTAGATCCTGATCATACCGGTATAGATCAGAATTTTTGAACTCCCTCATTATATGGCAATCCTTCCAAAGATGTGTGGAAGGGGCCTCCTTGGTTCCATGCTTCGGGCAGGGTTGGTTTAACAAACGCTCTAGATTCATCCCTCCACCGCGCTAGGGCGGTTTACCTTTGCGACGCTGCATATTTGTGTTAGCCACCAAATCTGAACTATCCGCTTTACGCTTACCATTATTCCCATGGCCTCCTTGGTTGTGGTGCTTCCCTTTTGCATCGCCGTTCTTCTTTCCCTTCTCCGATTTGTCCTCCTCTGAATCCGGATCCTTGGTATTATTTGAATCAGCATACTTAACCAAAGCGGCCATGAGTGTTGACATGTCGTTGCAGTGACATTTGAGCCTCCCCAACTTCTGTTTCAACAACTTGAAACGGCAATTGCCCTCTAACGTTAACACTGCAGTGTCTGCGTTGATACGATCTGATGAATGCAAAATCGCCGAGACCCGTTTGACCCAATGGGTCATGGACTCCCCTTCCTCTTGGACACAAGCGGCCAAATCTACAATTGACATCGGCTGCTTACATGTATCCTTGAAGTTCTGGATAAACCGCCGCTTTAATTCGGCCCATGAACCGATAGAGTTGGTCGGCAAGCTCTTCAACCAAGTGCGAGCTGTTCCTTCCAACATCATGGTGAAATATTTAGCACATACCGCCTCATCCACATCTAACATCTCCATTGCCATCTCATAGCTCTCCACCCACGCCTCTGGCTGCAAATCGGCAGTGTAATTTGGTACCTTACGAGGTCCCTTGAAATCCTTGGGCAATCGCACATTACGCAATGCGGGAGTTAAACATGGTACCCCTAGGGAACTGAACATCACCCCTGGCTCCACGGAAGCAGTGGGGTGAACCGGAGTATGTTGTCGTGCTTCGTGTCGAGCTGTCAACTCGGCCTCTCGTCGTGCGCAGCCGTGGTCCACAATATCTTGCGCATTAGCACCTCCCCCGGCCGGGTTGTTCCCCCGTGGCGAATTTCGGTGGCGTGCGCTACTGGACACGGCCGGTTCGTCTTCCACATGTCTGCTATAACTCCGGCTTGGACGGGGAGTGGAATGAATCCTCTCACGGCTGTGTGAATACGCTTGCTGTTGATTTAGTGCTGTCTGAAGGAGATCCCTGGCCCGACGTGCTTCCACTGCAACTGGTGACTCGCCGTCAGTTGGGAGGGCCTCCAGACGCGAAGCGGCGGCCACAATATTATCCAACGGGTTGGAATAATGCCCGGGCGGCGTTGATGGTACAACATTGTTCTGGCGAGGCAGGTCTGTTGCGCGTGGCTGAACCGGCGCTCCTGCTCCCGGCGCCCCCGCCCGGTTTAGCGTGGGTTGGTTACCCGCTCCTGCACCTGGCGTGTTGAAAAGATTCTGCGGCTCATAAACCGACGGGAGACGTGATAGGTACCTTCTTCCCATGACCTCTTCCGAAGCATTCTGATCCAGTCTAATCCGATAAGCCTGTGCTTCCAACTCGGCTTGCTCTGTAGCCATCCTGGCATTCTCTGCTGCCAGGTCCGCTTTAGCTTGGGCTATCTGATCTTTCACCTTTAGAATCTCTGCATCGTGTTGATCCCTGGCTGCTGCATCTACCTCCACGGACATCAGTGCCGCTAGAGCGTCGAACAAATCAGACAAGACTTGGGCCGGAGGCGGCGCCGAGCTTCCTGCCCCAGTTGGTTTGGCCGTCGTTGAACCGAAGAGCACTGCTGTGGCGGTAGATGAATGAGGCGCCGATCGTGTGCCGGCCATGAAGATGGCGGCCCGGTTTGGCAGACTGGGGGAATCCAGAATACTGTTGCCCTCGGATCCTCCCTCAATCCGGCCGTCCTGCAACTGGTAAAGCGATTTGGTTTTGCCAGAAGACTCGTCACCACTGCGGACTACGGTTTCTCCATCGGAGACCGGTTCCTCCTCGTACCCCGATCCATGGACGACACCTACGAAAACATGCCTTGCCTCAGGCTGAACCGGTGAAGAACTTGCACGCCGAGCCATTTCCATGATGTCGGTGCAGATGTCCAGCTCGGGGGCCGGTTCGCCGATCTTGCCGATGAAGACGTGAATCCCACCAAAGGGGACCCGGTACCTGTACTCGATTGAATCGGCCTCGGGACCCCATCCTGTGTTGTCGATGTAGAGCTTTCCATGGCGACTCTTTGTCATGCGGCCCACGGCATATCCCTTGAGTCCATCAAAGCTGCCCTTCAAGAACTCAAAACCACCGTGCGATAGCCCCACGGTGGGTGCCAACTGTCGTGGAATTGTCACGGCAGATGTCCTCATGAAAGGACTTAGTTGCGGAGCCATCTCTACGGGTTAGCTTGAAGGGGTTAAACCGGACAAGGGGACACGGGAGTTTATACTAGTTCGGCCCCTTCGATGAAGGTAAAAGCCTACGTCCAGTTGTGATTGGTATTGCTAGGGTTTCGAAGGCCAGGGAGCGAATCCGCTTTGTCTGGCTCTCGAGTTGTTGTTCTCTGTCCCTGAACCGCCACCGGGTCACCCCTTTATATACTCAGGAGGACCCCGGCCGGTCTACAGAGTCCCGAGGCTGGCTCATACAAGTGTCCGCCTCGGTCTCCTCTTTTCTATCTTACAATGCAAGTTTATACAATCATGGCGGTTTACTACCATGGGCCCTAAACCGCCTGCGGTCTCTGGGCCTCTAAGCCTCATCCGTAAAGCGCCATCTTCTGGGTTTCCTTGGGCTTCAGTATAGGTGAAGGTGAACCGGCCCCTCTTGGGCGGTTTACCCTTAGTGGTTATATCCTCAACACCGCCCCTTCGACATATATAAGGAGGGGCCGGGCTCCCCAAAGAGGGACAAAAAATAATCTCTAGGGTTAGACACAAAGAGCCGGCTTACCGACGACTCCCTCATGATCATAATAATACCTAGCCATAAACAGCATGTAGGGTTATTACCGGATGATGTTTCTCGGGGCCCGAAGCTGTCTAAACCCTTGTCTTGTGTTGTGTCTCTCGATTCCACTCAACCCCTCTCAAGCTACCACATAGATGCGTTGGCCTCGCGACTAAGTCCTGACACTAAGGACATCTGCCGTGACAATTCCATGACAAAACGTCTTGTAACCGGGATTCCGAGTCTGATCGGGTCGTCCTGGGAGAAGTAATATCCTTCGTTGACCATGAGAGCTTGTGATGTGCTAAGTTGGGACACCCCTGCAGGGTTTTGAACTTTCGAAAGCCGTGCCCGCGGTTATGGGCAGATGAGTATTTGTTAATATCCGGTTTTAGAAAACTTGACACTTAACTTAATTAAAATGAATCAACCACGTGTGTAGCCGTGATGGTCTATTTTTGGCGGAGTCCGAGAAGAGAACACGGTTTCGTGTTATGCTTGAACGTAAGTAGTTTTAGGATCACTTCTTGATCTCTATAGCTTCTCGATCGTGCTTTGCTTCTATTCTCACACCCATTTGCGTAAGTTAGCCACCATATATGCTAGTTCTTGCTGCAGCTCCACCTCTGTACCTTTTCCTACCCATAAGCTTAAATAGTCTTGATCACGAGGGTGTGAGATTGTTGAGTCCCCGTGGCTCACAGATTACTTCCAAAACCAGATGCAGGTGCCGATGATGCCAGTACAGGGGATGCGACCGAACTCAAGTGTGAGTTCGACGAGGATTCAGGATGTTACTATGTTTCCTTTCCAGACGATCGGTAGTGGAGCCCAGTTGGGGCGATCGGGGATCTTTTGCATTTGGGGTTGTCTTTATTTTGGTTTCGTAGTCGGACCTTGATTGTATTCTGGATGATGTAATGCTATATTTATGTATTGTGTGAAGTGGCGATTGTAAGCCAACTCTGTATCTCTTTCTTATTCAGTACATGGGATGTGTAAAGATTACCCCTCTTGCGACATGCCTACTATGCGGCTATGCCTCTAAGTTGTGCTCCGACACGTGGGAGATATAGCCGCATCGTGGGTGTTACAAAAGTGCATGAAGAAACTACATTCTGATGGACTTCTAGAATCACTTGGTACTTGCGAACCATGCCTCATAGGCAAGATGACTAAAACTCCGTTCTCCGAAACAATGGAGCGAGCAACAGATTTGTTGGAAATCATACATACTAATGTATGTGGTCCAATGAACATTGAAGCTCGTGGCGGATATCGTTATTTTCTCACCTTCATAGATGGTTTGAGCAGATATGGGTATATCTACTTAATGAAACAGAAGTCTGAAACATTTGAAAAGTTCAAAGAATTTCAGAGTGAAGTGGAAAATCATCGTAACAATAAAATCAAGTTTCTACCATCTGATCATGGAGGTGAATATTTGAGTTATGAGTTTGGACTTCATTTGAAACAATGCGGAATAGTTTCACAACTCACGCCACCCGGAACATCACAGCTTAATGGTGTGTCCGAACTTCATAATCGTACTTTACTAGATATGGTGTGATCTATGATGTCTCTCACTGATTTACCGCTATCATTTTGGGGTTATGCTTTAGAGACAACTACATTCACATTAAATAGGGCACCATCTAAATCCATTGAGACGACACCTTATGAACTATGGTTTGGCAAGAAACCCAAGTTGTCGTTTCTTAAAGTTTGGGGCTGGGATGCTTATGTGAAAAAGCTTCAACCTGATAAGCTCGAACCCAAATCGGAGAAATGTGTCTTCATAGGATACCCAAAGGAGACTGTTGGGTACACCTTCTATCACGGATCCGAAGGCAACATATTCGTTGCTAAGAATGGATCCTTTCTAGAGGAGTTTCTCTCGAAAGTAGTGAGTGGGAGGAAAGTAGAACTTGACGAGGTAATTGTACCTTCTCACTTATTGGAAAGTAGTTCATCACTGAAATCAGTTCTAGTGATTCCTACACCAGTAAGTGAGGAAGCTAATGATGACGATCATGAAACTTCTGATCAAGTTATTACCGAACCTCGTAAGTTAACCAGAGTAAGGTCCGCACCAGAGTGGTACGATAATCCTGTTCTGGAAGTCATGTTACTTGACGACGAACCTACAAACTATAAGGAAGCGATGATGAGCCCAGATTCCGCAAAATGGCTTGAAGCCATGAAATCTGAGATGGGATCCATGTATGAGAACAAAGTGTGGACTTTGGTTGAATTTCCCGATGATTGGTAGGCCATAGAGAATAAATGGATCTTCAAGAAGAAGACTGACGCTGATGGTAATGTTACTGTCGACAAAGCTCGACTTGTTGCAAAAGGTTCTCGACAAGTTCAAGGAGTTGACTATGATGAGACCATCTCACCCGTAGCGATGCTTAAGTCTGTCGGAATCATGTTAGCAATTGCCGCATTTTATGATTATGAAATTTGGCAAATGGATGTCAAAACTGCATTCCTTAATGGATACCTTAAAGAAGAGTTGTATATGATGCAACCAGAAGGTTTTGTCGATCCAAAAGGTGCTAACAAAGTATTTAAGCTCTAGCGATCCATTTCTGGACTGGTGCAAGCCTCTTGGAGTTGGAATATATGCTTTGATAGTGTGATCAAAGTGTCGGTGTCAAAACCCACGGATCTCGAGTAGGGGGTCCCAAGCTGTGTATCATGGATCGATGGGTAACAGGAGACTTGGGACACAATGTTTACCCAGGTTCGGGCCCTCTCTATGGAGGTAATACCGTACTTCCTGCTTGATTGACTTGATGAATATGAGTATTACAAGAGTTGATCTACCACGAGATCATATGTTGTGGTCTAAGACCTAAGGGTATGATGAGTAATGTCATAATGATCTATCGACTAGCCTGGCCTAGGCTTATATATTGCACCAGAGGCCTAGGATAACAAGAGTCCTAGTCGAATACGCCGATGGAGAGGAGTCCTTGTCTTGATCACCAAGTCTTGTGGAATCTTCCTTGTGCATACATCGGCTGTTCGAACTGGCCCATGGGTGAATGGCCATGGGGGGTCCTCGGCCCAATCCAACTGATCGGGAGACGACGTGGTGAGTCCCCCATAATCCAGGACACTATCAGTAGCCCCTTGAACCGGTCTTCAAGTTGGGGACACTCCTTGGTTCCTCTGAACTGTTCTTCGTCTTCGGTCGTCCGTCTTGAAAACTGGTTCAATAAATCTTCCCATCTTCTATCTGGAGGGTTGCCGAGCTAAATCTAAAGATTTCACACGCCGGGTATCTGAGGAGCCCTTTAAGTCTTCGGCCTTTATCAATGCCTTATTATTTTTATGCCGCACCTCGGGTTTGAAGTGTTTCCCGTGCGGCAGTGTCCTCTTTCATCTGAGCTCCAACGCGGGATTGCATCCAAGCTCCAACGCCAGACTGTATCCGAGCTCCAATGTCGGACTATGTCCAAGCTCCAACGCCGGACTATATCCGAGCTCCAACGTCGGACTATATCCAAGGTGCCATAGATCACCTTGGTTCAAAAAGTTTTAGCCGAGCTTAATGCCGGAAATGCCCTCTAAGGAGCTAGCCACTTGCATCCGAGCTATATGCCGAACTGCTTCTGAGGTGGATCAGCACCCCGGTCATGGGCTGATTGTTTGCGGATTTTATTTCCCATGCGTATAAATTTATTTGCTGACGAGATGTATTGCCAGTAGCCCTCAAGGTGTTTGTCAGCCTAAAATCTGAGATGCACCTGAAGGAAGATATGAAACCACTGATCCTAGTAGCTTCTCAGACTCGGGTCGTAAAATTGGCCTGAGGATCAACTCCTAGCTCGACTGCATACATAGGAATAGAAACGCAGTGTAATATATTAGAGGTAATAGTGATCGGCGGACGGGCCCCTGAGAGAGGGTCGTGAGAAGTCGCCGTGATATATCAGCTTGATGCCGGATAAGTATCATATGGTACTTATTGTCGTCCGAAGACGCGCTTGTCCATAGTTCGGTTATGTCGAACACTAAGCACTTTGAATTTTCTGCATTGAACAGGCAATGCAGTAGCCCCCAAGGCACTGGTCGGGTGGCAACACCAGATCAGGGGATCGATGTGCCCCTTTAATATTTGTAAATAATAAGCCTGAAGCCCAGTAGCCCCCGAGCCTTAATGCGGGCACGGGTGGCCAAATTAAGGATAGATATGCATAGTAAAATCACAAATTATGTGTAATGACTCTATGTATCCAAGTACTTTACATTATTAATGCTCGGATCCGCATTCTATAAAACTTTGTTGACCGACCATCGGCTTCAACCTCTTCGACCAGTAGCCGAGGAGTGTTTTCCTACTTTATAAAGCCGTTATAAGGGCAAAGATTTATGGAAAACAAGGCAATCTAGCAATACGGTTTTATAAACAAAGGTACACGGAGAGATATGTTATATTACTTTTTAACGTAGGAAACATCTACCAAAGAAAATAGTCCCGCTATCGGTTCCTTTCTTTGGGTCGTCATGCTTATCATGATCATGAAACCTCACCTCCGATCAATGTGGGAGGAAAATATTGAGAATTTATTTCGGGGAAAGTTCCCGAACTCTATGGTATTAATGAACCAAAATTTTCAGTTCCGTCGTTGCCGACCAATGTGATCCTTTAAGATTGCTAGTTTTGGGCTTCACCCAGTATGAGGTACTTACTCGGATGACCTGGTAGTAACAATCACAGAGGTGCTCGCTTTACCACCTAGCCAAACAATCGGGAACATAGGGGTAAGCACATGAGCCTGGCAACCCAGCTTGGCCAAAATCTTAAGTTAAATTGATGCATATTTATGGCTTTATAACGATGATCACGGAAGGCAGCCCTCGTATATTAAATACAAATGACGATGATATGTTTATCTTGACTCCGTTGCGACCGTTTATCAGTTGAAAAGTGGCCCATCATCGGCTTCTACCCCTTTGTAGATACTAGGCAGGGTGTCTCCGCAATAACAAGACAACCCTTAGCCGACGTCTCGGTGCCCGAAGGCGGTTGTGTTAGCGGAAACGAGGCAATCAGATATGCGCGCTTTATAACTTTCACTTAGTCATAGGAGCTTAAAGTTGGGAGGCCAGTCACTAACCCCCAGTTAGTGTTCGGCGACAGCCGAGGTCAAGCCGTAAACACTTTGGCCAATGTTATGAACGCCCCGTTATTTAACACAGTCATCGGATCGCTGACCAGTTTACGCTTATTGTGACAGTCAGTTTTCGGCTTTCTCCACTGAGGTGCTTAACCATGCGAGCTGGAAGCACAATTGCAGTGGTTCTCCCTTTGCACACCTAGCCGAACAAAGCGGAACGTAGGAGGCAAGCGCAGGAGCCGGGCAACCCAACTATTGACCGAAGACACAATTCGAAACCGATGCATATTTAGCAATATCCAAGAATGTTTTTGCCAAATCTCTAAAGGTGTCCGGCGTTGCACTGCGAGACTTATGCTGGAAACACACAAATAGTTTAAAAGTGCCATAATCTTGGAAAGCCAAAAAAGTCAGTAAAAACTTGACGTCCGAACAAGATCAAGTGTTCGGTGTCAATCTGAAAATCGGAAAAAAGATAAAATTGTGCTTCTGCCGTGCTTTAACATGGCACATCTGATCTCAACACTTCAAGCGGGCCAACCTATGGCTTCAATCTCCTTATCCCAAAGGCGGAGTACTTCTTTGAGGCCGGTTTAGTGAACTAAACTCGAGCAGCTTTTGAGAGAGAAGACAGGCTATCCAGCTATTGACCATACACTTGAGTCGAAAAAGGAGCGGTAGAAAAATACTTTGCAACGACAAAGAAGAAAACACATTTACTATAAAACATCTCATAAAAATTTTAAGAGCCCCCAAGTGACTTGGGTAAAAGAATTTTATGTATAATGATTGTATGTACCGAAGTAATTATATCATATCTGTGTTCACCCAAACTTTAAATGTGTCTTAACCAACCGTCGGCTTCTCCCTCTTCGGTCAAGGGCCGAAAAGTGTTATGTATTCCACCTATTGAGAATACCGACGATGTTTCCGATAACCAGGCAATCAGGCCATAAGGCTGTAACAGACAAAGCGCGCTCAGGGAACTTATGCTATATTACTGACGAAGTGTAAGAAGCATCTTTGAAGAAAATAGTACCTCCACCGATACCTTTCTTCGGTTTCTCATTGTTACTATGAGACTTCTGCAATATATTTTTTGTACTCATGAGTTCCGTTGTGTGCCGACCATAATTGAAAGCAATAAGAGCGCTAGCTTTCGACTTCACCCAGTTTGAGGTACTAACTCGGATGACCCGGTAGTAACAATCACAGAGGTGCTCCCAGTACTCCCTAGCAGAACAATCAGGAATGTAGGGGTAAACACAGGAGCAAGGCAACCCAGCTTGCGGAACACTTAAGTCAACATGGTGCATATTGTGGCGTAATTCACGAATAGGGAACGAAGCCGTACAAGTATAATCATATGCAAGAGGAAAGACTTCATAAAGGAAGCCCCTAAGTAAACGGGGTATTTGAATCTGTGTGTCACAAAAAAAGTTTTGAAAAGGAATTTTTTCGCATACAACTTTTTGCCAAAAAGTATAATGCTTTGGTCGAACCGAATTTTTTTAAAAAAATTCTGAGCATAAAAGCGACTTAGTTGGTTAATGTGCTCGGTGTCGATGCACAGCCCGAGCTTACGGCGGGACAAGGTCCTAGCCCCCAAGCCGGTCCCGGGGTGGCGGAGCAAAGAGCTCAGCACTCTGAAGTGGCGACATAGCACGGCCAATGCAGGCCGGCAGTGTGATGCCGAAATCCCTGGCGTGGCTTAATGAAGTGATGACGAAGCCCTCGGTCCAGCCGAGGTGACGTGGTATGTCGGTACGCCAAGGTGATAGCGCTGCCCGACCCGGATCCTTTACCTGTGCACAGAAAATAGTGCAAGCCGAAGATAATAGTAATAATAATAATAATTGTTGCATAATTAATAATTTATGCAAAGTGAGTAATAAAAGAAATATGTCCCGTGTGCCGAACACTCGATGAGGTAGAGCTCTCTCAGCGATGCTGAAGTCCCCAAGGCAACCGAACATGTCGGTATGGTGATTCGACCAACAAGGTGACCATGCGAGCTGATTTGTGCCGATTGGGACAACGACGTCGGCTTGCCGAAGTGACCATGTGACGCAGTCGAAGTTGATCACCTACACACATAAAATAGTTCTGTCCAAAAAGGATAATTTCTTTTCAAAAAAATAATTTATTTAAAGAGATGTGGCATGACGACAAAGTCAATGTCGATGCAGGGCATCGGCCTGACGCGGTGAAGGCATGGCAAGGCCTGCATTCACAGGCCGGTCCGAGTTCCGGATGCGACATTCGCCGAACTGTATACGGAAACTGACCAAACCACCACGCGTCCGTCGTTAATGCGGCCACCATTTGATAGACCTGTGTACAGATGATGAAACAAACCAGAGTAATAATTCCTTAGGAAAAATAAACCCAAGCAAGAAAAAAATACTATGATTCATAGCACCTGGTTTATCTGTTGTAGCAATCTGAAGAAAGGTTACTCCCAAAATTGGGACTGGATCTGCACACCCATTGCCTGATGGATGATAAAGCGATGGCATGGCGATGCTGGCAAAGGTGTGCTCGCCGAGGCAAAGCCCCCGGTCCAGCTAACGTGACGAAGTTGGTCGGCTGGTGACGCCGAAGTCACCGAAGTAGGTTGATGAAGAAATAACAAAGTCCCCGGTCTAGCGGAGATGACGGAGCGGGTCAGTAAGGGGATGTTGCACCTGCCATGTCAGCCGAGGTGTTGAAGTAGTTCGGCGTGATGGACATCGGCTTGAAGAAGCAATAGTGCGGCCATGCCGACGCTGGTCATAAGTTATGACACGGTCGATGTTGGATTGATGAGATGACCGAGCGGCGATGTCGGCACGCCTGACCCGTGCAATCCGTGGGGCGATGGTGTTGGCGATTATTTATCCTTCGCGATGCCGAACTCTTATTTGTCTTACCGACCTGATGATCCGATAATGTTAGGCTTGGCTCAATGAAGCGACGCTCTATCTAGCGCAGGTCGGCAGACGTGAAGCAATGTTACCGGACTGGTTTGACACCAGCGCGATGGTGAAGAGTGTCTCAGAGAAGGCTTAAAATTTTATGGGCACGTGTTAAAAATAATGCACAATACCCTAGAAGAAAATTCCTTTAACAAGGTTATCCAATATCACGTTCATAAAGCAACATGAACTCTGGTCGGGTCCGTATTCGCGCAGAAAACAGATCCGAAAATTCATGCACTAGTCGGAAGGTTCATGGAGTTTGGACGGTCGGATCGAGCTGAAATTTTGAGGGGTGGTAGATATAGGAATTCCGCAGCCGATCAATGGTTGGATCTTACAAAGGACATCCGAGCTAGGTGCTGCAGACCACGCCCTAAACTCATCCAGATTCCCATCCAGATCTGACAGGGCTCCGGTATATCGTAGATTGCCGGAGATTCCTCCATCGGAACTCGATGAAATTTTACATGGTTTTTGTAGAATAAATTCCACAAAGTTCCACCAAAGGAATAGTCAAAGCGATGCTCGAGGAGGTGGTGGCAGCGGATACAAGTTCGTTGTTTAGAAAAACATCACGGTCGCCCGAGGGTAATGTTGACGTTGAGCCCCCGAGCTCCATGGATGATTCCTCCATGATCTTGATAAAGATTGGAGTTGATGTTGATGAAGTCCCTCGTCCGAACATGATGATTGGAGGTGGGGCACATTCCTCGGTTAAGACAAGGTGACCAGTCGAGGCGGCGACGAAGACACCGACATCGCAGTTGATCTGCAGACGAGCCATCGATCCTTTTGCCTACCACACAACGGAACTCTCAATGAAAGCACCAATGTCAGTGTCAAAACCGGAGGATCTCGTGTAGGGGATCCCAAGCTGTGTATCATGGATCGATGGGTAACAGGAGACTTGGGACACAATGTTTACCCAGGTTCGGGCCTTCTCTATGGAGGTAATACCCTACTTCCTGCTTGATTGATCTTGATGAATATGAGTATTAAAAGAGTTGATCAACCACGAGATCATATGTTGTGGTCTAAGACCTAAGGGTATGATGAGTAATGTCATAATGATCTATTGACTAGCCTGACCTTGGCTTATATAATGCACCAGAGGCCTAGGATAACTAGAGTCCTAGTCGAATACGCCGGTGGAGAGGAGTCCTTGTCTTGATCACCAAGTCTTGTGGAATCTTCCTTGTGCACACATCGGCTGTCCGAACTGGCCCATGAGTGAGTGACCATGGGGGTCCTCAGCCCAATCCAACTGATCGGGAGACGACGTGGTGAGTCCCCCATAATCTAGGACACTGTCAGTAGTCCCCTGAACCGGTCTTCAAGTTGGGGACGCTCCTTGGTTACTCCGAATTGTTCTTCGTCTTTGGTCGTCCGTCTTGAAAGCTGGTTCAATAAATCTTCACATCTCCTATCTGGAGGGTTACCGAGCTAAATCTAAAGATTTCACACGTCGGGTATCTAAGGATCCCTTTAAGTCTTCGGCCTTTATCAATGCCTTGTTATTTTTATGCCGCACCTCGGATTTGAAGTGTTTCCCGTGTGACAGTGTCCTCTTTCGTCTAAGCTCCAACGCAGGATTGCATCCAAGCTCCAACGCAGGACTGTATCCGGGCTCCAACGCCGGACTATGTCCAAGCTCCAACGCCGGACTATATCCGAGCTCCAACTCCGGACTATGTCCAAGCTCCAATGCCGGACTATATCCGAGGTTCCATAGATGACCTTGGTTCAAAAAGTTTTAGCCGAGCTTAATGTCAAAAATGCCCTCTAAGGAGCCAGCCACTTGCATCCGAGCTATATGTCAAACTTCTTCTGAGGTGGATCAGCACCCCGGTCATGGGCTGATTGTTTGCAGATTTTATTTCTGATGCGTATAAATTTATTTGCTGACGAGATGTATTGCTAGTATCCCTCAAGGTGTTTGTGGGCCTAAAATCTGAGATGCACCTGAAGGAAGATACGAAACCACTGATCCTAGTAGCTTCTGAGACTCGGGTCGTAAAATCGGCCTGAGGATCAACTCCTAGCTAGCTCGGCAGCATACATAGGAATAGAAACACAGTGTAATATATTAGAGGTAATAGTGATCGACGGACGGGCCCCTTAGAGAGGGTCGTGAGAAGGCGCTGTGATATATCAGCTTGATGTCGGATAAGTCCCATATGGTACTTATTGTCGTCCGAAGATGCGCTTGTCCATAGTTCGGTTATGTCAAACACTAAGCACTTTGAATTTTATGCATTGAACAGGCAATGCAGTAGCCCCCGAGACACTGGTCAGGTGGAAACACCAGATCAGGACACTGCCACAAAGCATATGGTATTTATACAGACTTTTGGAGAAGCATGTATTTACAAGAAAGTGAGTGGGAGCTCCGTAGCATTTCTGATCTTATATGTAGATGACATATTGTTGATCGGAAATGATACTGAATTTATGAATAACTTAAAAGGATACTTGAATAAGAATTATTCAAAGAAAGACCTTGATGAAGCTACTTACATATTGAGCATCAAGATCTATAGAGATAGAACAATACACTTGATATATTTCCAATGAGTACATACCTTCACAAGATTTTGAAGTAGTTCAAAATAGAAAAGTCAAAGAAGGAGTTCTTGCCTGTGTTGAAAGGTGTGAAGTTGAGTAAAGACTCAAAACCCGACCACGACAGAAAATAGAAAGAGAATGAAAAAGTCATTCCCTATGCCTCAGTCATGGGTTCTATAAAGTATGCTATGCTGTGTACTAGACCTATTGTGTACCTCACCATAAGTTTGGCAAGAGGGTACAATGATGATCCAGGAGTGGATCACTAGACAACATTCAAAAATATCCTTAGTGGAATAAGGAAATGTTTCTCGGTTATGGAGGTGACAAAGAGTTCGTCGTAAAAAGTTGCGTCGATGCAGGCTTTGACACCAATCTGGATGACTCTAAGTCTCAATCTAGATACATATTGAAAGTGGGAGCAATTAGTTAGAGTAGCTCCATGCAAAGCATTGTAGACATAGAAAATTTGCAAAATACATACGGCTCTGAATGTGGCAGGCCCGTTGACTAAAATTTTCTCACAAGCAAAACATGATCACTCTTTGGGTGTTAATCACATAGCGATGTGAACTAGATTATTGACTCTAGTAAACCCTTTTGAGTGTTAGTCACATGGAGATGTGAACTAATCACATAAAGATGTGAACTATTGGTGTCATATCACATGACGATGTGAACTAGATTATTGACTCTAGTGCAAGTGGGAGACTGGAGGAAATATGCCCCAGATGCAATAATAAAGTTGTTATTTATATTTCCTTATATCATGATAAATGTTTATTATTCATGCTAGAATTGTATTAACCGGAAACTCAGTGCATGTGTGGATACATAGAAAAATAGAGTGTCACTAGTATGCCTCTACTTGACTAGCTCGTTGAATCAAAGATGGTTAAGTTTCCTAGCCATAGACATGAGTTGTCATTTGATTAACGGGATCACATCATTAGAGAATGATGTGATTGACTTGACCCATTCCGTTAGCTTAGCACTTGATCGTTTAGTATGTTGCTATTTCTTTCTTCATGACTTATACATGTTCCTATGACTATGAGATTATGCAACTCCCGGATACCGGAGGAACACTTTGTGTGCTACCAAACGTCACAATGTAACTGGGTGATTATAAAGGTGCTCTACAGGTGTCTCCGATGGTACTTGTTGAGTTGGCATGGATCGAGATTAGGATTTGTCACTCCGATTGTCGGAGAGGTATCTCTGGACCCTCTCGGTAATGCACATCACTATAAGCCTTGCAAGCAATGTGATTAATGAGTTAGTTGTGGGATGATGCATTATGGAACGAGTAAAGAGACTTTCCGGTAACGAGATTGAACTAGGTATTGAGGTACTGACGATCGAATCTCGGGCAAGTAACATACTGATGACAAAGGGAACAATGTATATCGTTATGCGGTTTGATCAATAAAGATCTTCGTAGAATATGTAGGAACCAATATGAGCATCCAGGTTCCGCTATTGGTTATTGACAAGAGACATGTCTCGGTCATGTCTACATAGTTCCCAAACTCATAGAGTCCGCACGCTTAGCGTTCCGCTATGTGTTTTGATGTACCGAAGGTAGTTCGGAGTCCCGGATTTGATCACGGACATGACGAGGAGTCTCGAAATGGTCGAGACGTAAAGATCGATAAATTGGAAGCCTATGTTTGGACATCGGAATGGTTCTGGGTGAAAACAGGAGTATACCGGAGCACCGAGAGGATACCGGAACCCCCGGGAGGTATATGGGCCTTATTGGGCCTTAGTGGGAGAGAGGGGAAAGGAGCAAAGGAGCCCCCCCCCCAAGCCCAGTCCGAATTGGGAAGGGGGCCGGCTGTCGTGGATTTAAGACTGACAGTAGAATGGGGGTAGGTATGAGGAGGCAAGATCCTAGCTATGGAGGAGTTGTACACACGAGTTTTACGAGTTTAGGCCCTTCTCAGAAGAAGTAAAAGCCCTACATCTCGGTGCCCTGAGGCGGTCTACTGGATTATATGTGTGTGCGAGTTTACAAAAGATGCGAACCCCTTTTCGCGAGGAGGGGGTGACTTATATAGTGTGCGCCAGGACCCCAGCTCCCCTCCGTTATGCGGGGTTCAATGTATATAAAGGAGGAGTGTTACAGGTAACGTCCGTATTAAAGTGCTATAAATGACAATTAAGCCTATAAGTAAATGCTCGACCGTTGTTCGTGCAAAGTGGCTTTAGATCTTTTGCTTGTCGAGTGGCTTCTGCGACGGTCGAGTGACATTGATTCTTCCGAGTGGAATGTCTCTGGTCGAGTGGATGATGGTACCCTTCGAATGCTTCTGGTTTGAGGGTGACATCCTAGGGAGGGTGTCTAGGTCAGGCCTATGACCCTACCCTAGGTACATACCTTCATCATTAGCCCCCGAATGGTTCAGGGTTCGAGTGGAGAAGGAGTTGATAACCTCTCCGATTCAGCTTTTGCGCCTCGGAAATGTCTTGTCCAGAGGTCGAATGAACATTTATGATGACTTCAACTGCTTGTACAGTCGCCTTGATCCATTCTTGGTTTTGTCGAGTGAACTTTCATTGTTGAGCTTCGAGTGTTGATATGGGAAAAATCTTCCATCTGACGGGTTGTTCTGCTGTCTGCGGATTTCACGAGATTCGAATTTCGAGAAGCGCGCCGGGCGGGGGAGGCCGCAGTAATCGGGACGGATTAGGCAGGCCACCTCGATCTCTACGCCTTCTTTTTCGCCACGTATCGCGTGCGCGACTGTTGCGGGATTTGATCGGATCGCCTGGGCCCACGAGTCAGCCGCTCGGGAATTCCCTCATATAAGGCGTTGGACGGGGTTTTCGCATAGTGTGTTCTCATTCTTCCCCTTCCTCCTCTGTTTTCTCCACTGCATAAGCCTCTGCTCTCGGCGTTGTCGCCACGTTTGAACTCGATCAGCTGCCATGGGGAAGGAGAAGACGGTGGCGTTGGAGCGTGCGAAGAAGGCGACAGCGAAGGCGAAAGGGAAGGGGACCAGCCGGGGCGGGTCTTCGTCGAGGTCCGGCCTGTCGCTTGGCTGGATCTAGGGCGACTGGATTCACTCGACAATCAGCCAAGACGACATCGACGACCTGGTCGATGGGGAACTGATCCCCCACGAATTGGTGCGGCTCCCGGGGAACGAGAGCGAGCCACAGCTGCAGGAGGGTGAGTGCGTTCTCCTTGCCACTCACGTCGACTGCGGGTTTTCTTTGCCTCCCCATCCTTTCTTTCGCGGTTTCTTGAACTTCTTTGGGGCTCAACTCCACCACTTTTCTCCAAACACCATCATGTACCTTGCCGCTTTCGTGTCCATGTGTGAGAACTTCTTGGGTTGTCGACCACACTGGGGTCTCTTCAAGCACATATTCACGTGTCATTCTCAGACGGTCAAGAAGGCCAACCTGAGTGACGATAGGACGCACGTGATACAGATGTGCGGGGGTCTTGGAATTCAGATGAGGAACAAAAGCACTTTCCCAACCATGATCCTTCCCGAGTCGGTCCGGGGTTGGCAGTCGACCTGGTTCTATTGCAACGACCAGCCGACTTCGGGCCAGTCGACTGGACTTCCCCCCTTTTTCATGGCCCGAGTGGAGAAGCCCTCCACCTTGAGGGTGATCCTAGAGGAGAAGGCGCAGGTGAAGGTGTTGGTCGAGCGGGTGGTCCAACTCGTCCGTGACGGAGTGACCGGTATGGACCTGCTGGAGGTCTTCCTCAGTTGACGTATCCAACCACTCCAAGCTCGTGACCATCCGATGTGGATGTACTCGGGAATCGAGGATTCCACTCGGATCCACCCGGAGGATTTCAGTGAGGACACGGTGGAGCAGTGGCTGAGAGGCATTACTGGCTACAAGGATAACCCCCGGGGGTCCAGGAGGGTGGTTCCATTCGACCATTTGCGCCAGCCGGAATAGGCACGATTCTGCATTGTTGAGTGGTTTCCTGATTTACCATGCAACATCTTGTTGACGGCCGACTGTCTTTCTTTTGTTTGTTGTCTTTCAGGCTCTTGTTGATATGTATTCAATGCTCAGCGGAGTGCAGGAGCAAGATCTCGAGGGAGAGGCGAGCGGAGGCGAGAGTGGCGAGTGGCACTCGGATGCAGAGGAGGACGAGGAGAGCGATGACCCGAGTGATGAAGAAGAGGTCAACTCGCCTCCTCGCAGAGAAAGAAGGTCCAAGCACGCTCACGACCCGGCAAGCACCCCCAACCTGGTGGCCGCACCAACTGGGCAATCTTCAAAGCGCCCTCGGACGTCTTCTCCAGTGCCGACCGAGAAGGCACCGAAGCAGCCCAAGACTGCGCCGCCTCCAGTGCCGAAACCACTGAAGGCCACATCTTCCAAACCACTGAAGGCTTTGCCCAAAATCAAAGTGGCCATTCCCACTATCTCTGGGTAACAATCTGACCTAATCCTTTGGTTTACTTGGGTAACAGAACCTAACCGACTGAATGTTGATATTTGCACTGCTGCCACCACTGGAACTTCCACTCACCAGTACCGAGACGAGGAGATGGACGATGCGGTTACCTCCAACCTAGGTACAATTCTCGTGATCTTGTTCTTGATTATTTGGTCGATTAAATTCTGGTGATTCACTTGGGGTCGACTGATTTCTTTGCAGCCCCACTTGATACATCTCCAACGTATCTATAATTTTTGATTGCTCCATGCTATATTATCTACTTTTTTGTACATTATTGGGCTTTATTATCCACTTTTATATTATTTTTGGGACTAACCTATTACCGGAGGCCCAGCCCAGAATTGCTGTTTTTTTGCCTGTTTTAGGGTTTCGAAGAAAAGGAATATCAAACGGAGTCTAAACAGAATGAAACCTTCAGGAATGTGATTTTTAGGAAGATTATGATCCGGGAGTCTCTCATGTTATCACTTTCATATACTAGTGGGAATTTTTCATTATAGAACTTGGCTTGTATATTCCAATGATGGGCTTCCTCAAAATGCCCTAGGTCTTCATGAGCAAGCAAGTTGGATGCACACCCACTTAGTTTCTTTTTGGGCTTTCATATACTTATAGCTCTAGTGCATCCGTTGCATGGCAATCCCTACTCACTCACATTGATATCTATTGATGGGCATCTCCATAGCCCATTGATACGCCAAGTTGATGTGAGACTATCTTCTCCCTTTTTGTCTTCTCCACAACCACCATTCTATTCCACATAGTGCTATGTCCATGGCTCACGCTCATGTATTGCATGAAGATTGAAAAAGTTTTGAGAATATCAAAAGTATGAAACAATTGCTTGGCTTGTCATCGGGGTTGTGCATGATTTAAATACTTTGTGTGGTGAAGATAGAGCATAGCCAGACTATATGATTTTGTAGGGATAACTTTCTTTAGCCATGTTATTTTGAGAAGACATAATTGCTTAGTTAGTATGCTTGAAGTATTATTATTTTCTATGTCAATATGAACTTTTGTCTTGAATCTTTCGGATCTGAATATTCATACCACAATTAAGAAGAATTACATTAAAATTATGCCAAGAAGCACTCCACATCAAAAATTCTGTTTTTATCATTTACCTACTCGAGGACGAGCAGGAATTAAGCTTGGGGATGCTTGATACGTCTGCAATGTATCTATAATTTTTGATTGCTCCATGCTATATTATCTACTGTTTTGGACATTATTGGGCTTTATTATCCACATTTATATTATTTTTGGGACTAACCTATTAATTGGAGGCCCAGCCCAGAATTGCTGTTTTTTGCCTGTTTTAGGGTTTCTAAGAAAAGGAATATCAAACGGAGTCCAAACGGAATGAAACCTTCAGGAACGTGATTTTTAGGAATATTATGATCCGGGAGACTTGGACCCTACATCAAGAAAGAAAAGAGGAGGCCACGAGGTAGGGGGCACGCGTGCCTACCCCAAGCGCGCCCTCCACCATCGTGGGCCCCCTGTTGCTCCACCGACGTAC
Organism: Triticum dicoccoides; assembly: GCF_002162155.2. Classification (NCBI taxonomy): domain Eukaryota; kingdom Viridiplantae; phylum Streptophyta; class Magnoliopsida; order Poales; family Poaceae; genus Triticum; species Triticum dicoccoides. The sequence continues at coordinate 593,379,590 of NC_041392.1, read as the reverse complement.
TCCTTCCTCCTATATATACCTACGTACCCCAAAACGAATAGATACAGAGCCAAAAACCTAATTCCACCGCCGCAACTTTCAGTATCCACGAGATCCCATCTTGGGGCCTGTTCCGGAGCTCCGTCGGAGGGGGCATCGATCACGGAGGGCTTCTACATCAACACCATAGCCTCTCCGATGAAGTGTGAGTAGTTTACTTCAGACCTACGGGTCCATAGTTAGTAGCTAGATGGCTGCTTCTCTCTTTTTGGATCTCAATACAAAGTTCTCCCCCTCTCTTGTGGAGATCTATTCGATGTAATCTTCTTTTTGCGGTGTGTTTGTTGAGACCGATGAATTGTGGGTTTATGGTCAAGTCTATCTATGAATAATATTTGAATCCCCTCTGAATTCTTTTATGTATGATTGGTTATCTTTGCAAGTCTCTTCGAATTATTAGTTTGGTTTGGCCTACTAGATTGATCTTTCTTGCATTGGGAGAAGTGCTTAGCTTTGTGTTCAATCTTGCGGTGTCCTTTCCCAGTGACAGTAGGGGCAGCAAGGCACGTATTGTATTGTTGCCATCGAGGATAACAAGATGGGGTTTTCTTCATATTGCATGAGTCTATCCCTCTACATCATGTCATCTTGCTTAAGACGTTACTCTGTTTTTAACTTAATACTCTAGATGCATGCTGGATAGCGGTCGATGAATGGAGTAATAGTAGTAGATGCAGGTAGGAGTCGGTCTACTTATCTCGGACGTGATGCCTATATACATGATCATACCTAGATATTCTCATAACTATGCTCAATTCTGTCAATTGCTCAACAGTAATTTGTTCACCCACTATAGAATACTTATGCTCTCGAGAGAAGCCACTAGTGAAACCTATGGCCCCCGGGTCTATCTTCATCATATTAATCTCCTACTACTTAGTTATTTCCTTTGCTATTTACTTTGCCTTTATTTTACTTTGCATCTTTATCATAAAAATACCAAAAATATTATCTTATCATATCTATCAGATCTCACTCTCGTAAGTGACCTTATAGGGATTGACAACCCCTATTTGCGTTGGTTGCGAGGATTTATTTGTTTTGTGCAGGTACGAGGGACTCACGCGTAGCCTCCTACTGGATTGATACCTTGGTTCTCAAAAACTGAGGAAAATACTTACGCTACTTTGCTGCATCATCCCTTCCTCTTTGGGGAAAACCAACGCAGTGCTCAAGAGGTAGCAAGAAGGATTTCTGGCGCCGTTGTCGGGGAGGTCTATGCAAAAGTCAACATACCAAGTACCCATCACATACCCTTATCTCCCGCATTACATTATTTGCCATTTGCCTCTCGTCCTCCTCTCCCCCACTTTACCCTTGCCATTTTATTCACCCTCTCTCTCTCTATCCTCCCTCTATTTCCGCTCGCCTTTCTTTCGCCATGTCTCAATCAAAAAGGGCTGGGGGTTCTCTCCAGAGTTTTAGTACTTTGGACAGCCCCTCTATCCTCGCTAAGCTTATAAATAAGGATACTATGGAAAAACCTACCGGTGTTATCAATGAGAGTCTTAATAATTTTGATGAAGATGATTCTGGAATTTTTCGTTATTTACTTGATGAATCTTTGAAAGATGCTTGGTATAGACTATTAAGGATTAGGGCCAGCTATGTTCCTCAATATCAAATTGAAGTTTACTTAAAAAGCTTTTATATTGCCCTTCCTTCTTATTTTAAGCATGTCTTAGATTCTATATTTGAAGAAGGTTTTCTTGAAGGGGATGTCGTAGACACTTATGAAAAAATGAAAACTATATTTGGGCACCCCATGAATGAGAAAGTTGAATCTACATCTCTTTTGCTCTCTTACCAAAATGAATCTATTAAAGAGATAAAGACTAGCCAAGATACCAATTTCCGTAACATACTTAATATTTCTTCTACCATTAATAGCCATGTGCTTTATGAAAATAGAACGATTAATTCTATAGATAGCAAGTTTGCTCTTTTCTTTCCTAATACCAAAGATGGCAATACGTAGATCTATTCTTGCCTAGCTAGGGGCGTTAAACAATAGCGCTTGTTGGGAGGCAACCCAATTTTATTTTTATTCCTTGCCTTTTGCTCCTGTTAGTAATAAATAATTTATGTAGCCTATGTTTTGGTTGCGTTTTTGTGTTTAATTAGTGTTTGCGCCAAGTAGAACCGTTGGGAAGACTTGGGGAAAGTCTTGTTACACATGCTGTAAAAAACAGAAACTTTAGCGCTCACGAGAACTGCTGTCATTTTTATTTGGAAAGTGCTATTTAGTTAATCCTTTTTGCAGATGATTAATATATAAATTCATCACGTCCAGAAATTATTTTAGAATTTTTGGGGTTCCAGATCTTGCGCTACCTACAGATTACTACAGACTGTTCTGTTTTTGACAGATTCTGTTTTTCGTGTGTTGTTTGCTTATTTTGATGAATCTATGGCTAGTAAAATAGTTTATAAACCATAGATAAGTTGGAATGCAGTAGGTATAACACCAATATAAATAAAGAATGAGTTTATTACAGTATCTTGAAGTGGTCTTTTATTTTTCTTTCGCTAACGGAGCTCACGAGATTTTCTACTTTAAGTTTTGTGTTGTGAAGTTTTCAAGTTTTGGGTAAAGATTTGATGGATTATGGAACAAGGAGTGGCAAGAGCCTAAGCTTGGGGATGCCCATGGCACCCCCAAGATAATCTAAGGACACCTAAAAGCCAAAGCTTGGGGATGCCTCGGAAGGCATCCCCTCTTTCGTCTACTTCTATTGGTAACTTTACTTGGAGCTATATTTTTATTCACCACATGATATGTGTTTTTCTTGGAGCGTCTTGTATGATTTGAGTCTTTTATTTTTAGTTTACCACAATCATCCTTTCTGTACACACCTTTTGAAAGATCCATACATGATTTGGAATTTGTTAGAATACTCTATGTGCTTCGCTTATATCTTTTGAGTTATATAGTTTTGCTCTAGTGCTTCACTTATATCTTTCAGAGTACGGTGGTGGATTTGTTTTACAGAAACTATTGATCTCGCATGCTTCACCTAGATTATTTTGAGAGTCTTAATAGCATGGAAATTTTCTTAAGTAATCCTATATGCTAGGTATTCAAGAATAAAAAATCTCTTGTGAATGTGTTGAATACTATGATAAGTTAGATACTTGATAATTGTTTTGAGATATGGAGATGGTGATATTAAAGTCATGCTTTGAGTAGCTGTGAATTTGAGAAATACTTGTGTTGAAGCTTGTGATTCCCTTAGCATGCACGTATGGTGAACCGTTATGTGATGAAGTTGGAGCATGATTTATTTATTGATTGTCTTCCTTATGAGTGGCGGTCGGGGACGAGCGATGGTCTTTTCCTACAAATCTATCCCCCTAGGAGCATGCACGTAATACTTTGCTTTTATAACTTGTAGATTTTCGCAATAAGTATATGAGTTCTTTATGTCTAATGTTGAGTCCATGGATTATACGCACTCTCACCCTTCCACCTTTGCTACCTCTCTAATACCGCACACCTTTCGCCGGTATCATACACCCACCATATACCTTCCTCAAAACAGCCACCATACCTACCTACTATGGCATTTCCATAGCCATTCCGAGATATATTGCCATGCAACTTTCCACCGTTCCGCTTCATCATTGTCATATTGCTTAGAATGATCATGTAGTTGACATCGTATTTGTGGCAAAGCCACCATTCATAATTCTTTCATACGGGTCACTCTTGAGTCATTGCATATCCTGGTACACCGCTGGAGGCATTCATATAGAGTCATATTTTGTTCTAAGTATCAAGTTGTAATTGTTGAGTTGTAAGTAAATAAAAGTGTGACGATCATCATTATTAGAGCATTGTCCCAGTGAGGAAACGATGATGGAGACTATGTTTCGCCCACAAGTCAGGATGAGACTCCGGACGAAAAAAAGAGAAAAGAGGCCATAAAAAAAGAGAAAAGGCCCAAATAAAAAATGAGAGAAAAAGAGAGAAGGGACAATGTTACTATCCTTTTACCACACTTGTGCTTCAAAGTAGCACCATGATCTTCATAGTAGAGAGTCTCTCATGTTATCACTTTCATATACTAGTGGGAATTTTTCATTATAGAACTTGGCTTGTATATTCCAATGATGGGCTTCCTCAAAATGCCCTAGGTCTTCATGAGCAAGCAAGTTGGATGCACACCCACTTAGTTTCTTTTTGAGCTTTCATATACTTATAGCTCTAGTGCATCCATTGCATGGCAATCCCTACTCACTCACATTGATATCTATTGATGGGCATCTCCATAGCCCATTGATAGGCCTAGTTGATGTGAGACTATCTTCTCCCTTTTTGTCTTCTCCACAACCGCCATTCTATTCCACATAGTGCTATGTCCATGGCTCACGCTCATGTATTGGATGAAGATTGAAAAAGTTTTGAGAATATCAAAAGTATGAAACAATTGCTTGGCTTGTCATCGGGGTTGTGCATGATTTAAATACTTTGTGTGGTGAAGATAGAGCATAGACAGACTATATGATTTTGTAGGGATAACTTTCTTTAGCCATGTTATTTTGAGAAGACATAATTGCTTAGTTAGTATGCTTGAAGTATTATTATTTTCTATGTCAATATGAACTTTTGTCTTGAATCTTTCGGATCTGAATATTCATACCACAATTAAGAAGAATTACATTAAAATTATGCCAAGAAGCACTCCACATCAAAAATTCTGTTTTTATCATTTACCTACTCGAGGACGAGCAGGAATTAAGCTTGGGGATGCTTGATACGTCTGCAATGTATCTATAATTTTTGATTGCTCCATGCTATATTATCTACTATTTTGGACATTATTGGGCTTTATTATCCACATTTATATTATTTTTGGGACTAACCTATTAATTGGAGGCCCAGCCCAGAATTGCTGTTTTTTGCCTGTTTTAGGGTTTCTAAGAAAAGGAATATCAAACGGAGTCCAAACGGAATGAAACCTTCAGGAACGTGATTTTTAGGAATATTATGATCCGGGAGACTTGGACCCTACATCAAGAAAGAAAAGAGGAGGCCACGAGGTAGGGGGCACGCGTGCCTACCCCAAGCGCGCCCTCCACCATCGTGGGCCCCCTGTTGCTCCACCGACGTACTCCTTCCTCCTATATATACCTACGTACCCCAAAACGAATAGATACAGAGCCAAAAACCTAATTCCACCACCGCAACTTTCAGTATCCACGAGATCCCATCTTGGGGCCTGTTCCGGAGCTCCGTCGGAGGGGGCATCGATCACGGAGGGCTTCTACATCAACACCATAGCCTCTCCGATGAAGTGTGAGTAGTTTACTTCAGACCTACGGGTCCATAGTTAGTAGCTAGATGGCTGCTTCTCTCTTTTTGGATCTCAATACAAAGTTCTCCCCCTCTCTTGTGGAGATCTATTCGATGTAATCTTCTTTTTGTGGTGTGTTTGTTGAGACCGATGAATTGTGGGTTTATGATCAAGTCTATCTATGAATAATATTTGAATCTCCTCTGAATTCTTTTATGTATGATTGGTTATCTTTGCAAGTCTCTTCGAATTATTAGTTTGGTTTGGCCTACTAGATTGATCTTTCTTGCATTGGGAGAAGTGCTTAGCTTTGTGTTGAATCTTGCGGTGTCCTTTCCCAGTGACAGTAGGGGCAGCAAGGCACGTATTGTATTGTTGCCATCGAGGATAACAAGATGGGGTTTTCTTCATATTGCATGAGTCTATCCCTCTACATCATGTCATCTTGCTTAAGACGTTACTCTGTTTTTAACTTAATACTCTAGATGCATGCTGGATAGCGGTCGATGAATGGAGTAATAGTAGTAGATGCAGGCAGGAGTCGGTCTACTTATCTCGGACGTGATGCCTATATACATGATCATACCTAGATATTCTCATAACTATGCTCAATTCTGTCAATTGCTCAACAGTAATTTGTTCACCCACTATAGAATACTTATGCTCTCGAGAAAAGCCACTAGTGAAACCTATGGCCCCCGGGTCTATCTTCATCATATTAATCTCCTACTACTTAGTTATTTCCTTTGATATTTACTTTGCCTTTATTTTACTTTGCATCTTTATCATAAAAATACCAAAAATATTATCTTATCATATCTATCAGATCTCACTCTCATAAGTGACCTTATAGGGATTGACAACCCCTATTTGCGTTGGTTGCGAGGATTTATTTGTTTTGTGCAGGTACGAGGGACTCACGCATAGCCTCCTACTGGATTGATACCTTGGTTCTCAAAAACTGAGGGAAATACTTACACTACTTTGCTGCATCATCCCTTCCTCTTTGGGGAAAACCAACACAGTGCTCAAGAGGTAGCAAGAAGGATTTCTGGCGCCGTTGTCGGGGAGGTCTATGCAAAAGTCAACATACCAAGTACCCATCACATACCCTTATCTCCCGCATTACATTATTTGCCATTTGCCTCTCGTCATCCTCTCCCCCACTTTACCCTTGCCATTTTATTCACCCTCTCTCTCTCTATCCTCCCTCTATTTCCGCTCGCCTTTCTTTCGCCATGTCTCAATCAAAAAGGGCTGGGGGTTCTCTCCAGAGTTTTAGTACTTTGGACAGCCCCTCTATCCTCGCTAAGCTTATAAATAAGGATACTATGGAAAAACCTACCGGTGTTATCAATGAGAGTCTTAATAATTTTGATGAAGATGATTCTGGAATTTTTCGTTATTTACTTGATGAATCTTTGAAAGATGCTTGGTATAGACTATTAAGGATTAGGGCCAGCTATGTTCCTCAATATCAAATTGAAGTTTACTTAAAAAGCTTTTATATTGTCCTTCCTTCTTATTTTAAGCATGTCTTAGATTCTATATTTGAAGAAGGTTTTCTTGAAGGGGATGTCGTAGACACTTATGAAAAAATGAAAACTATATTTGGGCACCCCATGAATGAGAAAGTTGAATCTACATCTCTTTTGCTCTCTTACCAAAATGAATCTATTAAAGAGATAAAGACTAGCCTAGATACCAATTTCCGTAACATACTTAATCTTTCTTCTACCATTAATAGCCATGTGCTTTATGAAAATAGAACGATTAATTCTATAGATAGCAAGTTTGCTCTTTTCTTTCCTAATACCAAAGATGGCAATACGTAGATCTATTCTTGCCTAGCTAGGGGCGTTAAACAATAGCGCTTGTTGGGAGGCAACCCAATTTTATTTTTATTCCTTGCCTTTTGCTCCTGTTAGTAATAAATAATTTATGTAGCATATGTTTTGGTTGTGTTTTTGTGTTTAATTAGTGTTTGCGCCAAGTAGAACCGTTGGGAAGACTTGGGGAAAGTCTTGTTACACATGCTGTAAAAAACAGAAACTTTAGCGCTCACGAGAACTGCTGTCATTTTTATTTGGAAAGTGCTATTTAGTTAATTCTTTTTGCAGATGATTAATATATAAATTCATCACGTCCAGAAATTATGTTAGAATTTTTGGGGTTCCAGATCTTGCGCTACCTACAGATTACTACAGACTGTTCTGTTTTTGACAGATTCTGTTTTTCGTGTGTTGTTTGCTTATTTTGATGAATCTATGGCTAGTAAAATAGTTTATAAACCATAGAGAAGTTGGAATGCAGTAGGTATAACACCAATATAAATAAAGAATGAGTTTATTACAGTATCTTGAAGTGGTCTTTTATTTTTCTTTCGCTAACGGAGCTCACGAGATTTTCTACTTTAAGTTTTGTGTTGTGAAGTTTTCAAGTTTTGGGTAAAGATTTGATGGATTATGGAACAAGGAGTGGCAAGAGCCTAAGATTGGGGATGCCCATGGCACCCCCAAGATAATCTAAGGACACCTAAAAGCCAAAGCTTGGGGATGCCTCGGAAGGCATCCCCTCTTTCGTCTACTTCTATTGGTAACTTTACTTGGAGCTATATTTTTATTCACCACATGATATGTGTTTTGCTTGGAGCGTCTTGTATGATTTGAGTCTTTTATTTTTAGTTTACCACAATCATCCTTTCTGTACACACCTTTTGAAAGAGCCATACATGATTTGGAATTTTTTAGAATACTCTATGTGCTTCGCTTATATCTTTTGAGTTATATAGTTTTGCTCTAGTGCTTCACTTATATCTTTCAGAGTACGGTGGTGGATTTGTTTTATAGAAACTATTGATCTCGCATGCTTCACCTAGATTATTTTGAGAGTCTTAATAGCATGGAAATTTGCTTAAGTAATCCTATATGCTAGGTATTCAAGAATAAAAAATCTCTTGTGAATGTGTTGAATACTATGATAAGTTAGATACTTGATAATTGTTTTGAGATATGGAGATGGTGATATTAAAGTCATGCTTTGAGTAGCTGTGAATTTGAGAAATACTTGTGTTGAAGCTTGTGATTCCCTTAGCATGCACGTATGGTGAACCGTTATGTGATGAAGTCGGAGCATGATTTATTTATTGATTGTCTTCCTTATGAGTGGCGGTCGGGGACGAGCGATGGTCTTTTCCTACAAATCTATCCCCCTAGGAGCATGCACGTAATACTTTGCTTTTATAACTTGTAGATTTTCGCAATAAGTATATGAGTTCTTTATGTCTAATGTTGAGCCATGGATTATACGCACTCTCACCCTTCCACCTTTGCTACCTCTCTAATACCGCACACCTTTCGCCGGTATCATACACCCACCATATACCTTCCTCAAAACAGCCACCATACCTACCTACTATGGCATTTCCCTAGCCATTCCGAGATATATTGCCATGCAACTTTCCACCGTTCCGCTTCATCATTGTCATATTGCTTAGAATGATCATGTAGTTGACATCGTATTTGTGGCAAACCCACCATTCATAATTCTTTCATACGGGTCACTCTTGAGTCATTGCATATCCTGGTACACCGCCGGAGGCATTCATATAGAGTCATATTTTGTTCTAAGTATCAAGTTGTAATTGTTGAGTTGTAAGTAAATAAAAGTGTGACGATCATCATTATTAGAGCATTGTCCCAGTGAGGAAAGGATGATGGAGACTATGTTTCGCCCACAAGTCAGGATGAGACTCCGGACGAAAAAAAGAGAAAAGAGGCCATAAAAAAAGAGAAAAGGCCCAAATAAAAAATGAGAGAAAAAGAGAGAAGGGACAATGTTACTATCCTTTTACCACACTTGTGCTTCAAAGTAGCACCATGATCTTCATAGTAGAGAGTCTCTCATGTTATCACTTTCATATACTAGTGGGAATTTTTCATTATAGAACTTGGCTTGTATATTCCAATGGTGGGCTTCCTCAAAATGCCCTAGGTCTTCATGAGCAAGCAAGTTGGATGCACACCCACTTAGTTTCTTTTTGAGCTTTCATATACTTATAGATCTAGTGCATCCGTTGCATGGCAATCCCTACTCACTCACATTGATATCTATTGATGGGCATCTCCATAGCCCATTGATAGGCCTAGTTGATGTGAGACTATCTTCTCCCTTTTTGTCTTCTCCACAACCACCATTCTATTCCACATAGTGGTATGTCCATGGCTCACGCTCATGTATTGCATGAAGATTGAAAAAGTTTTGAGAATATCAAAAGTATGAAACAATTGCTTGGCTTGTCATCGGGGTGGTGCATGATTTAAATACTTTGTGTGGTGAAGATAGAGCATAGACAGACTATATGATTTTGTAGGGATAACTTTCTTTAGCCATGTTATTTTGAGAAGACATAATTGCTTAGTTAGTATGCTTGAAGTATTATTATTTTCTATGTCAATATGAACTTTTGTCTTGAATCTTTCGGATCTGAATATTCATACCACAATTAAGAAGAATTACATTAAAATTATGCCAAGAAGCACTCCACATCAAAAATTCTGTTTTTATCATTTACCTACTCGAGGACGAGCAGGAATTAAGCTTGGGGATGCTTGATACGTCTGCAATGTATCTATAATTTTTGATTGCTCCATGCTATATTATCTACTGTTTTAGACATTATTGGGCTTTATTATCCACATTTATATTATTTTTGGGACTAACCTATTAATTGGAGGCCCAGCCCAGAATTGTTGTTTTTTGCCTGTTTTAGGGTTTCTAAGAAAAGGAATATTAAACGGAGTCCAAACGGAATGAAACCTTCAGGAACATGATTTTTAGGAATATTATGATCCGGGAGACTTGGACCCTACATCAAGAAAGAAAAGAGGAGGCCACGAGGTAGGGGGCACGCGTGTCTACCCCAAGCGCGCCCTCCACCATCGTGGGCCCCTTGTTGCTCCACCGACGGACTCCTTCCTCCTATATATACCTACATACCCCAAAACGATTAGATACAGAGCCAAAAACCTAATTCCACCGCCGCAACTTTCTGTATCCACGAGATCCCATCTTGGGGCCTGTTCCGGAGCTCCGCCGGAGGGGGCATCGATCACGGAGGGCTTCTACATCAACACCATAGCCTCTCCGATGAAGTGTGAGTAGTTTACTTCATACCTACGGGTCCATAGTTAGTAGCTAGATGGCTTCTTCTCTCTTTTTGGATCTCAATACAAAGTTCTCCCCCTCTCTTGTGGAGATCTATTCGATGTAATCTTCTTTTTGCGGTGTGTTTGTTGAGACCGATGAATTGTGGGTTTATGATCAAGTCTATCTATGAATAATATTTGAATCTCCTCTGAATTCTTTTATGTATGATTGGTTATCTTTGCAAGTCTCTTTGAATTATTAGTTTGGTTTGGCCTACTAGATTGATCTTTCTTGCATTGGGAGAAGTGCTTAGCTTTGTGTTCAATCTTGCGGTGTCCTTTCCCAGTGACAGTAGGGGCAGCAAGGCACGTATTGTATTGTTGCCATCGAGGATAACAAGATGGGGTTTTCTTCATATTGCATGAGTCTATCCCTCTACATCATGTCATCTTGCTTAAGAAGTTACTCTGTTTTTAACTTAATACTCTAGATGCATGCTGGATAGCGGTCGATGAATGGAGTAATAGTAGTAGATGCAGACAGGAGTCGGTCTACTTATCTCGGACGTGATGCCTATATACATGATCATACCTAGATATTCTCATAACTATGCTCAATTCTGTCAATTGCTCAACAGTAATTTGTTCACCCACTATAGAATACTTATGCTCTCGAGAGAAGCCACTAGTGAAACCTATGGCCCCTGGGTCTATCTTCATCATATTAATCTCCTACTACTTAGTTATTTCCTTTGCTATTTACTTTGCCTTTATTTTACTTTGCATCTTTATCATAAAAATACCAAAAATATTATCTTATCATATCTATCAGATCTCACTCTCGTAAGTGACCTTATAGGGATTGACAACCCCTATTTGTGTTGGTTGCGAGGATTTATTTGTTTTGTGCAGGTACGAGGGACTCACGCGTAGCCTCCTACTGGATTGATACCTTGGTTCTCAAAAACTGAGGGAAATACTTACGCTACTTTGCTGCATCATCCCTTCCTCTTTGGGGAAAACCAACGCAGTGCTCAAGAGGTAGCAAGAAGAATTTCTGGCGCCGTTGTCGGGGAGGTCTATGCAAAAGTCAACATACCAAGTACCCATCACATATCCTTATCTCCCGCATTACATTATTTGCCATTTGCTTCTCGTCCTCCTCTCCCCCACTTTACCCTTGCCATTTTATTCACCCTCTCTCTCTCTATCCTCCCTCTATTTCCGCTCGCCTTTCTTTCGCCATGTCTCAATCAAAAAGGGCTGGGGGTTCTCTCCAGAGTTTTAGTACTTTGGACAACCCCTCTATCCTTGCTAAGCTTATAAATAAGGATACTATGGAAAAACCTACCGGTGTTATCAATGAGAGTCTTAATAATTTTGATGAAGATGATTCTGGAATTTTTCGTTATTTACTTGATGAATCTTTGAAAGATGCTTGGTATAGACTACTAAGGATTAGGGCCAGCTATGTTCCTCAATATCAAATTGAAGTTTACTTAAAAAGCTTTTATATTGCCCTTCCTTCTTATTTTAAGCATGTCTTAGATTCTATATTTGAAGAAGGTTTTCTTGAAGGGGATGTCGTAGACACTTATGAAAAAATGAAAACTATATTTGGGCACCCCATGAATGAGAAAGTTGAATCTACATCTCTTTTGCTCTCTTACCAAAATGAATCTATTAAAGAGATAAAGACTAGCCTAGATACCAATTTCCGTAACATACTTAATCTTTCTTCTACCATTAATAGCCATGTGCTTTATGAAAATAGAACGATTAATTCTATAGATAGCAAGTTTGCTCTTTTCTTTCCTACTACCAAAGATGGCAATACGTAGATCTATTCTTGCCTAGCTAGGGGCGTTAAACAATAGCGCTTGTTGGGAGGCAACCCAATTTTATTTTTATTCCTTGCCTTTTGCTCCTGTTTAGTAATAAATAATTTATGTAGCCTCTATTTTGGTTGCGTTTTTGTGTTTAATTAGTGTTTGCGCCAAGTAGAACCGTTGGGAAGACTTGGGGAAAGTCTTGTTACACATGCTGTAAAAAACAGAAACTTTAGCGCTCACGAGAACTGCTGTCATTTTTATTTGGAAAGTGCTATTTAGTTAATTCTTTTTGCAGATGATTAATATATAAATTCATCACGTCCAGAAATTATGTTAGAATTTTTGGGGTTCCAGATCTTGTGCTACCTACAGATTACTACAGACTGTTCTGTTTTTGACAGATTCTGTTTTTCGTGTGTTGTTTGCTTATTTTGCTGAATCTATGGCTAGTAAAATAGTTTATAAACCATAGAGAAGTTGGAATGCAGTACGTATAACACCAATATAAATAAAGAATGAGTTTATTACAGTATCTTGAAGTGCTTTTATTTTTCTTTCGCTAACGGAGCTCACGAGATTTTCTACTTTAAGTTTTGTGTTGTGAAGTTTTCAAGTTTTGGGTAAAGATTTGATGGATTATGGAACAAGGAGTGGCAAGAGCCTAAGCTTGGGGATGCCCATGGCGCCCCCAAGATAATCTAAGGACACCTAAAAGCCAAAGCTTGGGGATGCCTCGGAAGGCATCCCCTCTTTCGTCTACTTCTATTGGTAACTTTACTTGGAGCTATATTTTTATTCACCACATGATATGTGTTTTGCTTGGAGCGTCTTGTATGATTTGAGTCTTTTATTTTTAGTTTACCACAATCATCCTTTCTGTACACACCTTTTGAAAGAGCCATACATGATTTGGAATTTTTTAGAATACTCTATGTGCTTCGCTTATATCTTTTGAGTTATATAGTTTTGCTCTAGTGCTTCACTTATATCTTTCAGAGTACGGTGGTGGATTTGTTTTATAGAAACTATTGATCTCGCATGCTTCACTTAGATTATTTTGAGAGTCTTAATAGCATGGAAATTTGCTTAAATAATCTTATATGCTCGGTATTCAAGAATAAAAAATCTCTTGTGAATGTGTTGAATACTATGATAAGTTAGATACTTGATAATTGTTTTGAGATATGGAGATGGTGATATTAAAGTCATGCTTTGAGTAGCTGTGAATTTGAGAAATACTTGTGTTGAAGCTTGTGATTCCCTTAGCATGCACGTATGGTGAACCGTTATGTGATGAAGTCGGAGCATGATTTATTTATTGATTGTCTTCCTTATGAGTGGCGGTCGGGGACGAGCGATGGTCTTTTCCTACAAATCTATCCCCCTAGGAGCATGCACGTAATACTTTGCTTTTATAACTTGTAGATTTTCGCAACAAGTATATGAGTTCTTTATGTATAATGTTGAGTCCATGGATTATACGCACTCTCACCCTTCCACCTTTGCTAGCCTCTCTAATACCGCGCACCTTTCGCCGGTATCATACACCCACCATATACCTTCCTCAAAACAGCCACCATACCTACCTATTATGGCATTTCCATAGCCATTCCGAGATATATTGCCATGCAACTTTCCACCGTTCCGCTTCATCATTGTCATATTGCTTAGAATGATCATGTAGTTGACATCGTATTTGTGGCAAAGCCACCATTCATAATTCTTTCATACGTGTCACTCTTGAGTCATTGCATATCCTGGTACACCGCCGGAGGCATTCATATAGAGTCATACTTTGTTCTAAGTATCAAGTTGTAATTGTTGAGTTGTAAGTAAATAAAAGTGTGACGATCATCATTATTAGAGCATTGTCCCAGTGAGGAAAGGATGATGGAGACTATGTTTCGCCCACAAGTCAGGATGAGACTCCGGACGAAAAAAAGAGAAAAGAGGCCATAAAAAAAGAGAAAAGGCCCAAATAAAAAATGAGAGAAAAGGAGAGAAGGGACAATGTTACTATCCTTTTACCACACTTGTGCTTCAAAGTAACACCATGATCTTCATAGTAGAGAGTCTCTCATGTTATCACTTTCATATACTAGTGGGAATTTTTCATTATAGAACTTGGCTTGTATATTCCAATGATGGGCTTCCTCAAAATGCCCTAGGTCTTCATGAGCAAGCAAGTTGGATGCACACCCACTTAGTTTCTTTTTGAGCTTTCATATACTTATAGCTCTAGTGCATCCGTTGCATGGCAATCCCTACTCACTCACATTGATATCTATTGATGGGCATCTCCATAGCCCGTTGATATGCCTAGTTGATGTGAGACTATCTTCTCCCTTTTTGTCTTCTCCACAACCACCATTCTATTCCACATAGTGCTATGTACATGGCTCACGCTCATGTATTGTGTGAAGATTGAAAAAGTTTTGAGAATATCAAAAGTATGAAACAATTGCTTGGCTTGTCATCGGGGTTGTGCATGATTTAAATACTTTGTGTGGTGAAGATAGAGCATAGACAGACTATATGATTTTGTAGGGATAACTTTCTTTAGCCATGTTATTTTGAGAAGACATAATTGCTTAGTTAGTATGCTTGAAGTATTATTATTTTCTATGTCAATATGAACTTTTGTCTTGAATCTTTCGGATCTGAATATTCATACCACAATTAAGAAGAATTACATTAAAATTATGCCAAGTAGCACTCCGCATCAAAAATTCTATTTTTATCATTTACCTACTCGAGGACGAGCAGGAATTAAGCTTGGGGATGCTTGATACGTCTGCAACGTATCTATAATTTTTGACTGTTCCATGCTATATTATCTACTGTTTTGGACATTATTGGGCTTTATTATCCACATTTATATTATTTTTGGGACTAACCTATTAACCGGAGACCCAGCCCAGAATTGCTGTTTTTTTGCCTGTTTTAGGGTTTCGAAGAAAAGGAATATCAAATGGAGTCCAAACAGAATGAAACCTTCGGAAACGTGATTTTTAGGAAGATTATGATCCGGGAGACTTGGACCCTACGTCAAGAAAGAAAAGAGGAGGCCACGACGTAGGGGGCGTGCCTGCCTACCCCAAGCGCGCCCTCCACCCTCATGGGCCCCCTATTGCTCCACCGACGTACTCCTTCCTCCTATATATACCTACGTACCCCAAAACGATCAGATACGAAGCCAAAAACCTAATTCCACTGCCGCAACTTTCTGTATCCACGAGATCCAATCTTGGGGCCTGTTCCGGAGCTCCGCCGGAGGGGGCATCGATCACGAAGGGCTTCTACATGAACACCACAGCCTCTCCAATGAAGTGTGAGTAGTTTACTTTAGACCTATGGGTCCATAGTTAGTAGCTAGATGGATTCTTCTCTCTTTTTGGATCTCAATACAAAGTTCTCCCCCTCTCTTGTGGAGATCTATTCGATGTAATCTTCTTTTTGCGGTGTGTTTGTTGAGACCGATGAATTGTGGGTTTATGATCAAGTCTATCTATGAATAATATTTGAATCTCCTCTGAATTCTTTTATGTATGATTGGTTATCTTTGCAAGTCTCTTCGAATTATTAGTTTGGTTTGGCCTACTAGATTGATCTTTCTTGCATTGGGAGAAGTGCTTAGCTTTGTGTTCAATCTAGCGGTGTCCTTTCCCAGTGACAGTAGGGGCAGCAAGGCACGTATTGTATTGTTGCCATCGAGGATAATAAGATGGGGTTTTCTTCATATTGCATGAGTCTATCCCTCTACATCATGTCATCTTGCTTAAGATGTTACTCTGTTTTTAACTTAATACTCTAGATGCATGCTGGATAGCGGTCGATGAGTGGAGTAATAGTAGTAGATGCAGGCAGGAGTCGGTCTACTTATCTCGGATGTGATGCCTATATACTTGATCATACCTAGATATTCTCATAACTATGCTCAATTCTGTCAATTGCTCAACAGTAATTTGTTCACCCACTGTAGAATACTTAAGCTCTCAAGAGAAGCCACTAGTGAAACCTATGGCCCCCGGGTCTATCTTCACCATATTAATCACCTACTACTTAGTTATTTCCTTTGCCTTTATTTTACTTTGCATCTTTATCATAAAAATACCAAAAATATTATCTTATAATATCTATCAGAGATCACTCTCATAGTGACCTTATAGGGATTGACAACCCCTATTTGCATTGGTTGCAAGGATTTATTTGTTTTGTGCAGGTACGAGGGACTCGCACGTAGCCTCCTACTGGATTGATATCTTGGTTCTCAAAAACTGAGGGAAATACTTACGCTACTTTGCTGCATCATCCCTTCCTCTTCGGGGAAAACCAACGCAGTGCTCAAGAGGTAGCAAGAAGGATTTCTGGCACCGTTGTCGGGGAGGTCTAAGCAAAAGTCAACATACCAAGTACCCATCACATACCCTTATCTCCCGCATTACATTATTTGCCATTTTCCTCTCGTTTTCCTCTCCCCCACTTCACCCTTGTCATTTTATTCGCCCTCTCTCTCTCTATCCTCCCTCTCTTTCCGCTCGCCTTTCTTCCGCCATGTCTGAATCAAAAAGGGTTGGGGGTTCTCTCCAGAGTTTTAGTACTTTGGACAACCCCTATATCCTCGCTAAGCTTATAAATAAGGATACTATGGAAAAACCTACCGGAGTTATCAATGAGAGTCTTAATAATTTTGATGAAGATGATTCTGGAATTTTTCGTTATTTACTTGATGAATCTTTGAAAGATGCTTGGTATAGATTATTAAGGATTGGGGCCAGCTATGTTCCTCAATATCAAATTGAAGTTTACTTAAAAAGCTTTTATATTGCCCTTCCTTCTTCTTTTAAGCATGTCTTAGATTCTATAGTTGAAGAAGGTTTTCTTGAAGGGGATGTCGTAGACACTTATGAAAAAATGAAAACTATATTTGGGCACCCCATTAATGAGAAAGTTGAATCTACATCTCTTTTGCTCTCTTACCAAAATGAATCTATTAAAGAGATAAAGACTAGCCTAGATACCAATTTCCGTAACATACTTAATCTTTCTTCTACCATTAATAGCCATGTGCTTTATGAAAATAGAAGGATTAATTCTATAGATAGCAAGTTTGCTCTTATCTTTCCTAATACCAAAGATGGCAATATGTAGATCTATTCTTGCCTAGCTAGGGGCGTTAAACAATAGCTCTTATTGGGAGGCAACCCAATTTTATTTTTATTCCTTGCCTTTTGCTCCTGTTTAGTAATAAATAATTTATGTAGCCTCTGTTTTGGTTGTGTTTTTTGTGTTTAATTAGTGTTTGTGCCAAGTAGAACCGTTGGGAAGACTTGGGGAAAGTCTAGTTACACATGCTGTAAAAAACAGAAACTTTAGCGCTCACGAGAACTGCTGTCATTTTTATTTGGAAAGTGCTATTTAGTTAAAATTTTTGCAGATGATTAATAGATAAATTCATCGTGTCCAAAAATTATGTTAGAATTTTTGGTGTTCCAGATCTTGCGCTACCTACAGATTACTACAGACTGTTCTGTTTTTGACAGATTCTGTTTTTCGTGTGTTGTTTGCTTATTTTGATGAATCTATGGCTAGTAAAATAGTTTATAAACCATAGAGAAGTTGGAATGCAGTAGGTATAACACCAATATAAATAAAGAATGAGTTCATTACAGTATCTTGAAGTGGTCTTTTATTTTTCTTTCGCTAACGGAGCTCATGAGATTTTCTACTTTAAGTTTTATGTTGTGAAGTTTTCAAGTTTTGGGTAAAGATTTGATGGATTATGGAACAAGGAGTGGCAAGAGCCTAAGCTTGGGGATGCCCATGGCACCCCCAAGATAATCTAAGGACACCTAAAAGCCAAAGCTTGGGTATGCCTCGGAAGGCATCCCCTCTTTCGTCTACTTCTATCCGTAACTTTACTTGGAGCTATATTTTTATTCACCACATGATATGTGTTTTGCTTGGAGCGTCTTGTATGATTTGAATCTTTTCTTTTTCATTTACCACAATCATCCTTGCTGTACACACCTTTTGAAAGAGCCATACATGATTTGGAATTTGTTAGAATACTCTATGTGCTTCGCTTATATCTTTTGAGTTAAATAGTTTTGCTCTAGTGCTTCACTTATATCTTTTAGAGCACGGTGGTGGATTTGTTTTATAGAAACTATTGATCTCTCATGCTTCACTTAGATTATTTTGAGAGTCTTAATAGCATGGAAATTTGCTTAAATAATCCTATATGCTAGGTATTCAAGAATAAAAATTCTCTTGTGAGTGTGTTGAATACTATGATAAGTTAGATACTTGATAATTGTTTTGAGATATGGAGATGGTGATATTAAAGTCATGCTTTGAGTAGCTATGAATTTGAGAAATACTTGTGTTGAAGCTTGTGATTCCCGTAGCATGCACGTATGGTGAACCGTTATGTGATGAAGTTGGAGCATGATTTATTTATTGATTGTCTGCCTTATGAGTGGCGGTCGGGGACGAGCGATGGTCTTTTCCTACAAATCTATCCCCCTAGGAGCATGCACGTAATACTTTGCTTTGATAACTTGTAGATTTTCGCAATAAGTGTATGAGTTCTTTATGACTAATGTTGAGTCCATGGATTATACGCACTCTCACCCTTCCACCTTTGCTAGCCTCTCTAATACTGCGCACCATTCGCCGGTATCATACACCCACCATATACCTTCCTCAAAACAGCCACCATACCTACCTATTATGGCATTTCCATAGCCATTCCGAGATATATTGCCATGCAACTTTCCACCGTTCCGCTTCATCATTGTCATATTGCTTAGCATGATCATGTAGTTGACATCGTATTTGTGGCAAAGCCACCATTCATAATTCTTTCATATGTGTCACTCTTGAGTCATTGCATATCCTGGTACACCGCCGGAGGCATTCATATAGAGTCATATTTTGTTCTAAGTATCGAGTTGTAATTGTTGAGTTGTAAGTAAATAAAAGTGTGATGATCATCATTATTAGAGCATTGTCCCAGTAAGGAGAGGATGATGGAGACTATGATTCCCCCACAAGTCGGGATGAGACTCCGGACGGAAAAAAAGAGAAAAGAGGCCATAAAAAAAGAGAGAAGGCCCAAATAAAAAATGAGAGAAAAAGAGAGAAGGGACAATGTTACTATCCTTTTACCACACTTGTGCTTCAAAGTAGCACCATGATCTTCATTGTAGAGAGTCTCTCATGTTATCACTTTCATATACTGGTGGGAATTTTTCATTATAGAACTTTGCTTGTATATTCCAATGATGGGCTTCCTCAAAATGCCCTAGGTCTTCATGAGCAAGCAAGTTGGATGCACACCCACTTAGTTTCTTTTTGAGCTTTCATATACTTATAGCTCTAGTGCATCCGTTGCATGGCAATCCCTACTCACTCACATTGATATCTATTGATGGGCATCTCCATAGCCCGTTGATACGCCTAGTTGATGTGAGACTATCTTCTCCCTTTTTGTCTTCTCCACAACCACCATTCTATTCCACATAGTGCTATGTCCATGTCTCACGCTCATGTATTGCGTGAAGATTGAAAAAGTTTTGAGAATATCAAAAGTATGAAACAATTGCTTGGCTTGTCATCGGGGTTGTGCATGATTTAAATACTTTGTGTGGTGAAGATAGAGCATAGCCAGACTATATGATTTTGTAGGGATAACTTTCTTTAGCCATGTTATTTTGAGAAGACATAATTGCTTAGTTAGTATGCTTGAAGTATTATTATTTTCTATGTCAATATGAACTTTTGTCTTGAATCTTTCGGATCTGAATATTCATACCACAATTAAGAAGAATTACATTAAAATTATGCCAAGTAGCACTCGCATCAAACATTCTGTTTTTATCATTTACCTACTCGAGGGCGAGCAGGAATTAAGCTTGGGGATGCTTGATACGCCTGCAACATATCTATAATTTTTGATTGCTCCATGCTATATTATCTATTGTTTTGGACATTGTTGGGCTTTATTATTCACTTTTATATTATTTTTGGGACTAACCTATTAACCGGAGGCCCAGCCCAGAATTGCTGTTTTTTTGCCTATTTTAGGGTTTCGAAGAAAAGGAATATCAAACGGAGTCCAAACGGAATGAAACCTTCGGGAACGTGATTTTTAGGAAGATTATGATCTGGGAGACTTGGACCCTACGTCAAGAAAGAAAAGAGGAGGCCACGAGGTAGGGGGCGCGCCTGCCTACCCCAGGCGCGCCCTCCACCCAGGTGGCCTCCTCTTTTCTTTCTTGACGTAGGATCCAAGTCTCCCTCCACCCTCGTGGGCCCCCTGTTGCTCCACCTACGTACTCCTTCCTCCTATATATACCTACGTACCCCCAAACGATCAGATACGGAGCCAAAAACTTAATTCCACCGCCGCAACTTTCTGTATCCACGAGATCCCATCTTGGGGCCTGTTCCGGAGCTCCGCCGGAGGGGGCATCGATCACGGAGGGCTTCTACATCAACACCATAGCCTCTCCGATGAAGTGTGAGTAGTTTACTTTAGACCTACGGGTCCATAGTTAGTAGCTAGATGGCTTCTTCTCACTTTTTCGATCTCAATACAAAGTTCTTCGCCTCTCTTGTGGAGATCTATTCGATGTAATCTTCTTTTTGTGGTGTGTTTGTTGAGACTGATGAATTGTGGGTTTATGATCAAATCTATCTATGAATAATATTTCAATCTCCTCTGAATTCTTTTATGTATGATTGGTTATCTTTGCAAGTCTCTTCGAATTATCAGTTTGGTTTGGCCTACTAGATTGATCTTTCTTGCGTTGGGAGAAGTGCTTAGCTTTGGGTTCAATCTTGCAGTGTCCTTTCCCAGTGACAGTAGGGGCAGCAAGGCACGTATTGTATTGTTGCCATCGAGGATAACAAAATGGGGTTTTCTTCATATTGCATGAGTCTATGCCTCTACATCATGTCATCTTGCTTAAGGCGTTACTCTATTTTTAACTTATTACTCTAGATGCATGCTGGATAGCGGTCGATGAGTGGAGTAATAGTAGTAGATGCAGGCAGGAGTCGGTCTACTTGTCTCGGAAGTGATGCCTATATACATGATCATACCTAGAAATTCTCATAACTATACTCAATTCTATCAATTGCTCAACAGTAATTTGTTCACCCACCGTAGAATACTTATGCTCTCGAGAGAAGCCACTATGAAACCTATGCCCCCGGGGTCTATCTTCATCATATTAATCTCCTACTACTTAGTTATTTCCTTTGCTATTTACTTTGCCTTTATTTTACTTTGCATCTTTATCATAAAAATACCAAAAATATTATCTTATCATATCTATCAGATCTCACTCTCCTAAGTGGCCTTATAGGGATTGAAAACCCCTATTTGCGTTGGTTGCGAGGATTTATTTGTTTTGTGCAGGTACAAGGGACTCGCGCATAGCCTCCTACTGGATTGATACCTTGGTTCTCAAAAACTGAGGGAAATACTTACGCTACTTTGTTGCATCATCCCTTCCTCTTCGGGGAAAACCAACGCAGTGCTCAAGAGGTAGCACCACTCAATGTTATCGAGCTTCCGGATGACGATGAAGATGTGATACCGAGGCCCAGAAGGAGCAAGAAAGCAGCAGCTGGCAAGATATCTCAGTCAGAACTGGCTAGAGAACCAACATTCCAACAGCCCGAAGATGCAGGTAGAGCCTCTGTAACTTTTGCCGTCCCAGTGTTGAGTGAACGCCCCGCACCGTCCATTGTACCAGTGTTTTCTTCAGCCATCCAACCTCATGCCTCGGAGCTCCAAACTGCTGCATCTGGACCGTCTGTCCCCTTCTTCACCACCTATCATGTTCCAGAAAGCCAGTCTGACGCCGCTGCGGAGGCTATCCGTCAGGCTGGCGTAATGATGGAGTAGATGAAGGCAGTGCACGACAATAGCCAGGCTGCTTACGACGCCAGCGCGGCTCTTCGAGCCAATGTCCAGGTAAGTTGACTTCCGACTGAACTTGTTCTATTAGGATATGCTACCTGAATATTTTCCTTCGTACAATCTCTGATTGTAAGCTTCGAATCTGTACACCCATTGGGTGTTTTGTTGTCTTTAGTATTTGCACTCTTCCACTCGGTCTGGTCGAATGAGATCTGAACCAGTGAGGGCACGCTAAGTACACCCACTGGGTGTAGTCCCCGAGACCGCAGTCGACTGTGGGCAGTCGGCTGGGGTCTGAGCACTTCTTTCTCTTTCCTTTCTTCCACTCGGTCTGGGCGGAACATGCCGAGTGGGATCTGAACCAGTGGGGGCATGCCAAGTGCACCCACTGGGTGTAGTCCTCGAGACTGCGGTTGGCTGCTGGCAGTCGGCTGGGGTCTGAGTACTTTCTCTCTTTTTTTACTCGACCTGGGCGGACTGGCCGAGTGGAATCTAAACCAGTGGGGGCACGCCAATTGCACCCACTGGGTGTAGTCCCCGAGACCACGGTCGACTGCTGGCAGTCGGTTGGGGTCTGAGTAAACTTTGAAGTTTTATTCACTCGGAAGTAAATAATCTTTGATCTTGTCGATTGATATGTCTTTTACTCTCTGCAGAAATCTTGTACTCTCATTTCCAGGTTCGCCGAATTTGAGGAGAAGCATAGGCAACTCAACCTTGACCTGGAGCTGGCCCAACAAAACTTGAAGAAGGCTCAAGATGAAGTTGCCAGTATGGAAGGTAACTGCCTGTCGACTGCTCATGTCGATCGTCCTTTAAATTATCCCTTTGATCTTTTGTTTGATCTAAATGCTTATTTTGCAGAGAAAATGAGGTTGGCTCTGGAGAAGAAGGACTTGGACCTTGCAGATGCGCAGAAGGAGGCTCAAGAGAAGACTACCCTTGCTGACAAGAAGCTGGCTTCAGTCGGAGCGCTGGAAGAGGAAGTAAGCAAGCTGAACTCCTCTCTCACTGAATCCAACCAAGAGGCAACTCGTCTGATGAAGGATAAGGTGGCTCTGAACGAGAAGCTGGAAGCCATGGCTCATAAGAGAAATGACTTGGAAACTTATCTAAGAACCCATGCCAAGAAGCTCTTTCTTATGCTCGAAGGTACCCCTTTTGATCCGACTGCTTTACTGTTTGCAAGTTAGTCCTGTCCAGTCGACTCACTAACTCCTTGACTGTAGAACTCTGCCAAAACTTTGAAGAGGAGACTGGACGGATCGAGATGGGTTTGGACCCTATCCTTTCTCCAGTCGGTGACGAGGCTGCCATGAATGTGCTTCGACTGGAATCCCGCGTCCCCAGCGTTACAAGTTATCTTGCTCGTCTGAAGGTGGCAGTTTCACACATCGACTCATCGCTCTAGCCAAGGGCAACGCTTCAAAATGTTCTCGTGTCTCTGATGGCTCGACTCAACGAGGTCCCCGGTCGAATGCAAGAATGGAAGAAGTCCTCTGCCTGATGCGGTGCTGGCATGGCTCTATCGCTGGTAAGAGTCCACTGCAAGGAAGCCCACGAAGATAAGCTGGCGGCGATCAAGGTCACCAACACCAAAAGGCATGACTTCCAGTCCTTCATGGAGACTTTCATCGCTGCGGCCACTCGGATCACTGATGGAATTGACTTGGATGAATTCGTCGAGCCTGCAAGCCCTCCTCTTGCCGAATGAACAAGCTTGAGATTTAAACTTGCCTTAAATTTGCCTCGGAATGTTGAGTGGTTTCTGTAACCGTTAAACTCCTTCGGGCCGGATGCCTGAGTACTTTTATCTTGGTTTATCTTCTGCATATGCTTGCGTTCATCTTCGAGCAGAACCTGTTCTTCACTCGGAATATATTTCGAGATGCAACTCTGAAGGAGATATCCCAGTCGACCTGCACCTCGCCATCCTTGCGGATAAGGATGGAGCGCACATTGTATTTGTGGCGCAGCTCCGAGGAGAGGGTTGCAGTCGACCTGCACCTCGTCATCCTTGTGGATAGGGATGGAGCTGACATTGTACTTGTAGCGCGGCTCCGTGAGAAGATTGCAGTCGACCTACACCTCATCATCCTTGCAGATAGGGATGGAGCATACATTGTACTTGTAGCGTGGCTCCGTGAGAGGATTGCAGTCGACCCGCACCTCGTCATCATTGCGGATAGGGATGGAGCGGACATTGTACTTGTAGCGCGGCTCCGTGAGAGGATTGCAGTCGACCTGCACCTCGTCATCTTTGCGGATAGGGATGGAGCGGACATTGTACTTGTAGCACCGCTTCGTGAGAGAATTGCAGTCGACTTGCACCTCGTCATCCTTGCGGATAAGGGTGGTTTTTCGACTTAGGCGAGCACGGGGCTGCAACTAAGCCCCTGAGTGTGAGGTTTGCTCATCATTCGGTAGGATTTTTGAAACTTAGGCGAGTACTAGACTGCAGCTAAGCCCCCGAGTGTGAGGTTTGCTCATCACTCGGTAGGATATTTGAAACTTAGGCGAGCACTAGACTGCAGCTAATCCCCCGAGCGTGTGGTTTGCTCATCACTCGGTAGGATTTTTGAAACTTAGGCGAGTACTAGACTGCAGCTAAGCCCCCGAGTGTGAGGTTTGCTCACTCGATAGGATTTTTGAAACTAAGGCGAGTACTAGACTGCAGCTAAGCCCCTGAGTGTGAGGTTTGCTCATCACTCGGTAGGATTTTTGAAACTTAGGCGAGTACTAGACTGCAGCTAAGCCCCCGAGTGTGAGGTTTGCTCATCACTCGGTAGAATTTTGAAACTTAGGTGAGTACTGGACTGCAACTAAGTGATACGTCCATTTTGCATCATGCTTTTATATCAATATTTATTGCATTATGGGCTGTTATTACACATTATGTCACAATATTTATGCCTATTCTCTCTTATTTTACAAGGTTTACATAAAGAGGGAGAATGCCGGCAGCTGGAATTCTGGGCTGGAAAAGGTTCAAATATTAGAGACCTATTCTGCACAGCTCCAAAAGTCCTAAAACTTCACGGAACACATTTTTAGAATATATAAAAAATACTCAGCAGAAGAAATTCACCAGGGGGGCCACACCCTGCCCAAGAGGGTGGGGGCGCACCCCTCTACCTCGTGGGACCCCTAGTGGCCCTCCAGTGGCCATCTTCTGCTATATAAAGTCTTTTGATGAAAAAATAATAAGCAATATTCTCGGACGAAACTCCGCCGCCATGAGGCGGAACCTTGGCGGATCCAATCTAGGGCTCCGGCAGAGCTGTTCTACTGGGGAAACTTCCCTCCGGGAGGGGGAAATCATCGCCATCGTCATCACCAACGCTCCTCTCATTGGAAGAGGGCAATCTCCATCAACATCTTCATTAGCACCATCTCCTCTCAAAACCCTAGTTCATCTCTTGTATCCAATTCTTGCCTCCAAGTCTGGGATTGGTGCCAGTAGGTTGCTAGTAGTGTTAATTACTCCTTGTAGTTGATGCTAGTTGGTTTAATTGGTGGAAGATCATATGTTCAGATCCTATATGCATATTAATACCCCTCTGATTATGAACATGTTTGTGCTTTGTGAGTAGTTACATTTGTTCCTGAGGACATGGGAGAAGTCTTGCTATTAGTAGTCATGTGAATTTGGTATTCGTTCAATATTTTGATGAGATGTATGTTGTCTCTCCTCTAGTGGTGTTATGTGAACGTCGACTACATGACACTTCACCATTATTTGGGCCTAGAGGAAGGCATTGTGAAGTAATAAGTAGATGATGGGTTGCTAGAGTGACAGAAGCTTAAACCCTAGTTTATGCATTGCTTCATAAGGGGCTGATTTGGATCCATGTGTTTCATGCTATGGTTAGGTTTACCTTAATACTTTTGTTGTAGTTGTGGATGCTTGCAATAGAGGTTAATCATAAGTGGGATGCTTGTCCAAGTAAGGGCAGCACCCAAGCACCGGCCCACCCACATACCAAATTATCAAAGTACCAAACGCGAATCATATGAACGTGATGAAAACTAGCTTGACGATATTCCCATGTGTCCTCGGGAGCGCTTTACATCATATAAGAGTTTGTCCAGGCTTGTCCTTTGCTACAAAAAGGATTGGGCCA
Organism: Triticum dicoccoides; assembly: GCF_002162155.2. Lineage (NCBI taxonomy): Eukaryota > Viridiplantae > Streptophyta > Magnoliopsida > Poales > Poaceae > Triticum > Triticum dicoccoides. The sequence goes on along the minus strand of NC_041392.1, from coordinate 593,353,214 downwards.
CCTTGCTGCACCTTATTTACTTATGTTACTTGTTGCTCATTACAAATTATCTTATCACAAAACTATCTGTTACCACTTATTTCAGTACTTGGAGAGAATACCTTGCTGGAAACCGCTTATCATTTTCTTCTGCTCCTCGTTGGGTTCGACACTCTTACTTATCGAAAGTACTATGATAGATCCCCTATACTTGTGGGTCATCAAGACTCTTTTCTGGCGCCGTTGCCGGGGAGTGAAGTGCCTTTGGTAGGTGGAATTTGGTAAGGAAAAATTTATATAGTGTCCTGAAATTTACTCTCACTTGTTACTATGGAAAGTAATCCTCTAAGGGGCTTGTTTGGGGTATCTTCACCCCGACTAGTAGAGCAAAGAGTTGCTCCTCAACCTACTGAAAATGAATATGAAAATGAAAATGTCTGCTTTGAAATTCCTTCGGGTATGATAGAAAAACTGCTAGCTAATCCTTTTTTAGGAGATGGAACAAAACATCCTGATGAGCATCTGATATATGTGGATGAAGTTTGTGGATTATTTAAGCTTGCAGGTGTACCCGAAGATGTTGTTAAGAAGAAGGTATCCCCTTTATATTTGAGGGGAGAAGCATCGACATGGTATAGGCTATGTGATGATATGGGGTCTTGGAATTACAAACGATTGAAATTGGAATTTCATCACAAATCTTATGCTATGCATCTTGTTCATCGTGATCGCAATTATATATATAATTTTTGGCCTCGCGAAGGAGAAAGCATCGCTCAAGCTTGGGGAGGCTTAAATCAATGTTATATTCATGCCCCAATCATGAGCTCTCAAGAAAAATGATTATTCAAAAATTTTATGCTCGGCTTTTTGATAACAATCGCACCATGCTTGATACTTCTTGTGCTGGCTCTTTTATGATGAAGACTATTGAATTCAAATGGGATTTATTGGAAAGAATTAAACGCAACTCTGAAGATTGGGACCTCGACAAAGGTAAGGAGTCAGGTACGACACCTAGGTTTGATTGTGTTAAATCTTTTATGGATACTGATGTTTTCCATAAATTTAGCACTAAATATGGACTTGACTCTAAGATAGTAGCTTCTTTCTGTGAATCTTTTGCTGCTTATGTTGATCTCCCCAAGGAGAAGTGGTTTAAATATCATCCTCCCATAGAAGTAAAAGTAGTTGCACCTATTAAAGTTGAAGAAAAGACTATTACTTATAATGATCCTATTGTTCCTACCTCTTATGTTGAGAAACCACCTTTCCCTCTTAGGATAAAGGATCATGCTAAAGCTTCAACTATGGTTCGTAAAAGCAATAATAAAACTTATACACCTCATGAGAAAATTGAAGTTGAACCTAATACTGCTATTGTTAAAGATCTCTTGGCTGATAATATTGATGGGCATGTTATTTATTTCTGTGATGAAACTGCTAGAATTGCTAAACCTTGTGCTAAAGATAAACCTAGACCTGTGGTAGGCATGCCTATTATTTCTTTTAAAATAGGAGATCATTGTTATCGTGGCTTATGTGATATGGGTGCTAGTGCTAGTGCAATACCTATTAGCCTTTATAAAGAAATTATGCATGATATTGCACCTGTTGAGTTAGAAGATATTCATGTCACAATTAAACTTGCCAATAGAGATACTATTTCACCAATGGGAATTGTTTGAGATGTTGAAGTCTTGTGTGGGAAAAGTAAATATCCTACTGATTTTCTTGTTCTTGGTTCCCCACAAGATAGCTTTTGTCCCATTATTTTTGGTAGACCCTTCTTAAATATTGTTAATGCTACCATAGATTGCAAAAGGGATGTTGTTACTCTCGGTTTAGACGATATGACTCATGAATTTAATTTCTCTAAATTTAGTAGACAACACCGTGAAGAAGAATTACCTCGTAAGGATGAAATTATTGGTCTTGCTTCTATTGCCGTACCTCCTAGTGATCCTTTAGAACAATATTTGCTAGACCATGAAAATGATATGTTTATGAATGAAAGAAGGGAAATAGATGAAGTATTCTTTAAACAGGAACCTATTCTAAAACACAATATGCCTGTTGAAATCCTAGGGGATCCTCCTCCACCCAAGGGTGATCCCGTGTTTGAGCTTAAACCGTTGCCTGATACTCTTAAATATGCTTACCTTGATGAGAAAAAGATATATCCTGTTATTATTAGTGCTAACCTTTCAGAACATGAAGAAGAGAGATTATTGAAAACTCTGAAGAAGCACCGTGCTGCTATTGGGTATACTCCTGATGATCTTAAGGGCATTAGTCCGACTTATTGGGTATACTCTGTTGGGGAACGTAGCAGAATTTTAAAATTTTGTACGCATCACCAAGATCAATCTATGGAGTCATCTAGCAACGAGGGAGAGAGGAGTGCATCTACATACCCTTGTAGATCACGAGCGGGAGTGTTCAAGAGAACGGGGTTGATGAAGTCGTACTCGTCGTGATACAAATCACCGAAGATCCTAGCGCCGAACGGACGGCACCTCCGCGTTCAACACACGTACGGAGCGAGGACGTCTCCCGCGCCTTGATCCAGCAAGAAGGAGGGAGAGGTTGAGGAAGAGGGCTCCAACAGCAGCACGACGGCGTGGTGGTGGTGAAACTGCAGTACTCCGGCAGGGCTTCGCCAAGCTCTTATGGAGGAGGAGAGGTGTTGGGGAGGGGAGGGGCTGCGCATGTGATGTTGTATGCAGCCCTCCCCTTGCCCCTCTATTTATAGGGGAAGGATAAAGGGGGCCGGCCCCATCTAGATGAGATCTAGAGGGGGGCGGCGGCCAAGGGGAGGGGGCTTGCCCCCCCAAGCAAGGGGGGCGCCCCATTTAGGGTTTCCCCCCCAACCCTAGGCGCATGGGCCCAAGGGGGGGTGCGGCCAGCCCATGTACGGCTGGTTCCCTTTTCCTCTACAGCCCATTAGGCCCTCTGAGAGAGGTGGCCCCTCCTGGTGGACCCCCGAAACCCCTCCGGTGGCCCCGGTACAATACCGATATGCCCCCGAACCTTTCCGGTGACCGTATGACAACTTCCTACATATAAATCTTGACCTCCTAACCATTCCGGAACTCCTCGTGACATCCGGGATCTCATCCGAGACTCCGAAAAACATTCGGTAATCACATACAAGTCTTCCTAACAACCCTAGCGTCGCCAAACCTTAAGTGTGTAGACCCTACGGGTTCGGGAGACATGCAGACATGACCGAGACGACTCTCCGGTCAATAACCGACAGCGGGATCTGGATACCCATGTTGGCTCCCACATGCTCCATGATGATCTCAACGGATGAACCACGATGTTGAGGATTCAATCAATCCGTATACAATTCCCTTTGTCAATCGGTACGTTACTTTCCCGAGACTCGATCGTCGGTATCCCAATACCCAATTCAGTCTCGTTACCGGCAAGTCACTTTACTCGTACCGTAATGCATGATCCTGTGATCAACCACTTGATCACATTGAGCTCATTATGATGATGCGTTACCGAGTGGGCCCAGAGATACCTCTCCGTCATACGGAGTGACAAATCCCAGTCTCGATTCATGCCAACCCAACAGACACTTTCGGAGATACCTGTAATGTACCTTTATAGTCACCCAGTTACCTTGTGACGTTTGGCACACCCAAGGCACTCCTACGGTATCCGGGAGTTGCACAATCTCATGGTCTAAGGAAATGATACTTGACATTCAGAAAAGCTACAACAAACGAACTACACGATCTTTGAGCTATGCTTAGGATTGGGTCTTGTCCATCACATCATTCTCCTAATGATGTGATCCCGTTATCAATGACATCCAATGTCCATAGTCAGGAAACCATGACTATCTTTTGATCAACGAGCTAGTCAACTAGAGGCTCACTAGGGATGTGTTGTGGTCTATGTATTCACACATGTATTACGATTTCCGGATAACACAATTATAGCATGAACAATAGACAATTATCATGAACAAAGTAATATAATAATAACCATTTTATTATTGCCTCTAGGGCATATTTCCAATAGTCTCCCACTTGCACTAGAGTCAATATTCTAGTTACATTGTGATGAATCGAACACCCATGCAGTGCTGGTGTTGATCATGTTTTGCTCTAGGGAGAGGTTTAGTCAACGGATCTACTACATTCAGGTCCGTATGTACTTTACAAATCTCTATGTCCCCATTTTGAACACTTTCACGAATGGAGTTGAAGCGACGCTTGATATGCCTGGTCTTTCTGTGAAACCTGGGCTCCTTGGCAAGGGCAATAGCTCCAGTGTTGTCACAGAAGAGAGTCATCGGGCCCGACGCATTGGGTATGACTCCTAGGTCGGTAATGAACTCCTTCACCCAGACTTCTTCTTGTGCTGCCTCCGAGGCTGCCATGTACTCCGCTTCACATGTAGATCCCGCCACAATGCTTTGCTTGCAACTGCACCAGCTTACTGCCCCACCATTCAAAATATACATGTATCCGGTTTGTGACTTAGAGTCATCCAGATCTGTGTCAAAGCTAGCATCGACGTAACCCTTTACGACGACCTCTTCGTCACCTCCATAAACGAGAAACATTTACTTAGTCCTTTTCAGGTACTTCAGGATATTCTTGACCGTTGTCCAGTGTTCCATGTCGGGATTACTTTGGTACCTTCCTACCAAACTTACGGCAAGGTTTACATCAGGTCTGGTACACAGCATAGCATACATGATAGACCCTATGGCTGAGGCATAGGGGACGACACTCATCTTTTCTCTATCTTCTGCCGTGGTCGGGCATTGAGCCATGCTCAATATCGTACCCTGCAATACAGGCAAGAACCCCTTCTTTGACTGATCCATTTTGAACTTCTTCAATATCTTGTCAAGGTACGTACTCTGCGAAAGACCAATGAGGCGTCTCGATCTATCTCTATAGATCTTGATGCCTAATATATAAGCAGCTTCTCCAAGGTCCTTCATTGAAAAACACTTGTTCAAGTAGGCCTTTATGCTTTCCAAGAATTCTATATCATTTCCCATCAATAGTATGTCATCCACATACAATATGAGAAATGCTACAGAGCTCCCACTCACTTTCTTGTAAATGCAGGCTTCTCCATAAGTCTGCATAAACCCAAACGCTTTGATCATCTAATCAAAATGAATGTTCCAACTCCGAGATGCTTGCACCAGCCCATAAATCGAGCGTTGGAGCTTGCACACCTTGTCAGCATTCTTAGGATCGACAAAACCTTCCGGCTGCATCATATACAATTCTTCCTTAAGGAAACCATTAAGGAATGACGTTTTGACGTCCATTTGCCATATCTCATAATCATAGAATGCGGCAATTGCTAACATGATTCGAACGGACTTCAGCTTCACTACGGGTGAGAAAGTCTCATCGTAGTCAACCCCTTGAACTTTTCAATAACCCTTAGCGACAAGCCGAGCTTTATAGATGGTCACATTACCATCCGCGTCTGTCTTCTTCTTAAAGATCCATTTATTTTCTATGGCTCGCCGATCAACGGGCAAATCAGTCAAAGTCCATACTTCGTTTTCATACATGGATCCTATCTCGAATTTCATGGCTTCTAGCCATTTGTCGGAATCCGGGCCCGCCATCGCTTCTTCATAGTTCGAAGGTTTAGCATTGTCTAACAACACGATTTCCAAGACAGGGTTGCCATACCACTCTGGTGCAGAACGTGTCCTCGTGGACCTACGAAGTTCAGTAGCAACTTGATCTGAAGTTTCATGATCATCATCATTAACTTCCTCTCTAGTTGGTGCAGGCACTTCAGGAACATTTTCTTGAGCTGCGCCACTTACCAGTTCAAGAGGCAATACTTCATCAAGTTCTACTTTCCCCCCACTTATTTCTTTCGAGAGAAACTCTTTCTCTAGAAAGGACCCATTCTTGGCAACAAAGATCTTGCCTTTGGATCTAAGGTAGAAGGTATACCCAACAGTTTCTTTAGGGTATCCTATGAAGACGCATTTTTCCGACTTGGGTTCGAGCTTTTCAGGTTGAAGTTTCTTGACATAAGCATCGCATCCCCAAACTTTTAGAAACGACAGCTTATGTTTCTTCCCAAACCATAATTCATACGGTGTCGTCTCAACGGATTTCGACGGAGCCCTATTTAAAGTGAATGCGGCAGTCTCTAAAGCATAGCCCCAAAATGACAGCGGTAAATCGGTAAGAGACATCATAGATCGCACCATATCTAATAGAGTGCGATTACGATGTTCGAACACACCATTACGCTGAGGTGTTCCAGGTGGCGTGAGTTGTGAAACTATTCCACATTTTCTTAAGTGTGTGCCAAATTCGTGACTGAAGTATTCTCCCCATGATCTGATCGCAAGAACTTGATTTTCCTGTTACGTTGATTCTCAACCTCACTCTGAAATTCCTTGAGCTTTTCAAAGGTCTCAGACTTGTGTTTCATTAAGTAGACATACCCATATCTACTCAAGCCATCAGTGAGGGTGAGAACATAACGATAGCCACCGCGAGCCTCAACACTCATTGGACCGCACACATCAGTATGTATGATTTCCAACAAGTTGGTTGCTCGCTCCATTGTTCCTGAGAATGGAGTCTTGGTCATTTTACCCATGAGGCATGGTTCGCACGTGTCAAATGATTCATAATCAAGAGACTCTAAAAGTCCATCTGCATGGAGCTTCTTCATGCGTTTGACACCCATGTGACCAAGGCGGCAGTGCCACAAGTATGTGGGACTATCATTATCAACCTTACATCTTTTGGTATTCACACTATGAATATGTGTAGAATTACGCTCGAGATTCATTAAGAATAAACCATTCACCATCGGAGCATGACCATAAAACATATCTCCCATATAAATACAACAACCATTATTCTCGGATTTAAATGAGTAGCCATCTCGAATTAAACAAGATCCTGATACAATGTTCATGCTCAAAGCTGGCACTAAATAACAATTATTGAGGTTTAAAACTAATCCCGTAGGTAAATGTAGAGGCAGCGTGCCGACGGCGATCACATCGACCTTGGAACCATTCTCGGCGCGCATCGTCACCTCGTCCTTCGCCAGTTTCCGTTTATTCCGCAGCTCCTGCTTTGAGTTACAAATGTGAGCAACCGCACCGGTATCAAATACCCAGGAGCTACTACGAGTACTGGTAAGGTACACATCAGTTACATGTATATCACATATACCTTTCGTGTTGTCGGCCTTCTTGTCCGCTAAGTATTTGGGGCAGTTCCGCTTCCAGTGACCACTTCCCTTGCAATAAAAACACTCAGTCTCGGGCTTGGGTCCATTCTTTGGCTTCTTCCTGACAGCTTGCTTACCGGGCGCGGCAACTCCCTTGTCGTCCTTCTTGAAGTTCTTCTTACCCTTGCCTTTCTTGAACTTAGTGGTTTTATTCACCATCAACACTTGATGTTCCTTTTTGACTTCTACCTCTGCTGATTTCAGCATTGAATATACCTCAGGAATGGTCTTTTCCATCCCCTGCATATTGAAGTTCATCACAAAGCTCTTGTAGCTCAGTGGAAGCGATTGAAGGATTTTGTCAATGACCGCATCATCCGGGAGATTAACTCCCAGCTGAGTCAAGCGGTTATGCAACCCAGACATTTTGAGTATGTGCTCACTGACAGAACTATTTTCCTCCATCTTACAGCTGAAGAACTTGTCGGAGACTTCATATCTCTCGACCCGGGCATGAGCTTGACAAACCATTTTCAGCTCTTCGAACATCTCATATGCTCCGTGTCTCTCAAAACGCTTTTGGAGCCCCGGTTCTAAGCTGTAAAGCATGCCGCACTGAACGAGGGAGTAATCATCAGCACGTGACTGCCAAGCATTCATAACGTATTGGTTCTATGGGACGGGTGCTTCACCTAGCGATGCTTCTAGGACATAATCTTTCTTGGCAGCTATGAGGACGATCCTTAGGTTCCGGACCCAGTCCGTATAGTTGTTGTCATCGTCTTTCAGCTTGGTTTTCTCTAGGAACGCGTTGAAGTTGAGGACAACGTGGGCCATTTGATCTACAAGACATATTGTAAATATTTTAGACTAAGTTCATGATAATTAAGTTCATCTAATCAAATTATTCAATGAACTCCCACTCAGATAGACATCCCTCCAGTCATCTAAGTGAAACATGATCCGAGTTAACTAGGCCGTGTCCGATCATCACGTGAGATAGACTAGCCAACATCAATGAACATCTTCATGTTGATCGTATCTTCTATACGACTCATGCTCGACCTTTCGGTCTTCCGTGTTCTGAGGCCATGTCTGTACATGCTAGGCTCGTCAAGTCAACCTAAGTGTATCGCGTGTGTAAATATGGCTTACACCCGTTGTATTCGAATGTTAGAATCTATCACACCCAATCATCACGTGGTGCTTCGAAACAACGAACCTTCACAACGGTGCACAGTTAGGGGGAACACTTTCTTGAAATTATTACGAGGGATCATCTTATTTAAGCTACCATCTTTCTAAGCAAATAAGATGTAAAACATGATAAACATCACATGCAATCAAATAGTGACTTGATATGGCCAATATCATTTGCTCCTTTTGATCTCCACCTTCGGGGCTCCATGATCATCGTTGTCACCGGCATGACACCATGATCTCCATCATCGTGTCTTCTTGAAGTTGTCTCGTCATCTATTACTTCTACTACTATGGCTAACGCTTTAGCAATAAAGTAAAGTAATTACATGACGTTTATGTTGACACGTAGGTCATAAATAAATAAAGACAACTCCTATGGCTCCTGCCGGTTGTCATACTCATCGACATGCAAGTCGTGATTCCTATTACAAGAACATGATCATCTCATACATCACATATATCATTCATCACATCCTTTGTCCATATCACATCACAAAACACTTGCTGCAAAAACAAGTTAGACGTCCTCTAATTGTTGTTGCAAGTTTTTACGTGGCTGCTATAGGTTTCTAGCAAGAACGTTTCTTACCTACGCCAAAACCACAATGTGAATTGCCAATTTCTATTTACCCTTCATAAGGACCATGTTCATCGAGTCCGATCCGGCTAAAGTGGGAGAGACAGACACCCGCCAGCCACCTTATGCAACTAGTGCATGTCAATCGGTGGAACCAGTCTCACGTAAGCGTACGTGTAAGGTCGGTCTGGGCCGCTTCATCCCACGATGCCGTCGAATCAAGACAATACTAGTAACGGCAAGCAAATTGACAATTTCGACGCGCACAACTGCTTTGTGTTCTACTCGTGCATAGTAACATCGCATAGACCTAGCTCTGATACCACTGTTGGGGAACGTAGCAGAATTTTAAAATTTTCTATGCATCACCAAGATCAATCTATGGATTCATCTAGCAACGAGGGAGAGAGGAGTGCCTCTACATACCCTTGTAGATCACGAGCGGAAGCGTTCAAGAGAACGGGGTTGATGGAGTCGTACTCACCGTGATCCAAATCACTGAAGATCCTAGCGCCGAACGGACGGCACCTCTGCGTTCAACACATGTACGGAGTGAGGACGTCTCCCGCGCCTTGATCCAGCAAGGAGGAGGGAGAGGTTGAGGAAGAGGGCTCCAACAGCAGCACGACGGCGTGGTGGTGGTGAAGCTGCAGTACTCCGGCAGGGCTTCGCCAAGCTCTTATGAAGGAGGAGAGGTGTTGTAACACCCCGGATGTAACTTTCCCTATTTGTACTCCAACTCTTGCCGTTTCCGGCGTTAAGTTATATTTATTTCTCGGGTTCGGGTCTTTGTCTCCGTGTGTTGTTTTCTTTGTCATGCATCTCATATCATGTCATCATGTGCATTGCATTTGCATACGTGTTCATCTCATGCATTCGAGCATTTTCCCCGTTGTCCGTTTTGCATTCCGGCGCTTCGTTCTCCTCCCGTGGTCAATTCTAGCTTTCTTTCGTGTGTGGGGGTTAAACATTTCTGGATTGGACCGAGACTTGTCATGCGGCCTTGGTTTACTACCGGTAGACCGCCTGTCAAGTTTCGTACCATTTGGACTTCATTTGATACTCCAATGGTTAACCGAGGGACCGGAAAGGCCTCGTGTGTGTTGCAGCCCAACACCCCTTCAATTTGGCCCAAAACCCACCAAACTCTGCTCCATCACCTAGAGCGTTCGATCACAATCGCGTGGCCGAAAACCGCACCTCATT